>NC_072781.1:23147339-23519322 GCF_022539595.1 Amphiprion ocellaris | reverse complement strand
TCACATTCATGATCCCTCTAATTCCCTCTCTACAGATTTTCTAAATTTGTACAAAATGATATGACCGAGTGCAATATGTTTCTGGCCCCACACATCACTGTGGACACACCCTACATGCTGTTGTTACACTTGGCCTGACTTTAACCTCATACACATGACAGTCTTAGTCTCTGATCATAAATGTATAATTTTTGACATGGTTCAACAGTCAGGGTGTACTTCTTAAACACTAGCTACACAGGCTTGCATCTTTAATAAACACTTAGCAAACAGGTTTTTACAGCGATCTTTCAGCTATCTCTGTGATGTCCAAGATAATTCCTACAATTTTCAAAATCAATGACTATAAATTGGTTTAATGGGTTCTTCTCTTTGCTTTCATGCTGTGACTCCAAGTAATCCAGCTCTACACCTGTAGCCAGCCCATCTCCTTAGATAGATGATTCCACAGAGGGGAATATAGAAAGATTGAGTGGAGAAGGGAAAACAAACCTCCGTGTTCACCGTTTTACATGAAGAAGCTTTTAAACATACTCAGTGAGCTCATCAAAGACGTGACAGCGGCATACACCGAGCACAACTGCCTAACATCGTGTTGGTTCTCTTGCCACCAAAACAACTCTGAGCCATCGGGACATGAACACTTGACCTCTAAGGGAGTCCTGTGGTGTTTGGCACTGTAATGTTTGCAGTGGATCCTTCCTCCCTCTGCTCTTCTAGTATTATTTCTTATCATTGCCATGCCAATGATCGGACAATGCAGCTGTCCGACAGTGCAGCTTTACTTATTGGTTCAACCCAATAACCTCAATAACCTTAATACCCTTCGTGGCTGTCTAGCATCTGATACAAACTGGATGTCTCAGATTTTCTTCCATCTCAATCCTGACAGACATGAACTCCTTGTTATCAGCCCTAATAGTCATACTCACGAGGTCAGTCACTAGAGTATATTGACCTCCTCACTAGCAACATTAAGAAAATCTTAAGAATCTTGGTATTCTTTTTAGCTGACATTTCAACTTTGAACCTCATTTTGGTGAGCTCATTCAGTCTTCTTTCTTTCAGTTGAGAACTACTGCAAAAAGCAGCTTACATTTCACAGCAGCTGCCATTAATACTTCTAAGAATTAAAAGAGACCCCAATATGGACCCTTTGAGCACCGCATCCACCTAGGGCTGTGACTCAAAGACTTGACATCTCAATGTGACATAAGAGGTAAACCATTTTGCAACAATATCACCAAAGCCCGTATGCCAGGGCTATTCAATTAAAAATTGACTCGGGCCGGATTTTCGGACTAAGAACATGAGCTGGGCCGGACGTTTTTAGCAGACAGTGAGCAAAGTTAACCATTTAAAATAAACACAAACAGATAAGATAACAAACACACTGGATGTTTATTAACGTATTGCCACATCCAAAAGGACATAAACACAATAGAAGAGCAGTACTTAAACTAAACCTGTGCTGAAATACTGCTTCTTTAAATTTTACATTTCAAACACACAACTTCAACACCTTTTGATAGGTAAATATAAGCACGTTAAGGTGCATATGTACATAAAAACTAAGTGCCGATTAGAAACACCGTCTTTTGTTTTGGTCACATCTCAAAGTGCATTAAAAAGTAACTTGCTTAACAGTAACTTTTCAGAACTTGAGACATGTTTCTTCTTTTGAAATAACAAAAAACAAAGTTTGTCCCTGTCCATATTTGGTCTCATCTGAGACAGTCACATCTTCAGTGCATATAATCAAAAAAATAAACAGTAGGCACAGTGATAGTTACTATCCCTTTGAAACGAAGTAAAGCTGACATCAAAGTGCATAATAAAGTGCAACTAAGTGAAATAACTGTCAAAACAAAATGTCTTTCTTAAATATTAAACTTATAATAAGTGAACAGAAAATAGTCACATAAATACATAAAACTACCTTTAGTGTCTGCTACAGCACGCTGCTTTGTTGCACTTACCATGTCTCGAAGACATCTGTGGCGAGAATGTTTGACGTGTCAGACCTGTTTGATAGCAGATGTCACACTCGTCTTAACTTTACCGTCCGTTAAAACTTCATCCACGACAGCCAACATGCAGTCCTTCACAGTTTCTGAGTCTGTGAACGGCCTCTTTTTCGTGGCCCTTTCCTGAGGTGTGCAGGTCCGCTTCATTGTAGTACAGCTCCGGTTGTAAGATGCAGTCAAACTCTGAATTATAGCCGCTCTCTCATGACATCCCTCGGGAAAGTTTGTCCGAAACGCGGCATGTTTTTCAATGTGGTGTCTTCGGACATTATAATCTTTCAGCGCTGCAAAGCACTCGTTGCAGAGTAAACGCATTGGTTTGGCGTTCGGACTTGGTGGTAAATAAATAAATACTTGTCAGTCCACGCAGGATTAAACCGACGGTTTTCCTCGCCGATTTGTCGTTTCAGGGTAGCAAAAGTCATGCCGCTATTTTCGCCTGTATAGAACTGCTAATGTTAACTTTTCAAACGCGTCTCCTCAACACAATGCATTGTGGGTTAAGTTGCTAGGTTACGGTAAGTGTTGCATTCAATGTTTGCAATAATGTTGGAATTTTTGTAAGAACTTGTCAGTGTTACTGAAAGATGTTTTTCATTTTTTTCTCGGACCCAAGTCCCAATCACTCGGCAGTTGCTTTAGGGCCACTCGAGGGTTGCTTTCGGGCCGCATGTGGCCCGCGGGCCGCTAATTGAATGGGGCTGCTTTACAGTATAGCAGA
The DNA here is from genome assembly GCF_022539595.1 of Amphiprion ocellaris. Lineage (NCBI taxonomy): Eukaryota > Metazoa > Chordata > Actinopteri > Pomacentridae > Amphiprion > Amphiprion ocellaris. The sequence continues at coordinate 23,516,574 of NC_072781.1, read as the reverse complement.
ATGGTCATTTGTATGATAATGCTTGTTGGCACAAGACATTATTGTCTTGACGTTTTAGCCAAAATTGTGTTCTGACTGCAAGAAACTAAACTAAATTAACATTTAGGCCTAAAGATTTTTATGCAAACTAAGCCAATATTTGTTCTACTAATGGCTGTTTCTTTCTTGTTTTTGCTTTAGTGCATACATTTAGCATTTAGCTCTAATAGTTTTTGTTAGCAAATACAGAGTCATTCATTCCCAAACTGAATACCTACCTAGGTTGAAGGGTTCACAGGAAACTAAGCTTGAATGTAACCCAATAGTGATTTCACTGCTGACCTTCTAACACCATACCAGAACTGTATGAAAGCATTTTTTCAGTTTTGCAAGGAAGTAAAGTCCAGTTCATGACTTCTGTGTTAATACCCACAGACTTCAACTGCGAACCTCAAACTTTCATACACTGCTGTACATATTACTACCAGGTGTTTTTCCTACATAGACACATGTTCCACAAAGGTGCACTGAAAAACATGATGGAAACTTTATCAAGAAGAAGAGTTAATTGTGACATGACAGAAACTAAAGAGCAAGTAGTAAGTACAACCAGTGAAAATGGCAAAGGTTGTGGAATGCAGTACAAACATCTTGACTTACATACAGTACATGGGCCCAGCTTACTTTTTGGCATGTGCAAAAATTGGCAAACAAATACACACAGTACTGCATATGTGTTGCATCTCTGACAGAGCAGCTGCTCAGTCAGTGTCGGATTTAGTTTTAAACCACATTTGCAGCATTAATCATGGGTGCGGGTAAATCGACTAGGACTGAAATCTTAAAAACAAATAGAACCACAATTATAACTGAAGTAACAAATGTGCAGTGAGGCCATGCAAATATATTTTAATTTATACATGTTCCATCTTTGCCATTTGAGTTGAAAGAGGGCAAGAAGTTCTTTTAAAGCCTCATGGACTCATATTCAGTAAAACTGTGGAAGAATGTGCAGTGTGTTGCATAACCCTGACCTTCTGGAATGCTCTTCACTGTGGAAACATTGTAGATGAATTTGCATGATTTATAAATAGTGTAACGACACTGGAAAAAACTGGATCATAATAACCTTCTTGAAAAAGTAGAGGTTCGCGTGCCATCCAGCCATTTATCTAAACCCCTTTATGGGATGAGTTCAAACATCTTCAGTGGTCCCAGTGGAGCGTAAACAGCTTAAACTAGAAGAGGCAATGGCATTTTTCTTCCCATTGAAGTAGCTCTGTGTGACATTATCAGTATTTCACTTAAAATATGCATATTCTCATCTTCAGACCAGATTCTCTCCACTTCTTCATTAACTTTCTTTTCAAGTCATTTTCCACCAAGGTTGGGGTTAATACTTAATCTATTCAATTAATTCAAATTGTGGGCCAAAATCTGAGTTTGTAATTATACGGCATTAATTATCTCGTATTCATTAATAGATTGAATAGTACAGCTCCCCGATGCCAAAAAGCCTTTCCGATATTAACATTTTGGAGAAAATCTGCTTCACGGCCCTCCTCTAATTGAGAACATCAAAAGATCTGAAGTACTTTCAGTCAAGGTGATCTTTGATGGGAACATTCAAGAAAAAAAGAAGTAAAAATTATCCCTAAAAGAAATTGCTCTTGTATTAATTACATCATGGATTTTTTTAAAAGCATGCAAATGTGAAAAGCACTTTGGGCATATTGTCTGATGAAAAAAAGCACAACAAATGGCCTTATTTGTGTTCAACAGGCAGATACCCTTTGTGCTTTAAAGATTATGCTTAAAACTTTCCTTTTTGATAAAGCTTATAGTTGGTGCTGGCTCAGGTAACCCTGAAGCATCCCTTAGTTATGTTGCCATAGGCCGATAACTGAATTGAAGTCCCAGATTTTTTAGAATTCTTGCCAAGTGCTTCCAAACACCTGGGTAAGAAACAGACACCATCACAGGTTGTGTAAGTGATTGTTACAAAGTCCAGCCACCTGTGTCCTGTCTCATGAAGCTGATCCAGGCCATCTGGGTAACTCTGAAAAGCATTTTACAGCTTTTAATTTGGTAAAGTTATTCAGATCACTCCACTATTGTTCGACAAATGCTGAATGGTTAAATTAGAGCAAATGAAATGTAGCTGTAGTTTTTGTTCAATCTGAGTGGTTGAACATTTAATCTTGCAGCAGTGATGTGCAAATGTACTCCAGGGTGTGCCAGTACATGCCGACATCACTGCTGGGTTCGGGTGCAACAAGAGGAGAATAAAACATTGCTTCTCAGCCTGGGGTTGCTCTTCAAAATATCGGTATCAACAAAGTTTAAATGTTTTTCTTTAATATGGTAGGATTCAGTATAATTTTAGCCAGCTATTCAATGCCAGTGCCAGATGGTCAAGTCACCACCTCGTTCCAGATTGAAATAAAAACAGTTGAATGGATTTCTATGGAATTCTGTACTGACATTCTTGATGAATTTTAGAGAATTTGAAGATTACCCTACTTTTACTCTAGCAGCACAATGAGGATGGAACTTGTGGCTCAACAGCTAATGGATGGATTGCCATAAAACCAGGAAAAAGCAGTTATGCCATCCTCAGGATAAGTTGTAATAACTTTAGCGATCAGCGCCTCCAAATCTGAGGCCATGGCTCTCTTCATGTTACTAGTGGATTGCTTCCATTGGGTTGTGGTGGTTTGTTTCCCTAAATGAAGGAGCTAAAGTATTGCAAGATCTTGTTAAAAGTGACAGGAACCAAGCATAAGATGGACGACAGATTACAGTAGAGCAGTCTCACCATTAATGCCAGTGTCTAACCAGACTGTTGTGGTAAAGAGGGAGCTAAGCTGGAAAACAAAACTGTCAACTTACCATATGATCTGCATTCCAACCCTCACCAATGCCCATGAGCTCTAGATTATGGATACAAGCAGCCAAAATGAGCTTACTCCATGGGGTGGCTGAGCTCAGCCTTAGAGATAGAGTAAGGAGCTCAAACATTGCATGCCCTGATGCCCTGAGATTACCTTCATCCTTGACATTAAAAGTTCAGAGTTGCTGCTTCTTCAGCGAAAGAACCAGCTGAGATGGTTTGAGCATCTGATTAAGATGCCTCCAGACCCTTCCTTTGGAGTTTTTTCTTGGTATATCCAACTGGGAGGAGACCTTGAAGTAGACTGTGCTTATTGGGTACAACAAAATGGCAAATGTTAGCATGCCAACATGCTTACAGTACCTCAGACATTAGCTGAACATCAACATTTTTTGCTTTGTCATTGTAACTATGCTAGCAATGCTTACACTAGAACTGAAGTGCCAGTGCCCTCTATGCTCATAGAGAGGAGCAGCCTCCCTGTGCACATCCACAGGCCAGCAATTACAGCTCACTATCTGCTTCTCTTTTTCTGCTCCATCAACATGTCAGCTCTGAACTCTGAGAGGACCGAGGATGAAAGAGGAGGCAGTGGACACCTAGCAGAACGAAACAGCCAAGAGTTGGGATTAATTCACTTTTGTTTCAGCCCCACGGGATGTGGGTTTTCTGCACAGTTCAATTATTGTTTTGTTTAGACTGAAATGGCTATTGTATCCAAGATATTGGATTAATAATTTTTTCTATTAAAAAATAGAGAATTATTGCTGCACAGTTACAGAGATATGTTCAAAAGATTACTCATGGGGCATAAACACCTTTTCCTCCCATAGATTACTAGTGACTACTGACTGAGGGAAAATATTTGACAGATTTATAGCTGCTCTGTCCAAGTTGCCCTTTCTGCTACACTCCCTGTCCCTGAAAGTGTCTTTGGATGCCTCTGGTGATTGAATTTAAAGTGCAGCATACGCAGCTTCATCATCTAAAGTGTATGTTTGTCTTAGATTATCTCCACAGCCATACATTGTCAAAACCTGCCACAGCTTAACAATTTTGAGGCACTTAGAAACTCTTTTCTCAGGAGGACTGGAGAAGATTGGAGAGCAAGTGTGAAATTGTACTTTGCAACAACTGGGTTTGATGTTGAATTCCACAGAAAAGAAAGTCATAATCATGGACTCAGACTTCTTTCCCTTCACAGAGCCAGGCTCTGCCTATAAATAATCCTTGCACTCATTCGCTAAGGCTGCTAGCCGCCTTGCAAGCAAAAACAGCTGCGAGGAGAAACAATTCTTTTCTCCCGCTCCTTCTTTGTTTCTCTTTAATTGACTTTTTAACAAGGCTGTGTTCAAGTTGACCAGCTATATGCCTCCATTCCCATCCACCACTCACACACATATACACTGCTCTTATTGGCTGAGGTGGAAACTCATTAAAATTGCATGTGTATGTGTGTGCAAAATGCTCCTAATTTCTGAATCAATGAGCTATGTGCAAGGGAGCGTAAATGGACAACATGTTTATATGCATGATAATGGCGACCCCTCGGATTCTGTCAGGGGAGGTCAAACTGAAAAAGGCATTCTGACTGAAAGGAAAACACCCTCTTGGGTGAATTTGGAGCAAACAATTTCCAGCTATTGTCATAAACTCCTAGTAAGGACATGTACTAGGAGCATAATTTGTAACAGTAATCAACCAGAACACTGGGTGGTCAAAAGAGTAAATGTGAAGGTTTTCACCTACTGAGTACAGACTGAGTCGCTATTTTATTACCTCACAGAGGAAATAGAACATACCAAAACAATGACATTTCAGATGTGAACAGAGTAGCCTATTTGGCAATTCATCTAAACATCCACCATATTGATCTTTAGCAAATAGCAAATAACCCAAACTGAGGGCTGCACTGCAAATATCTCCTATCCAGTCATTATTGTCTGTACAGGAGTTAATTTTATTCAAAGAGGTTGGTGTATTTCTAAAGCAGTTCAGTAAAGCTATTTCATGGTCTTGGATTAGAAAGGCAGTTCCTACTTAATAATATTATATTGAAATAGTGGTAATTTTTTTCAGATAAGGTTTAGAACTCAACTATTTTATAAACAGAAAGGACTTATTTTTTTTTTATTAGATTTAGCAACAAAACTGTAACTACACAGATAATACACTTTTCTTAACTCAAGGCCTTAAAGATGAAGTCAGCAATTCTAATCCAACATACTTTTGTTGTATTTAGTGAATTTTTCTTCATGGTTCAATTTATAACCATTCTGCGTGTGTGATAGGTTAGAATATGCCTTATTAGACTCTCCAATAAACAGTGAGTTTTTTATTTTTATATATATATATATATATATACACTCACATTTTACATATATATTTATGTATATATATATATATATGTAAAATTTGAGAATTGAGAAAGTGTCTGTCAGAATGTTTGAACTTGTGTGTATCATTTCATTACAGTAAAGTGCGTGTTGAGTAACTTCCATAATAAGCTGGTCATACCGAATCAAGCAAGGCTGTAGCAGTAAAACCTCTATCTATAACAGTAACATTGCATTTATTTCCTGATGAATTAATCTTTTCATTTCAGGCATTTAGAAAAAAAAACTTAAATAATTTTGCTTAAAAGTAATATGCAATGCTAAAAATGTGCACGACAAAAGCTAGAATCTGGAGCTTTACACGTTAGTAGCTCCAAATGGCAAGAGCAGATAAAAGTTTAAAGTGTTTGAATTTAAACATCCTCGAAAAAAAAAAAACTACCAACATCAGCAGACTGTGCACAGCACAACCTGGCTGCTCTGATACCAAACGATGCCAAAGGGAAAGAGAGGCAAAATGTCTAACTTTGGTGAGTCCAGCTTTTTGCAGATCACATGCTGACTGCTGTTAAGCAGACAGTTTTTTATGTCAGTGCAGGGAAAGAAGATTTCACTCCAGTCACACCTGACGGCAAAATTGAATTTTTGGCAAATATTGTAAATGTGCACCACCCACAGAGGAATGATGAGAGTCTCTTCTCTGCATAGCTCTTTGTGGTGTCATCTAAATGACAAGACTAAGAATCCTGTCTTCTGCAGGTTTCAGTATGTTGCAGATACTTCATCTGAATAATTGCTAGATTTTATGAAATGCAATTTGCATGTCATTTTGGATTCCTTGGATATTATTTTCTGTTATTGCATCCTGATTAAACAATGAAACACTTCCAAAAGGATCTGAAAGGCTTTGCCCCTCTGTCTGCCCTAAATATAGTGTTTAGCAGGAGGCTGAATGGGAGTATTGTATAGTAGTATATAGTAGTATATAGTAGTATTTTAAATAAGTCCAATGTCAGTGTTGTACATAAAATAATAATTTTGGATTCATTTTCAAGAAGTGATGCTGAGGGGTTGTTTGTTTCCTAGCTTCTCTTCTTCTTCCTCCGTTTGGCTTATTTACCTGTTTGAGCTGCCACAAGGCTGGTGGATTAGCAACCACCCCGAGGGGTATGTTGTTCACTTTATAGAGGACTTCAGGGGGACTGAGCTGATGTTATCGTTTCCTCTCAAGTCTGTGCTATCCCTTTGAACACACTTTATCTTCACATCTCTGTACTTGCCTGCAAATGGGGCAACGCACAGGCGCTGCTTTAAAATGCATTAGCAATAGGAAGGTGCCCGAGTCACTTGTGAAGCATGCTTAATTTGTGTAACATAAATTAATGTTCTAAAAATAAGAACCTCGTGCACCCTTTCAGGAGGCTCACAGAGAGCTTGAAACAACGAAATCCAGACAGTGATGAGGGTCGACATTGAAAAATTAGCAGAGTCAAAATGTCACCTTCCCCCCTGAAGTGCTGTAGTCAAGCAACCATGAAAAAACTACAGAAAAAGAAGATGAATGAATGAAAGAGGCGTTAAGCATCCAGCACTTGCTGGAGTCCCAGCTGACAGAGAAAGCGAAACAAAAAAAAATGACTGACAGACTTCAAGGGAATGCAGAGAGTCCTTCTAGCTTTGGTCGGGTCCCTCTTGCCTCTCGCTGCTATGGCTGGAAATAGCAATTGTGTGACACTTAGCTCCTGTGGGCCCCGGCTGCTGGAAGCCAGCAGTGAAATGTGATGCCACAGTTGTGCTCTCTGACTGTTGTTATTGTTTGGATGTGAAGGAATCAGAGCGAGGACTCGGGGTTCTACTGTACACCCAAAGGAGAGTAGATTTCATATTCCAGAGTGAAATGCCTTCTGGCACTGTTCCGCCAGCCCTTGATTTGAATAGACAAGAGCTGCTGGGGAGGACTGAGGGATAAAAGAGACTGAGGGAGAAAAGTGACTGGAGCCTCAAAAGCAGACACAAAGTCTATATGCTGCATCAGCACTCAGACATATGGAGAGATGGAGCACTGAGTGTGAAGTGACACTAAAAAGGAAGATCCACGTCTTCTTAGGGTATCACAAATAGAATGGTTGTGGAGTTTGTTTACATCGTTTAGTGTTAAATAGAATATAGGTGCAAGTTCAGTCTTTGAAGTTATTGACCTTATATGAAGTTTAAAAGTGGGAGGACTTGCTACTTCTACTGTGTTATTCTGTTCTGTATTCAATTCTTACTGCTCCCGGGTAATGTAACAATACTGTAGGTTTACATTATGCCCCTACCAGTTTGACAAATTTCTATTACTTTTGTGTCAGTCGTGTTTGGCTGTCAGTTGTCATAGCTTGTCCATTTTTGGTACTGTTGGTGCAATCTAGAAAGTTTTCTGTTAATCAAAATCATAGTAATCTGTATCCAAAACATTACTCTCTGTGTTTCCAAGATATGCATTCAGAAGTTTTTTTCTTGTCTTTGTTCCATGAAGAAAATTCTATCCTGACTGACTCTACTCGAACACTATGCTATGGTACACAATGGCAAGTTGTAATGAATGAGTAATTCAGCCAGACATTTTTAAACTGGAAACCGATTGTGATGAAGAATAATGAAAGTCCCACACTGCAAGTTAACAGGATTGGTTTCTTAGGTGTCTTATATACTGCCGTTCAAAAGTTTGGGGTCGCTTAGAAATGTCCTTATTTTTGAAAGAAAATCCTTTTTTTCAATGAAGATAACATTAAATGAATCATAAATACAGTCTAGACATTGTTAATGTGGTAAATGACTATTCTAGCTGGAAATAGATGATTTTTAATGGAATATCTCCATAGGGGTACAGAGGAACATTTCCAGCAACCATCACTCCTGTGTTCTAATGCTACATTGTGTTAGCTAATGGTGTTGAAAGGCTAATTGATGATTAGAAAACTCTTGTGCCGCTATGTTAGCACATGAATAAAAGTGTGAGTCTTCATGGAAAACATGAAATACTCTGGGTGACCCCAAACTTTTGAGCGGTAGTGTATATGAAAGACTAAGTCTGAATCCATGCTTCTGAGACTCATCAATACATTTTCGCTTCAAGGTGGAAATACTAAGCCATGGTGCTGACTGCTTATTTTACTAATGCTGTGTCTTCCAGCATAAAAAAAAACACCATATGAACACGTTAACAAGGTGAAAAACTTGGTTTTGACCTGAGGCTGTTCTTTAATATTCAGAATCTATTTCCTTGTTGGTCTTTTAGCTTCCAGCTGCTATTGTTCACTATAGTAAATACAAATGAACCTACATGCTCAGAATGGTAACTTTCTTCATTGAGCAGAGCAGTGTTGGCAAGCTAACCTGCCATCACCCTGAGTAAAAAGCCCTTTCACCAACATTTTCTTGTTCAATATTGCTATTAAAAGCATTGTGAACATGAATAATTAAAGTGTTAATGAGATATGTGGGAGCTTTTAGGCTTTGTCTCTTACATCCAGGTCAATAATAGATTTTTTTTTTCGACTACTGGAGAATGAATAAACAGATTTCTCTGGAGATCAGATCTACACTTCGAAGCCAGTTTATTAGGTACATTTAATTAAAACTAATGCAGTCTAATACAACCAGTCTCACAATTCATCCTACCTTTGTTGGAGCTGTCAGCTTTATGGGTATTTGCAAAATGTAGTGGTGTTGTTGAAATATACTGGGGGAGGGGTGTGTTTCTATCATTTAGCTTACCCTCATTTATACAAATTAGATGGACAGAATAGTTGTAGTCCTGTATCAGTATCTGTAGCTCAGTTCCAAAATGGCCATAAATCTGAACAAACACCTCTCAGAAACATTCTCAGCAAAAATTGTACATTAAAATCATAAATTTAAAATGTGTATTAGACTGTATTCCTTTCAATTAGAAAACAGTGTTTCAAGTAAATTTGTGTGATTAATGTAGACTTTCAATAGAACTGTGAATATGTGCACCCTCGAAAACTGAATGCACAATGACCCTGGCTCGCCCTAATAATCTTAAGTGCTTCAGTAGAGGGCAAGTGGACTCCCTTTTAGTTCATGAAGTTGCCTTATTTCTCTTTCCAGGAGACTTTGTCTATATGTATTTGCAGTCAATGACTCTAATTCATATTTACAACTAGAATATAGAATCCCAGAATATGTCTAATTTCACTGAGTGTGTACAGGAGTGTTCACTTGCACAGGAAGTGTGTTTTTTCCTATTAAACGTGAAGGTTGGAGTAGTGACTGGTGGTAAAAGGAGTTAGTTCAGAGGAGTGAAGAAATACTACACCAGTGACCCTATTGACAATCTGTCTCTTACAGAACAGCAAGAGGTCAACTATCAGAGTGCTGGAGGGAACATTAGCATGTAGAAGTTGTGCTTCTTGTTACCACCTCTCACACATGCCTGCGTTGAGTTTTTACAATCAGCTTTGCATTCGTAGCCCTGATCTCACCTTAGGTTCGTTTTTTTATTTTTTTTAAATATCTTTTTTTTTCAGTATCTCAAAGGATTAATCAGAGGCTTTTACAATGCAGCCACGAATAAGCAGACATGTCTCTTTCTCCTCCCTTTGACCTGAATGCAGCAGCAGCCTTCCTTCCCCTTTAAGTAAAGGCTGCCATGGGAGCACATCAAACACATGCCCTCTGCACCGGAGGCAATGAAAAATAAATCAACAAACAAATGAATAAGTAATCACAAAAAGTGAGCAAAGCCTTTAAAATGTATGCAAGAAGCGCATTTATCTGCAGTTTTTATGTTTCTGAGCCTTTTGTGTTTTGGATAATCCAATGGGTATTTTGGGAAACATGTTGGGTCCCTGATCTCATTTGATTTAGGTTCATTGTTTCTTTTCTGATCAAGCAAGATGTGAAAAGGCTTCAGAGGTTTGCGTTTTTGTGTATGGTATTGTTGGATATACAGTGCGCATCATTTCCCACAGGCTTCTTGTATCTGAGCCAGCAACATATAAAAAAACAAACAAAAACGCCTCGTCACTGCTGGGTGATGTCTTTGCTGGAGGAATGTGTTTTTCATCCTGAAAAAGAGCCACCTTGATGTTTTAGAGATGATTTTATAGTGATGAGAGCTCAGAGGCATCGTCCAGATGGCCACACCTGTGTGCACAACTGTGGAATAGTTGTGAATTGAACAGAGAAATAAGGACAAAAATACTCATTCTGTTGGAAATAAGATTATTTTTGAAATCCTATGAAAAAGGGTGTATCATTAAAATAGTAAAGCATTCAGTGCAGTTAATTACCTCTAGAAACATTGCATATGCTGTAGTGTTGATGGGTGAAAGAGGAGAAGAAACAGACTCCTGCTCCTTATTGTACAGCAGCCCTATTCACTGACCCATGCTGTTTGTAGTTTATGTATATCTGCTGTGCCGTGTCAATCAACTCTTGATGTGCCTTAGATTCTGCTTCTGATGTTGGCAAGCAGTCCATTAATTCACATCAAGGACACCTTTGTAATAGACTTGTATCACGTAAATATAGTGGCTGTTAGTTTGCAAACAGCTTAGCAAGCAGCGAGTGTTCCATGCGCTTTGATTCGATGCTAAGTGCTTCATCAATCACAATCCCAGACAGATCATTAGAGGCTTCTAGGATGACAAGACCAGCCAAAACATCGACAGCAGATTGCTCCAGACCACCCCTCAAACCTTTAATTACGCCCGAGGTTGGCAGTTATCAAAGACATGCAGTGATAAGTAACTAACTCAATAGTAGCCATTAGTTAAAGAAACCTGTTAGTGTCAAGGTTTTAAATGATTTGCATCATACTATACCAGATTCAAACAGAAAAGTATACTCAGAATAGCTCATTGGGTAAATGACTTGCTGCACAGCTAAATTTTCATTAACACAAATCTATATCTACAATTTGTGGCTTCAGATTGAAGCAGTGAACACACGACAATTCTACGACACTGCTTCCATCAATACAGACGACATTTGTTATTCCCACAGCAGTCCCACTTTAAAACATCCTGCTTTATCACCTATTTTAATCTAAATGGGAACATGATTTACTAAATAAACATGTTGCTGTACTGAAGGAGACTTAAAACTAATGACTTAAACCATAAAAGCATTAGGAAAATGCTTACCTCGGTCAAGTGAGAAGTAAGGTCATGTTCTTACAGATGCGTTTGGACTTCTTTTTGCAACCACAGGAGTCGCCCCCTGCTGGTTGTTGGAAAGAATTCAGATTTAGAGCACCAGCATCTTTGCTTTACTTTCAAACCAACTGTCTATCTTTTATCTAAAGTCTGTGATTGGCATCTTCCCATTCTGAAACAAACTGTACATTATTTAAAAGCAAAAAGCTTCACAATTTGAACGATGTGAACTATTTTAAAATACCAACACCAAAGCAACAATGGTTCACTTTGTGATAGAAAGGTGTACACAGCAAACCGTTATTTTTACCAATAGTTGTCATCTATAGGGGAACAAACAAATAAATTCATGAGACGCTGCACACTGTTTTTACCATAAGAGAATCAGCTAACAAGATGCTTCCAAGATTTTAGTCTTTTTCAGTAGAAAAGGGAAGAATGTTAAAAGGTTAAAGTGAAATTTTGGCTTGCCATTACATTTCATACAAATATTGTTCCCTACCTTTGGGGATCCCTTAATCTTTTAGCCATGTCACCATCAGGGCAAAATGTATTATTCAGCCTCAATACAACTGCCAAGTATTAACATGTTAGTGTTATTATGAGAATATTAGCATGCTGTTGTTTAGCCCAGTGTGCTAAAGGTCGAGACAGTGCTAGCAGAGCTGTTGACATGATTGTTCACTCGTGTTTGCAGATATCACAGCAAAGACCAGAATTCCCACAGTGGTTTTACTGTATATGTATACAATAAGAATAACACTTGGATACATTTAGCACGTCAGCATTATTTCACAGTTTTATTATCATCTACAAATCCCAGGAACACGCCAAAACCAACAGTGGAGTATCCTACAAAAAAGTCTGCATACTCAAGGCTAGACATAGCTTACTGTATAAATACTAACTGCTATAGAATTCCATAAAAGAGTCATGTTGTTGCATTTGTTGCAATGATAAAAACATCAGGGGATTTCCTGATAAAAATATCCCTATTCTTAAATTGCTCAGCTGCAGCTCCTCAGAGTCCAGGATTAGACAGCTACAGATGCACTATGCAGCTCCCAGCAAGCACACTCAGTCAACTTTGCCTCAAACAAATAAAGGCTATAAATGGGAATTTGTTCAGCGTGTACTCATATTGTAAGCAAAACATGCCCTTTTGTCCTTCCTGCCCACCTGCTTAATGGAAACACAGTGCTGCGCCAGTGTAACACCTTGGGAATGATCGGTACTGTGTGTGTTTATGTGTCGGTGTGCGAGGCTGCCTGTGCCGTAGGACAGTTCGTTATCTTCCAGATGAGTGGCTGGGTGATACATACTGGAGCAGACAGGCGGCGTCCAGGGTTACAGGGTCACAGGGTAACTGTCACAGGCTCTTCACCTGTGCCTGCCCTGTCAGAAGGGATGCTAGAAAGAGCATGTCCAGACACATTAACTCACACCAAGCCCTCAGGAGTTACTCTGGGGTCCAGGTGCCCCCTGGTGAGCGGAAGGGAGAAAAGTCCCTGAGTTGAATGAGTTAAGAGTGATTTAATTTAGCACCAACTTTGTCATCAAACTAAATTTGTCTACACTCGTAATTTTCCAGTTCTAATTATAATTCAGAACCCCAAATCACCCATGAACTACACTACTCATTCAGCATATTTCTATATAGCCCACAGCTTTATACCCTCCTCCAATGTTCTGTTCTGGATATATATCCAGCGTAGCATCAGTGACTGTTTGCCTCAGGAGGGCTGTAGTGCTTATTCCAGCAGACAGAGCGGGGAGATCACATGAATATCAGATCCCAGTGGAGATTTAGCTTTGGCTGCTGTTTAAAGCCTAATCAATGAAAGAAACGTGACCCATGTTTATCTGTTGTGTACAGGGCGACGAGCTGTTTCTGGGAACACTGCATGCTGTGTATGATTCAGGAAAGAGATCATATGTAGAAGCATCTACACAGATACTGTATCATTTGTAAACGATTTACAGCACTGTTAGGCATATAATTTAATGACTACATTTAACACCTGAGCAAATTGTTGAACAGTGCAGCGGCAAAATGCAACAGAAGCTCCGTGGATTTGAGCTTGCTGACTATGGAGATTTGACTGATTTAGCTGCAGGCACAGGCTACCTTCAATGTCCAAAGCTATTAGTGATTCCTGTACTACTAAAGCGCTGCTCCAGGGTACCCATTTCCTTGCATTAATGTCTACCTTCCACCACAGCAAATCAAAGGCTTATTCTAATGCCTCTGCCTACCTCAGTGTACTCCCTAAATAACACAGGTTAGAGGGCTCACGGGCTTTTGATGGCCAGAATGGAATGGAGAGAGATAGAAACATGCCACTTTTCTTGTACATTTGAATGCAGAACAGTTTATTATCAAGAACAAGAATATCAAACAAGAGAGAGGGGAAAAAAAGTTCATCAGTTTCATAAACTTGTTTCCACTGCAATTTGACCACTTAAACGCTTCCAGTACAGAGAGAATGACTTATTAAGCTTAGAGGTTCTTCCATTTAATTTTACGCCTCTAGTTACAGTTTCCCATATTTTTTGCCTTATCATGTAAATATAGAACTGCTTTGCTGAAACCAGAGATCACAACAGTAGTTATTAAGAGGCTATTCAAAGGGTTTTTGTTAAATGTCTGTAAAGTGCTTTATAGCCCCCCTTTAAGTCCTCATCACAGAAAAGGTAGTGGCTCAGTTGAGTCCAGTTTGTGATCTGGGTTCGTTTTTATTGCCAATCAAAGGTGCGCTTCACCAGCCTGAAGAAGGTTCGGTTGTGTTCCTGTAGGTAGGAGCGGAGCTGCTGGAGGACAGTGCTGTTGACGGCAGGGTGAGGACGTCCCTTAGACTCATGCAGACAGCGTTCTCGTCCGTCACTTCGGATACAGTAAAACCCCTTGGTCTGGTTGAAGTAGAAATTGGAGGATACTATCCTGGGAGGCAAGTTAAGGAAGCGCTCCACCTTCTGAAGCTCTGGGAGGGGGTCACGGATCAGAGCATCTCCATCCACTATGTGTATCTGTTCCAACGGGAAGTGGCGGAGCCAGTTACGCATATGGACGTCATACAGGCTCCTCTGAATGGCCTTGTACCGGATATTCAGGGCTCCATTGCGTACTAGTAGGTTCTCAATGGCTTGCACTGGCTTGTGGTTCTCCAGCCGGTTGAAGTACACCTGGGTATAGTCGGAGATGACTCGCTCTGCTGGGTCTCGTAAGATCAGCAGCAGCTTTATGGAAGAGTTCATGGCGCAGATGCGTTCTGGGGCGAGGGCTGATGTGAAGTAACCTGGTGTTTTCTCGACTGTGATCTGGTGTGGGTAAGAGTAGGGCATCAACTCACGGTACCACTCAAAGCCCTTGGCATAGTTCTCATCCCAGTCAAAGAAGTGCACCTCGGTGGCAGCAGCAGCAACCTCAGGGTGTATGTCCAGCATCTCCAACAGCGCTCGTGTGCCTCCTTTGCGTACCCCAATAATGATACTATGTGGGGCTCGTTTGCTAGTTCCTGGTGGCGGAGAAGAGGTTACATCTCCTGAGACATTAGCTGGTAGTCCAGGATCAAGGTCCAAGGGGTCGAGTGATATATCAAACCCTGCCTGGACAAACTCTGGTGGGGCGGCATATGTCTGGAGAACCAGAAGGAAAGCTGATGCCAGAAAGCAAGTCATGGTGATGGACTGAAGAGTGGAGGTTGGCAAACAGACAGAAATATGGGGACAGTGGTTTAGCTGTGGACCTGATTTGCCTTTCTGAGCTCAGTGTTAACAAGAGCTGTAAGAAATGCAGTCTTTGTTGGCCACTGAATTTGAACTGGAAGAGGGAAAATCATCTGCAGTCCACAGCACATCTGTAGGGAAGAACAAAGACAAAAAAAGAAGAAAAGGCTTTCAGATTTCACCCATATAAAGCAGAATGAATGTCTGTATTATATTGAAATGGCACTTTCCTCATTCCCCTGAAAAAGCAATCCAGCCATAAATACAATCCATGTCTGTTATAAGTGTATCATCTCAAAAGGATAATCTCAATTCATCTTTCTTTGAGTCTCTTCTCATCTTCCGCCTTCCCATCTGCTTTCTCTTCTCACTCTATAAAGTCACTTTCAATTGATACTGTAATTTCTCCGCATGAAAAACATTTAACCAGACAGCTCATCAGAAAATGTGTCTGAGATTTGCAAGTGTGACTGAAGGCCAAAAGCCAAGGCCAGAGTGCTTTGTTTTTCTTTAGCAGGTCAAAATCCACACCCGAATCAATGCACTTAACACGCCTACCCACAGATCGTCGAAATCAAGGCATCTGAGATGTACAGAGATAAATTCATTGCAGGAATTCAGATGAGTTCCCACTTCTAGGTGAGTTTGATTTCCTATACGTGCCCTGAAAAATCAATACAGCAATGAAATTCAGCAAACAAAAAGGAAAAAGGATTTAGGGTGTTACATTAGGCTTATAATATTGAAAATGAGTGTTGCAAAAACCATGGGAAAATTCTAAATTGCTGCCTCATCCCTTTTAACATTTTATACATTTCTATTGTTAAATACTTTAATATCTGCATTGTTTTCCTGCCTCCAACAGGCACTTGTAAAATGGTTTGCTTTTACTTAACCAAGAGGTTTGCCCTGTAGCAAGCTGCTGGGATTTGAAAGAGCAGATTTTTTTTTTTTTTTTTTTTAAATGTCATGGAATTCATTTAAAAAACAAAAGTCTTGAGATACCTTCACGAGGAAAACCAGCTGAGAGAGCTGTTGCTTACACGGTGTTAGTCAAAACAACAGGGCTCACTATGCAAACATCCAGCTCCAACAGCAAAGGTCACAGGAAGGTAATCTAAACAAACGTAGATACTCCCTGCCTGGGAACACTTTGCAACACACACCAGCACTATTCTAGACGCATTCAGTTAAAGTGTTCAGTACATATTACTCATCCCATATACTGAAGGCTACAAATGGCTCACAGATCCCATGAATACATTTTCAGACTTGCTCTGTTTCTATGGAGTCACTTTGACACATTTTGACAGGATTGACAGGAAGATAGTGGGGGTAATTTTCCTTCCACTAACATGCTGAATTCCTGGCTCACTTTCAGTAGATGCCATTCACTGTAATTACATCTACTGGGATTTAGAGAAGAAAAGAGTATATTATTATATAAATTTGTTCTTTCATAGCAGCAGGGAGGCTGCACATTTCAGCAGTTCTTTTCCTAACAGTCTCCTCTGTCCATTTTCCCCTATAATTATCAGAAAAGACAGAAAAGTCTGTTCTGTATTCTGCATATAAAGAAGAAGAAGTAGCCTTATTGTGGTATTTCCATCTTACCTAATTTTTGCAGTAAAATCTAAAAAATAACAGTTTAATTCCAATAGATCTAACATTACAAAAACATTTAAGATATCAAAAGCCAGTTTGTAAGACGTACTCATTTATAAATTGATGCTAAAGTGTAATCTGTGTATAGAAACTATGCATAAATTAGACTGCAAGAGCATCCTCAATTTGTGAGAAATGCATAAAACAACTTTTTTTGAATCTGTGACTGAGTTGTTTTTAGTGACCAACTGTCATTATTAATTCTCTGCTTGCAGACATAATCTGCCTGGAGTACAATTTAATCACAGAAGTTATCCCTCTAATTAAGCGGATGTGAGGAGTGTAACTACCAATGTGCATAGCACATTTCTCTGATGTCACCACTGGCCCTTTTCTCACCTTACAGAGTCTTTCAACCATATAAAGGTTATGACACATGCCCCCGCTTCACACTACGATTTGCGGCTCGAGTATGGGACAGGGTCTGTGCTTGCTGAACGCAGGAGAGCCGACCTGCCCTACAGGACCCGGGGTTGTGCGAGGAAGCACTTATGCGCTGTGACAGGCGCGCCTGCCTGTCAGCGTTTCCCTGGCAGAGAGCTGCCAAGTCCAATGCTAACAGCCAGGCAGCCAGACGAGCTTTCTGTCTCATCCAATTCCCCCCACTCTTCTCACAGCACACCACCACCTGGAAGGAGCCATTGTTTCACATTCCACTGGGCCCTATTGCTTTGTTCGGCACTTGATGCACATCTTTCCAGCTTTTCATTCAGCGCATGGCAGCCACGTTATCTGGCAGACCACTTAACCAGGAATATTTCCGCTGAACACTGTGGAGCCACGGAGGGTTACACGGCTCAGGTTGACAGGAAAGGACCTATGACCACAGCGAGTCTTGGGAGTAGAATATAGCATCTGTGTGTGGTGGATGGAGAGTGTAAATTCTGATCTCAGCTCTGGGCATTTATTCGCCTGTGGAGTTTGCGAGTTTTACTGTTGCTCATTTCCTTCAGGCACTCTGGTGACGCACCATCTTAATCCTCTGCAGGCGAGAGCACGAAGGTGTGGTCAGGCCAGAAGTGGCAAGGTAAAATTTACCTAAGGTAGAAGTGGAAATACTCTGGACACTGTTTTCTCAAAAACTCACTGCACTGTTATACATAAAAATTATCCCAGTGGCTGTGAGGTATTTTAAATTTTAAGAAAAGAGAATAATCACTTTGGCAGATACCCAGAACTGAGGTATGGCAGGATTAATGCATTTCTAATATGGACAATCATTACCTCCTGAATTACAGTTAATTCCCTCCCTCTCTTTAAAAATGGCTAGACATTTTTAATTAGATTGGGAATGAAGGAGACCAGTTTGGGACCAGAAGCAAAGACCACACTTGGACTGAATTAGTTTTACATGTATTAGCTCTGTGAGTGTCCACTCCTGCCTACAATCTCTCCCTGCCTCACACACTGCGATATTCTCCATGCCCACTTCAACCCTGATTATGAATAAGTGGGTATAGAAAATGAACTCGGTACAGTCAGAGGCATGGCTGCTGAGAGTGCAAAAAAATCAAGCCTATAGCACATTACCACTTGAACCCATGGTACAGTGCTTCCACACACACACAAGAGCTGCACTTGCCCACCATTATCTAGGCTTTAAAGCTTGTCTGACACTGGAACAAGCGCCTACCACCTGAGCAGACAGCACAGCCAACGGGTCTGCACTGTTCATTATATCCCGCCAGGCTAAGAGGAGGACTCCACAGGTTCCCACTAATTAACCCAAACAGCCGCCTCTATACATCTTCAGAACAAACTCTCATTCGTATTCAGCAAGCCCCCCTGCCGTTAACTGTGGCGGGCATCACGTATTGTACAGGCCAGCTTTGTTTTTTTTTTTAATAGGTGCTCATTAGAGACGTTAGTGCAAAATAATTATTACTGCAATGAAGCTTGATTACAAAGGTTGGCTTTTACTATTAAATGGATTCAAGTGAGGAAGTTAAAAAGTATTAGTCATTGTTACTATTCATTCTTCTGGATGGTCACACGTTTTAAACAACTTACAAACGTAAATACACACTGGCAGCATGACTATTTTGTTTTCAGACAAAAAAAAAATCCAATCTGAAGCAGAACTGAGTGTTGAAATCTTTTGTTTCTCTTATCTCCTAGTTGTGTCTTTGCCTCTCTGCCACCTCGGCCTCTTGTATCTCTGTTTCACTGGCTCACAGCATTGTTAGATGATCTCTTGTAAGATGTTCTGAACCTTCCCCCATAGAACTATCACTTGGGACAGAGAAACACAAGCACCTTCATTGTGTTTTCTCCTGCTCTTTTCCCTTTGCTCCCACTTCTTTTCCTCAGCCTCTCTCCCCAGCAGGCCCAAAAAAACCAGTACAATATATTAGCCTCCCACACACATCCAAATGTAACTCTGAAACTTCACTCCCACATACAGGACTGGTTTTAAATTATGGATGCATTTTGGTTCACAGTAGGATTCCTGGCTCACTTTAATAATTTCTGTTACAACAGCTTAGGCTTTAGCTGCTCACAGAGGACAGAGATGATCTTTTCTTCTCTTCTCAACCTGAACCTTATACATACGGTGATATGTCTCATCCAAAGAGACAGCACAGAAGTCAACGCAGTTAGAATAAACTACTTACACATTTAATTTCTGGGGGATGTGAGGTATAATCCAGATCAAAACCAGAAAAATCCTTACTTCCCTAACCTGTGTCAAGTATCCAAATGTTTTACATCAGCATGCAAAAGGATTTTAGAGGGACACCTTGAGCTCTGCAGAGCATTTCAATCCTCCCACAAAGCTCGCTCGATCATGATGTGAAGAAATAATGAGTGAGTTGTTCCCATCTACTTCATTATTGACATATTACAGCCACTTACTGGTGCGTATATAGGTTGGAGGCTGTGGCATAGCTTGAGAACAGAGAGTTGCCACTTTTAATCTCCAGGCTGGTCAGGAAAATGTAGTTGGTGAATGAGCAATGCTCTCCCCTCCCTCGAAAACTAGAACAGAGGTGCCCTTGACTGAGGTGCCTGTATGCCAGGCATTACAAGACACTGTTAATATTAAACAACTGCTGTGATATGTGTGATGTTCTCTTCCTGATTAGAATCCTTTTATCGGCAGCTCAACAACTTAAAATAATTTGTGTAACAACTAGTGGGAAATGACAGTGCGCCAACAATACGAACATCAAGAAAATGCACTTAGCTGCCAATTTATATGGGCACCTACTGCAGGTAAACAAATGCAGAGAGACGTTAAATCAACTTTATGGTTATTTTAGAGGGTGTAGTTTGTGGTAATGTTGGACTGCACTGCATTATACAGAGAAGTGTGTTTAAAATTTAGCCTGCCTTCGCTGATATAAATGCCTGGGCAGAATAAGTGGGTACAATTCAACAGTATCATAACGCACATCCTCCGATATCAGAACACAGCTGGCTTAACACTTCTCTTAAGCAGTTTCAACAAGGGCCTTTATGAAGGAGTACTTACTGCAGGACTGTTGTGTTAGACTGCATTAGTGTCAGCTAGGTCTTCTGTAAGTCACTGCAGCACCACCTGAACCAGCATCACACTAATACTCTCCTCTGGGGCCACCTGCTGGATAACTATCTCAGACTAATTTCATATAATTGGATCACCTCTTGTGTTCATCTATGCATCTGTGTCAGCAGATCAACTGGCATGTCTGAATAGATTACTTAGAAGTGCTGGTCAAATACTGATATCCATAAAAAGTGGTGACAAATAAGTGGAGGGTAGTGACGTGTCAAGTAGGTTATTGTCTTCAGTTAATATCACAGGAGCCTTACAATCTGCTTATTTAAATGTGAAAAAGGGTATTATGAGGAATAATAAAAAGAAAAGGCAAAAGAGGAGGAATGAAAGTAATTGCCAAGCATGGCCAT
The DNA here is from genome assembly GCF_022539595.1 of Amphiprion ocellaris. NCBI lineage: Eukaryota > Metazoa > Chordata > Actinopteri > Pomacentridae > Amphiprion > Amphiprion ocellaris. The sequence continues at coordinate 23,495,917 of NC_072781.1, read as the reverse complement.
GACTACAAGGCCATCTCGAAGCAGCTTTGCACTCCTATGAGCAGAGCAGCTGATATTATTAGGAAGTTTAAAATCCCTCTCCAGTCATTGATTAAACCCTTAAAAACTTATCTCTGTGTATTAAAGTTACATATTTAAACGTTTATTACATGAAAATAATCCCTTCTAGTCTTAAAATGGCTTAGATGAGGGGTGTCAAATGTACGACTCGTGGGCCAAAACCGGCCGACCAGAGGGTCCAATCCAGCCCGTGGGATGACTTTGCAAAGTATAAAAATGATAGAGACATCATTAACTGCAAGTTTTCAATAAAAGTAACTGCTATTTTAAATTTGTCCACTGTACTGTCATAATTATTATGTAATTTTTATGTAAAAATTGTGTCCATTCATTTACAAGGCAGGAGGACAACTTAACATTCTTCCTTAAGAGTTCCCACTTTAGATTTTGTGGTGCGGTGCTCAGGATTACTACACATATGTGGAAATGAATGTAAATTTAAAATCATCTTGTTGACAAGTTGTTTCGATCACAAGGTAAAATGCTATATCGTTCAGTTCCAGATACCTGACACCAAATGTTTAGTGCCTTTGTAGATACACTAAGATCTGTAAGTTGTCATGTGTAAATGATAAACTGAGGTATAATATTGTTGAAATTTATCTTATTTTTCTCAATCACTACATTATTTTAATTCTTTTGTAGTAAAAAAAACATTTTCTAGCCTAAAAAAATTAAAACAATATAAAAAAAACATATTAAAAAGTGATCATTAAAACATATTAAAGGAATGTTTAATCAAAATAAAATGTGTAGCGTGCAGTGCTTGGTACTGATTGGCTCAGTGACCGTAGTGTCAGTCTTCTCTGTCTTCCATGTGTAGCAATTCACATAGACGTCTGATTGTTGTGCATAGTGTTGCTCTGTGGTGTTGTGCGGTGTGTGGGAAGGGTTTATAAAGCCTTAATATATATAGAAAAAATAATTTAAAAAATATGGTTGCCACTTCGTGGATTTTCTTCTATTGCGGTGGGGTCTGGAACGTAACCCCCGCGATAGACGAGGGACCACTGTATACTTTTTTTGCACTAAAACAACAGGGAAAATCTGGAGTTGTCGTTATTTATAGGTTGATATGCTCTGATTTTACTGGTCCGGCCCCCTTGAGGTCAAACTGGGGTACATGCGGCCCTTGAACTAAAATGAGTTTGACACCCCTGACTTAGATGTAACTCTAGACCATTGCTTCCTCAAGACTGTGCAGACTGTCCATCACTAGCTGCCACTCAAGCACACAACCTCACCTATGACTCAAACACAGTCAAACTATTCTACTCTACACAATGGCAAATTAGAATATAACAGTAAGTCAGTCACACATATCTGAACCAGAAATTGATTCTAAAGAAGAATTTTGAGACAGAAAGTTGACAACATCGGTTCCTTAGATTTGTTACATATGAAAGCCCAGAAATCTGTGTTTTTGAGACTGTCATTGATACACTGAAATTTCAAGCTATAAACACTCTGCCATGGTGCTGAGTGCTTATTTCACTCATATGTCCTTTAGCACTAAAAACACCATATTGATATGCTAACAAAGTACAAAAAAACCTTGATTTTCACTGGAGATGGTGCTTAATGTCTATTTGACTGTAGCTACCCTCAATTGAAAACTACATTCAGACTGAACAAAAAGATAGTTGAAACAGTGGAAAAAGAGCCCAGCAAAACTTTAAAACAGATGCAAGCTTACCTCCAAGATCAAGGTACGACAGTGTATGCTCACAGCATATGTCCCTTTCTGAACAAAAAGTACATTCCATAGAAGACGACCACATTTTTGAAAGAGAAAAATTAAAAAAGCCTGGCTGGTCCTTGGTAAGATGTATATTGACCGCCACAATGCTTCTGAAAGAGCGGCCTTTGGACAGATGAAACTAGGCAAGAGTTTTTTGGTACACCACACTGACTCTGTGTTCACAGAAGAAACCGCAAGCTCTGTATATCAGATTATAAGAGTAGGCTTTGGTTCAAATTTGCCTTTTCTTCAGTCTCTCTTGAAGTTCAGGAACAAAGACCCTGCTGTGCTCTAATTTAGTTTCCTGTGCCCCCCTATGTAGGTGTGTTTAAATTCTCTCCTCTCTATCTCAAAACCCCAACTCATTTTCCGTTTCCTCTTATCTTTCTCATGGCAGGCAATGAATATATGAAACCTCACCAAAATTTGACCCTTCCCTCATTCACTGGGTTTCTACCTGGTCGGTTGTGGCTTTATTCCTCAAATTCAATTCAGCATCAAACTTCATTTATGAGAAACAGTACAAATCTCTTTCACCAAATCAGTGGCAGCAACGGACCCATACATTAGACTGATAGGTCTGATAGGATGTGTTGACTGGATAATGGAATCCTTGAAAAGACTTTCAACCTGGAGCCTTAGAAGTCTCAGAAAAGGCCAGACTAGGACAGATAATACTGATGCAGACAGTTCAGTCTGTGAGTGACACTGATGATGACACTGAATATTTCCTTGTTTGAGAAGAAATTAGACTGCAGCTCTGATGGTAAGCAACATTTGTCTATTTTGGGACCATATGACTAAGACAATGACCTAATCCACACCCACATGTCAGCAGAGGCATTCATTACCAGCCTTGGAGAGGGTGTAATCTGTCATTTGCTAGTGCACCCAGACACATGTGGCCTCTAGAAGTAATTACAGTGTTTTAACTGTGATCTTCTATACGTTCAGTTTAAGTTCCTCAGTATAGCCATCTCTTTTTCACTGCAGAGTAGTGCAGTGTGCAAAGCAGGCTCTTACAATTACCAGTCCCTCTGCCCACTGCCATCTGTGCATACGTAGAACATGAGCAACCCAAATCAATGAAATCCTGCCCTCATAAGCAAATATATGTTCATGCTATATTGGCATGTATCAACAAACAACACCTCTCGCAATTTTATGTGATACTGAAGGTGAGAATGCTCTTGGCTTTCCTGATTTTGGCTGAAATTACAGGGGTCAACAATCCTGTAGGGAGCCACGCTATCATTTCACCATGGCAAGACCCCTCCAGTTACTCAGCACCATTGTTTAACTGCCATGGGGTTGCTTTGGCTGCCTCTGTTACCCCGCTGCATACTCCGGCCTAGGCCTCGTCCAGTTTAGCGCTGACATTTGTCAACGCTCTAAGATTTATTTCAAGCATCAGCTGACATTGTCTGGATTCCCAGGAGGCATTTTCACAGATAAAATAGGCTGACTTGGTCATCACCCTCGGATGAGTGGAGGCAACCAATCCCAGGGACGCTGACTCACTCAGGAAAGTGTTCCACGGTCCGTCAGAAACAACAACAGACTACGGGAAGGAATTCAATCAGAGAGTGGCCTGATGATCCTCATTCAGCCTGCCACTTCTGATAAAGCACCTATGCTTTCCACAACATCAAAATCCCCTCAGTGCAACAGCTTTCTCATCCGCAGCAGTAAGATAAAGCTAATTTTACTCTGCCAATTTAATGCTACTGTAGTTCTTATCATGCTTTTCCCATCACACCTTTCCTAGTTCTCACAATGAGTCTGATCTTCCCCGTGTAAAGTAATTGGTCTACGCTTCATTGAAGAGGGAACACTCCGAAATGTCTACTTAATCAAAACAAATGCACCAACTTTACTCTCCCTCCTTGGGTCTACAGTAAGTAGTTGGAAACCCTGTGCTGTTCTCCAGTCTCTCAGGCATCCTGCAAACTGCAATATACACATACATTATGGATGAATTACTTCATCAAATAAAAAGCAGGGCATCTTGTAATAAACTGTGAGGATACTCTTAATCTTTGATGAGACCAATTGATGAATAGTTTAATGAGAAAAAATTATGGAAAGACCGTCAGGGTGCTGACAAAGACATCACAGCTGTGATGAGTAAAGTGCAGAAAAATTGATAGAATTTTACAATCTCGTACTAGTGTTTATTAAATGGTATCAATCTTGCAGCTCACAAACCGGGTTAAGGAATACATCAGATGTAATCCAACCTAAGCCACGTTTTAAGTTGTGCATAGAGAGGCTGTACTCCAGGGCACAGCACATAATCCCTATTAACTAAGGTGTATGCGCACTAGGGGCATGTTTTTTTTTCTTTGAGGAGGTCAACTTAAATCTTGTGTTTATTTCCCCAAACTACAGCTGGTGTGTGCAGTTCTCCACAACTTGGAAAACCTTTCACACTCTGGCACAACAGCATCCTATTGGAAGGCACATGCCACAGATCTGCCAGTGTTTTCCCGCCATCACAAATATGTATTCAGCACTGCAGAACTCGAAGTTTAGTATTTGGACCTTCTGTGATGTGCTGTTGGCTGCCAAGTGCTGAAGTGATTCAACACCAGGCTGCAGTTAGCAGGCAGATAATAATGCATTCAACTTAAAACCGCATCCCATAAGGTTGTCGTGTGTTTGCTCGCATCAGAGGTCAAAGCATTATACAGTTAGATGAGTCAGTAGCGGTTGTGGCACTCACTGCTGCAACATGCAGACAGCAAATAAACAAGAGGGAGCAAACTATGTAGATACCCAGGGGGAAACAAAGCAAACCCAGGTGGAAATACCTCAAGCTGTACCAAAAATGGATCTTTCTAACTCCTGAGGAAAATGTGATCAAGTTGGAGAACTACAGGGAGCAGCAGCCGGCCAACCATCATCAAACATGACCTGACTGTCTCATCAGTGCACGGCCAGGATTAGCTTCACTTGTCTGTGCAGTCCATGTGAATGACAAATCAGTCAAGCAGAACTGTGAGATATGCAGATGAGAAATGAAAGGAGTACCAGACAGACGGCAACAGTGGCACGATTCTGGGATGTCATTTAGCCACATCTATCGACCTTGAACTTGAACTTTCACAGTATCAAGCTACCTCATCTGCATAAGTAATTCAAGTTGTCGCTTGACATGCCGGTCATCGATTGTAACATAATCACAGGGATCAGACCGTGTGGGCTGAAGTGGCTGAGTCATTTATCGGTGCTAAGACGAAAAATTGCTAAGTCATTCTTTTAATGAATGTGTCTGTCTCAAGCTGGCAACATTTCATTAAAAGAGACATTCACAAGTTTTTTGAAGTCTGAAGGCCATATGAAACCATGTGAATAAGGAAACAGGTTAATGCATTGTAATAATTACTCCACCAAAGAACACGGCGGAGTTCTGTGACGATCGGCATTGGTTTGTCCGTCTGTCTGTCTGTTAGCAACATTACTCAAAAACAGACTGGTGGAGTTAGATGACATTTTCAGGGAAGGTCAGAAATGACACAAGGACCACTTGATTAGATTTTGAAAGTGATGTGGCTTATAGACTGGACCTACGGATGTGTTAAAGATTTCTGTATCATTGCAAGATGATAGCATGGTGTCACTGTAACTATGACTACAAGTGATCACTGCATCAGCTGCCTGTTGACGCTCACATGATTGTGATCCTACTACAAATCGACCGCTGTGGACCACAAAGCATTTAAAAGATTTCATCCGTCAGAAATCATAGAGACTGAGCAGCCTTGGTAGAGTACTGCGCTCTGACTGCTTTTCTTGTTCCGTCTGTTTATACTAGACAATGAGAGTCCCCACCCTACTGTGCTTTTAGAGGACATAAAGGGCTAAAGTATGTAAAAATAATTTCCAAAGTTTGTCTGGAACTCTTCAGTACTCCAAGTTATACAAAACCAAGAAGCAATTTTCCAAAGTTGCAGCCTTTTTAGTGGAAAAGTTCCTGTTTTTATCACTTACAGTACATTAGAAGTGCGTTAGGAAAGGTTTTCTTATGTTCCATATGAATAAGAGGAAGGATTACAGCATACAAAATTTGTTTCAACTTATTCTTTTAGACGTGATAGGGCACGAATCAGAGTGCATTTATAAAAGTGTCATGATTCAGGCAAAACTTTGTTTTAAATTAAATGTCAAAAGCCTGACAGTTCTGAGAAACATTACACAGTAACATTTTCAAACGTATTCTGCTAGTCTGAACCCCGAAATATTCAGCTTTAAAGAAGAGAACACACAAAAACAAATCTTACCCTTGGAGTGCCTGAAACTAGCAAACATTTGATCAAAAGGCTTTCCAATTATTTTTCTATCAACCATCTATCACAAATATCTACAAAAGTATAAACGTATTCTCAAAATAACAATCAGTTGTGCACACACTGCTCAGTATCATTTGATTAGTGCAGTTTGTGACTCTGCACCTCGGAGGCAAATAAAACCAGTCGCCTCCGTGCTCAACTTTGAGCAGCATCCTTGTAATTTCCTACTTGCAGGGCAAACTAGATCGTAAGAGAAGTGTTTATCTATAATAACAATCTCTGGCTCCATTTCCTCTTGCCAAGCCTCTGCCTCTCTGTCAGGGAGTGTTTCGGAGGCCTGACTGGGCAGTGATCTGGGAGGATGTAGACCATCACAGCTCCACGTACCTGTCCTATGCCGTATCATTACATTGTTTACAGCATCTTACCTTTGCACCGCTCCATACCGTTGCCTATGTAGCACCGAGCTACTTTTGGGCCTTGCCTCAGTGCAACATTTCCACCTTGCCTGAGAGTGGAAGAAAACTCTAGTGCCAGTTGGCTTCGCATCTGCTTTTAAAGCGAGATTCCGCTACCGGTGAGGCTCTGTTTACAGACATTTTCAAGGAAGGCTAACCACTAGTATCAGCACTCTCTGTTACTTTATACTTTCTCCTCTTGTTCTTTCTGGCGAACATAACACTGGCAGCGGCTGGAATGCAATCCTGCCATACACCTCTTGTGCTCAGTCTGCATAGCAAGGTGGGATAAGCCATCAGTTTAAATCACTAGAGCATGCACAAACTGAGATGAGGAAAAAGAAACACTCTTTGCTCCAGCTGAATTTAATGCATGTGAAAAGAAAAACAGTAGGTGAGGTACATGTGAAGAACTCAGGCTCATTTAAATAGCTGAAAGAACCTGTCTGCAACTTAAAGACAATATCCATGCATGTGCAGTTCTGGGTTTGTGACAGAATCAGGTTAAGAAGATAGAGGGAATAAAACATCATGTCATTTCAGGAGGGTGACTTTCATAGCAGAGCAAAGCTTTGTCTCTGCTTGTGTAATGCAAAGCCTACAAGCTGATGTTAGAACCCTAGTAAAGCTAATGAGTTTGTAATATTATGTTTTATTCCCCAAGAAGAGCTCAAGCACTCGTTACTTTATCCTGCAAAAAGTCACCATGGTGCGTGCTGAAATGCAGCCCAGTGAACAGCTTAATGAACTTCAAGTATGAGACAAATCAAAACTACATAACAGCTCATAGTATGCGGACTTCTCACTGTCAATTTCATCTGCACCCCCTTGTTGTGCCGTTCTTCATGAATAAGTCATCAGTCCCCCCCCACCCCCTCGCTATTCCCCTTTGGCTTATTGCTCGTTCCGCCGCCTCCATGGCCCTGTAAAACCAACTGAAGTGTTTATGGGAGATAAGAGGCAAAGGAGGTCACAGGCCCAATAACTCCTTTTATCACCCCACGTTCTGCAGCAAGGGCCATTTTATGGGTGAATCTGCTGAAGACGAATTCTTAATTAGAGAAGTTTGTGGACCCAACATCAGACACCTAATGGGGGAATAAAAAGAATGGGGCATCCACAGGATTACTTGTTGGCTCGCTTTGTTACTGTGTCTTGTAGCGGAGATGAGAAAACGGCCTTGGTGTGTTCTCACAGGCTGTTTTCAATGTGTATCAATGAAAAAGGCCTTTTAAAAAATGTTTGGTTTGGTGTGAACGCTGTGTTTGTCTAGACAAGACTGAGTCCTTTCGAAATTAGTTCAGGTTATTGATTTTCTTGGGGGCTTATCTTTATTAAAGGAGTCTACCTAGTGAATGGAATTACTGCTTGTGCCATTAAGGTGAGCTGATTCTATTTCCCATTATTGTAAATTCCTGCCCAAGAGACTTTAAATGGCTTACGTTAATGGGAACTGCAATGTTTTGTCCTGAGCATATCTTATTCATCAAAAAGTTTGACCAAAACAATAGAAAACTCCTGTTTTCTGTACTTTTTTTAAACTGCTGCCTCAGATGGACATAATAAATATTTTACTCTCGTACTTCAGTGTGAATTGCAATAAAATTTGGCGCTTTGATTTGTTTTTCACAAAAAAGCCCATCCTGTTTTCGGTATAATTTGTGGGTCCAACATAAGTGTTGTATGTGATTTCTGCAGACACTGATCATGTATTCTGTCTCTATTATTATGAAATGTACATGTAAGGACATAATGGAATCAGTCTGGTGTCCATGGATCCTTTGGCCTTCAGCCTTATAAAGACATATTAGAGCTATAATGTTGCCTTTGATCCACTCCAACCTTCTTCCTATCTAACTCTACTTAAGTGCATGCCAGGATTATTACTCCACCAAGGAATGCAGCAGAGTTATGTGACGATCGGCACTGGTTTGTCTGTTTGTCTGTTTGTCTCTCTGTTAGCAACATTACTCAAAAATGGACTAACAGATTTGGATGAAATTTTCAGGAAAGGTCAGAAATGACACAAGGACCAAGTGATTAGATTTTGGCAGTGATGCGGCTTATAGTCTGGATCCATGGATTTGTTAAAGATTTCTGTATCAGTGCGAGATAGTGGCATTGTGTCACCGTAACTGTGACTACAAGTGAACACTACAACAGCTGCTTGCTGATGATCACATGATTGCAATCCTACTACACATCGACCGCTGCGGACTTATTGGGACTCATCTGTCGGAAATGATACAAAGAACAATTGATTACATTGTGGGAGTGGGGTGCAACCCTTTACTGCATGTCTTCCCCCATTCTTCTCCCTGCTTTCCTGTCTGCCTCTCGACTGTGCCTATCAAATAAAGCCAAAAAAAAAAAAAATTGTGGAGGTGTTTCGGAGGACATCAATTCCCGCCGCCCTCTACATATTTAGGTCACACGATTTGGTATCCTTACATAACGTACACATTCATAACACACGCCTCTGCTTAGCGCAAGGTCATTCTGTTTGTGAGTATATCTATATTAAATGGCCACATTCTATGTTGCCGTGATTTTTGATCATCAATACCTAATGAACAAATGCTGCATTTCTAGAAAAACTGTTGCATTTCTGACAATGGTACATGGGGGAATGGGCAGCCTTGGAGGAGTACTAAGCTTTAGTAGTGCTTTTCTTCTTTTATTTAAGTATTTTATTATTTTGTTCTGATATCATGAAATGTCACCTTTGACAATTATGAACAGGGCAGGATAGAGGGCAACTGTAGCTCAGATTTTAATTAGCCAACTTGCCGGACATGTTTCACCGGACCAAACCAGAAAAGATAATGACTAGGACCCTGTGTTCCCAGTCGCCTGCATATTAACTGAGAAAAAGTGAGAAAATTAATTACTTATTCTCCCAGACTGGAGGAGAAGGATCTTGTCCTTGATTGCATAATTTTAAAACGCCATAATTATCTCAACTCCATAGCAACAATGTAGTGAGGGTAAATACATGTGAATTACATTTTCTCCAGCAGTCTCCTCAAAGCAGAAGCAAACTGAGAGTGAAATTGCTTTACTTCAATGAGAAAATGGGTGCGCTTTGTTGAGGGGGCTCTCGCAACCTAATTCTGTTTAATGGCATGCAAGAAGTGGTACAGTTTCTGAGGTTAGCCCCTTAGAATCGACAACTAAATTTAGCAAACAGTGGAACATTAATGGAGAAGTGCGGTGCAGTCCTCCCCCTTAACTCGCTCATCAACTCCTTCTGTAAAGCCTAGATTAACCATCTTTCACTTCATTTAGATAGAGGATTGTTTTGGGGTTTGCCTGATTATATCTGTCTCGAGCACAGACCATGCTTCTATTGGTATTTAACAAAGATTAGCTTTAAATTGATGATTAACCTTTGTAATCCTGCATGCATATTGAAAATGGCTTGCTTGTCTTTACCACAGCCACACAAAAGAGACGCCGCATTATCGTTCAGGGAAAATTGAGGCTCGGAAAGCAAATGAGGCAGTGTTATCTGCCTGGTGCTTGGCTGGATAATGAAGACAAATCTTCAGACTAGAGAGCCATCTCATAATGAATCCGAACGGATAAATTCTTTTGACTTTTTAGCATGCATCTTTGAATAAAACTTCAGCATGACTCTGACAAGCAATTGCTGACCTTATCATGGGAAGTAGCAGTGTTTACTTGTGAGAATGAGTGGGTGCCATTGTTTAGACGGCTATATTAGGGAGTAATCAGACATTAAATGAGTCATTTCTCCATATTTAACTCCAACTGGGGAGGTAATGGTTTAATTTGCTGGGCAATGAGTTTTCCCACGTGGAGAGCTCCTTGCATTAAATCACAGACCAATGCAACTGCGTCTGTTGCTCCAGAAAGAATCAATGCAGAGATGCAGTGGAAACGTCTCAGAGCCACGACCAGAATTCAGTTCAAAGTGCTTTTCTAGTAACTTCAGTCAACAGAGGTCTAAAAAAAAAAATCACAAGCTCACATTCAGCGCCTTCGCGGATAACGGCCGAAACCACCTTCTCTATACTGATACAGCAATGAAAAAAAGGTGCTATACTATTCTTTGAAAGCTGACATCAAATGCCATAGCTAATCCTTAGTGTACTCCACAACTCTGGAGCAGATCACACAGTGTAATCCCATGGCAGTTTATTGAAGGGTTATGATGTGAAGAGGAAGCCAGGTGATGGAAAGTCATTATGAAGGTGAGGCCAAAGTCTGTCCAGTTATTATCAGGTCAATGTGGCCTCTAATTATCTTGTTAAATGGAACAGTTTTTTTTTTATCACACACTTCAATCCAGAGACAGCATCTGACGTATAGTGAGAAAAATGTGAAAAATCCGCTCAAAATACCCTTGCATCAACATGTTTTGAAACCCTGTTAAAGGTTGTTAAATGGGTGTTGTATGATTGATATGCTAAAACCCAAACTTGGACAAATGTATTTGTCAGCTCTCCATATGACACCAAAATATGAGCAACTGTACAGCAAAATGCCAGCGGCAAAAGTATCCCCGATAATGCAACATGCCTCCACACACAAAATGAACATATGTCTAGCACGCATACTATTAATTATTTACCTGACGCTAAAGCGAAGCTCTGTAAGTGGGTTAATTTACAGCGAATCATGTATACTGATTAAAAAACATGATTTGGACAAAATGTGCTGTAAATCATTCACTTTACAGAAAAATAAGCTATTTCCGTCATCTTAGGCTGCATATTATTATCCTTAAATCCCATTTATGGAACAATTTGGGCTTGTTTGCCTCTATGATCAAAACTAAAAGCAAAAATGAAAATTATTGTCATTATCCTCTTACAGCCCAAATTACAGCCGCTACACTAAACTGATCAAATAATAAAATCTTAATAATAAAGATGCGGAACATCTGCTACATTCTGTAGATTTGTGGAAAAAACAAATGATGTAATTACAAGATTAGAGTGAGTGCACAAATGTGGCATGAAGTTGAGTGAAATCAGAAAAAAGATGTGAATAAATTTAGTATTAGTTAATCTGAGTGTCTCCAATGTGATTCATGATATCTTGATTGTATCTTTATACGCCCAGATAATGTTACTGCACATTGTCACAGTTGTTTCAGTTCAGTTTAATTAGTTTATCTTTTCTATTTTGGTTTGGTGTAAAGTCGCAAAAAAGGGACTTCAGTAGAAATGTCACAGGCTATTTATCAATAATCTGTCATTACAAATAACTGACAGAATTTTTGGTTCTACAAAACAGGCAGATTCTAGCAGACTCCACACTGACTGACTAGAGAGACAGAAATGCCTGTAAAACAATCTTGCTCACTACAGTCCTGTACAGAACATTTGGGCTGTAAGTATGATTCTTATTTTTGTTCATTCTCTACTGATTTATCTTCCGAAAAATCACTGAATTGCTTTAGCGATGTAATAAGGCCTGATCGGTATAAATTGTTTTATTTTTTTTGTCAGGACTGATACAGATTATTAGTAATCAAGATGACCGATATTTGGAACTGATACACATTTTCAGATAAAATGACAATCTTAGCATTAAAACTATGAGAACACAAATCCCAATACTAAATTGAATTGAACCACACTACCAGTCAAAAGTTTGTACACACCTTCTTATTCAATGCTTTTTTATTTATTTGTATTATTTTCTACATTGTAGAATTTTCAGTATTCAATACTGTAAATGAACACTTTTTTTTTACAACATAATTCCATATGTATTCTTTTATAGTTTTGATGTCTTCAATATTATTCTACAATGTATAAAACAAATAAAAAAGAATCATAGAATCATCAAATAACCTCAGTGTGTTTTTGGACTGTGGGAGGAAGCTGGAGAACCCAGAGAAAACCCACGTACGTACAGGGAGAACATGCAAACTCCATCAAGCTGCAAGATCCCAGGCAGGCTGGGACGCAAACTGGGGTTCTTCTAGCTGCAAGGCGACAGTGCTACCACCAAGCAATTAGTGCATTTTAAGATGAATTTCTTTTATCAGCAAGCAGTTAAACAACATAATGATACCGACAATCTGAAAAATGCTATTTGATTGAACCCGACTATGCAATGTCAAAGAATAGCGTAGAAATATGCTGACACAATACAACAACAAAATGCTGAATTTGCTGTAATATGACAAAGATAAGAATAAATCCTCAAACTGACAAAACACCAAGAATGGGTAGCAACTTTGCTTGTAAGATAATACAAATCTGAAATATTCACTTGATTAATTATCAGTGGAGTTCCTGCTTAGTTGTAAATTCAGTTTTAAGGTGAATTTTATTTCTTCTCCACAAATATGATGATCACTTCTAAGCACTTCTCAATATATTGCATTCCACAGTATTGAAGTTAATTTGCATTATCATGATCAAAAACTCAAAATATTCAACTAATCATCAGATAAATAACAAAGAAAACCTCATATTCACACAATTACCAAAACAGAAGCAATATTTGTTTAGCTAGAAATAACAGTTAAAGGAATACTTGATCACCATATTCACTTTAATTTTATACATCTGCCTTGAAATGTGTACATACTGCATATTGAATTTTAATTTCAGTTTTATATAATAACCTCTATTGTTAATGTTACTAACCTGCTCTTTTTGTTATTTTATGTTGTTGTATTTAAGCTGCTGAACACTTAAATTTCCCTCGGGATTAATAAAGTATCTATCTATCTATCTATCTATCTATCTATCTATCTATCTATCTATCACTGTGGCTCTACATAGCATAGAATTAAATTTTAAAAATGCTTCACACATAAACACAAATAACAGGGAAAAATATTAGAAGCACCCTTCCAATACAGATGGATAATAAGTTAAGGTCTCTCTCCAACCATTGCAGCTGGACCACAGCAGCTCAAAGTCTGTATAACTACGGTACACACTGGCAAGTTGTAATATTGAAATAATTCAGCTGTTTGGAAACTAATTCTAAAGAAATATAATGATACAGGTAGCCCCACTCTGCAAGTTCACAGGTTTGTTATGGATAAAACCCTAGAAGTCTGAATCTGTTTTTGAGATTGTTGTTAGCATATTGTATTTTCAAGTTTGAAATGCTTAGCTATGGCTCATGATGTGTCTTCTTACATATAAAAATACCTTATAGACATGTTAACAGCTTAAATAGCTTGATTTTCTAAATGAAGCCTCTCTCACAACAGTGATAGTAGTTTAGTGAACACACCTCTGACTCAATGTCAACTTCTACAAAGCGTACAGTTTGTGGCAGGGTTCCATCATGACTTGAATTACATTGTTCTGTGTTTCTTTTACTTTGTGAGACTATGAGTGCCTGCTGAAAAACTTTAGGAAAAGTAAAATTGCTTTATAGCATAAAAACAAGACTTTGGACCAGAGTTCATCTGAGTTGAGTTTCTGGAAACGGAAAAAGGGTAGAAGCATTCGCATTTTTTATTCTATTCAGCAAGGTGACACCAAGGTGTGGGTGAGGACTGTTGAGCAGCGATGTCCACGTTGTAATAGGAAACCACAGTGTTTACGTGAAATGCGGTCATCAGCGATGTTACCTACATGTAAGGTTACCAATCACATTAAATGATTATTTATTTGTAAAGGCACAATGACTGAATGACAATGAATCCTTACTTTCGGGTGCTTTCGTGGTGCGGGTATTTTTAGATTCAGACATACATCTAGTTCAGCAGCAACGCTTTGTGCCACATCTTTGCCACTAAGCAAAAAGAGAGAAAATCTAAGACAGAGGAATTGTACATTTCAAAGTTCAATTTCAAGTTTGAGATGAGCGGTATTCCCCTTAGGGGTGGGGAAAAGAGAGGTGCTCATTTGGGCATTCTCCGTTCCAAAAACCAAGATGAAGAGTCTCATTCAGCATCATGGACAGCTCAGTGCACAGCCTCCAGAGATCTGCTGAAGCCTTCATCAGCAGGCACGAGTGAGACATCATTAATACCGGTCAGATAGCTTCCTCTGGAGACTGCTCTGTGTCTGTCTATATCTATGTGTGTGAGAGTCTTTCTTAAATACATACTGTTAACACTTTATCTACTTGTAAAGACCTTTTGGGCAGCTCTCTCCTTCAACAATAGCTTCTTCCTGTTAAATGCTCAACAAGGACGGAAGATTTTGATCTGAAGGACACTGCGAGGTCATTATTTTCATTTCCTCTGTGCACAACTTGGAGATCAAAGAACAGTGTGTCTGCGCTGTCTTTGTAAGGTGTTTGACCTTCCCACAATAAACCTGAATCAGTGTCTCTAAAGATCAAATTTCACGTTGAGACAAACCCAGATCTTTGCCTTTAGAACAAATGTCAAGCATTGCTTCTGGTGGTGGCGAGAGCGCGAGCCAGGGGAACCGACCAATGCTTGACATTTTGTTCTCATGAGTATTCATCTGCAGTGATATGTAAACAAAAAGGAAAAGTACACAAGAGAGGAAAATGGATTTAGCTATCGTGCAAAGTAAAGATGATTTAACAGTGACAGACAAACACTTTATCACTTTTTAATGGGGAACCAAGAGCTGATCCTTTCAAAATGTAAAATATGAGGCCACCTTTACGTGAAGTCCCTCTTTAGCTCCCTTGACTATCTTAAAAATCTCTAAATTAATGGCACAGCGCCGCGTTGCAGAGAAATCATTTCGTTGAAATGTTAAATATTCTGCTCTCAGGCCCCCAGACACACATGGAACATATTTCACAAACAGAAAATCTCACAGCGCTGTCTGCTACTTTCCCTTCCTCTGCCGCACAAAGCTGCACACACCCACACAAAATAAATTGATACATATGGCGAAGCAGAGGCATCTGAATCAAAACAAATTTCACTCCACATGACGGGGTCGTGATCTCTCCAAAGCAACAGTTACTATTAATCTGACAAACATGACAAGACATGAGTGTGATATATATATATATATATATATATATATATATATATATATATATATATATATATATATATATATATATAAAGGGATGTATGACACGCAATCCCTAGTAATGAGGGATGTGCCTGGCATGATGTGCCTTCTCATCCCAGGCAACCAGAGAACAAAAGTAATGAATAAATAACTTAGCCCGTCATCAAGTGGAATGATAAATCTACTTCACATCACTTGCCGATGATGGCAGCGTCAGGCTTTCTTGAACCTCTTGATGAAAAGTGGCTCGTGAAATCTGTTCAGTAGAAGGTGTCACCGCCCTCTGCTGTCTCCTCTTTCACCCACTCATACCCTGTCCCATTATTTCAGAATGGCAGTAAATCTAACAGGAAAAAGCCTGTTGTCTGATTCTGTCATCAGATTCTGCCTCTAATAAGGCTTTCCCGCAGGCTGAGCTCAGATGATGAAGACGAGGCTCCAAAATGCATGGTAAAGACAGCTTCTATGCCGACTTTAATTTGGATGTTGTTGATGCTGATGTATGCTGCTCATCTTGTGGACCAAGGTGGCTTCTTCACCCTGGATCCCTGCTTGCTGCGCACTCATGAATTATGGAATTCGGCACAAATATGCAAATCCGGGCATTAGCCTAGTTATGCCCCTGTACTGTAAGTTACAGTGACTTATCTATTATGTATGAACCAAGGAGTGGAGTGAAAAGGTCCTGGCAGCAAGCTACATGGCCCTCTCTCAGTTGTTCACTTTCACATCATGAAAGAACATGAATAGCAGGGGAGGTAGCTCCAAAATGCTGGCTTTCTGCAGCACTGCATCTCCAAAGACTTGGGAGAATTAGAGCTTCTCTCCATGCTCAATTGCCAAGCTACTTAAAATAACAATGCCTTCCACAGGATTTGGAGGCCTGGAAGATATGTAGGGAATAAGCATGAAGTTGTTGCTAATCCTCTAATTTCCCCCCACAAGGCTGATATGAAATGCTAGTCTGATCAGTAATCAGTCCATTGGGGAGGCAGACAGGGGATCCAGTCAACTCTACAGGCGCACACAAAAATCAGCCTCTGTATACATTACCATCACAATGCTGGATGAGTGATTGTAGTCGAGTGACCTAATCACAGCGTAAATATCCAAAATCAAGAAGCTGGCAGAGTTGAGAATCTCCAAGGCTCAGTTTTGAAATCATGCATACACTCCGTTAGGGCTGAGAGCATGACGAGTAAGTACTGAGGCTCTGTGATGAACAGAGCGATCATTAGCTCGGATCAAAGTCAATCATCAGGCACATGACAGCTGACAACTTCTATTAAAAGGGCGCACAGGAAAATAATGATGCTCAGTCTCTATCGAATACTGTCCCATAGAAGTCAAACTACATATATGTGTGTGTGTGTGTGTTTTACTGTATGTTGTGCAGAAATCCGTCCTCCAAAGCCTTTTGGGGCCTAATTGTGAACAATGCTCTTCACTGGTACAGCAAGCACTTTCCAACATGAAACATTTGCCAAGACTAATTGTTCTGCTGGGTGTGTATTTCATAGTGAAAGTGGAAGAAATTGAGCTAAACAGACTAGCCTGCTATAGTTAGCTCAGATTGCAAACATTAGCACTGATTCTCTCTTGATGTTACTTTGATTTCATGTTATTTCCTCAACTGATGAGTCACTAGCTGCATACTCTGAGCTGTTTTCTCACAGCGTACGAAGAAAGAAGGTCAGTTAGTACCACACGGTCTAAATTCTGCCATGGAAAGTTCTGTAACCGCAGATATCCACATGTAACTCCAGGAATGGAAACAGAAAAGTATTACCTAACATGCAAATTCAGTAAATCTAGGGTAGGCATTATTTTTTGCTGTTAAAAGTCCATGCTAATCTTTCATGATGTTGTAATTCAAGTGATCTAAAATTCTGCACCACCTCTTGGCTCCATTTTCAGGCTTCAAGAAATCTAGTCTATAATGGTTTTCAAACAAGTTTTTTTTTTTTTTTTTTGCTTTTTTCCCAGAGAGAGTGCATAAATCCTATTGGATGCAGAGGTGCTTTAAATGGTAAAAAGCCTGATTCCGTGGCACACAATCCACAAGGAGAAGTTGCTATTCCAGAATTGGAAACAACCACCTACACTGCAACACAACGCAAAAAAAGTCCAAAGAAGAGTCTGATGATAAACACAGTAAAACACATCCGGATTGGTAAAGCGTACTCAAACAACTGGACTTACGTTCATTAACTACTGAATTGGGCGCTTGGCATTCTTATCCTGGCCAGTGAGCTGCTAACCTCAATTTCCTGTTAAATCTAAAGGTGTTGTTGTGTTTATGTAGATTTACTTCTAGTTTAGCCTTCTGCTAACTGTGATTAATGGCAGCAGTGAAGTCAACTTCATGTTTACATTCATGCTCATAATCAAGCTTGCATTCAATATGCACATGAAACCTATGCATATCTTCAATACAGAATTGAAGGCCTTGAGACTGCATTGTGCAAGTCCTTAAGGAAGACACAGAACCTTAAGTTTAAGTGACTTTGAACGTGGCATGGTTGCTGGTGCCAGATGGGCTGGTCTGAGTATTTCAGAAGCTGCTGATCTACTGGGATTTTCATGCACAACCATCTCTATGATTTGCAGAGAATGGTCCGAAAAAGAAAAAATATCCAGTGAGCGACAGTTGTGTGGATGCCTTGTTGATGTGAGAGGTCAGAGGAGAATGGGCAGACTGGTTGGGGATGATAGAAAGGCAAGAGTAACTCAATTAACCACTTGTTACAACCAATGAATGCAGAATATCATCTCTGAACGCACAACATGTCCAACCTTGAAGAAAATGGGCTACAGCAGCAGAAGACCACACCAAATGCCACTCCTGTCAGCTAAGAACAGGAAACTGAGGCTATAATTCGCACGGGCTCACCAAAATTGGACAATAGAAGATTGGAAAAACGTTGCCTGGTCTGATGAGTCTCGATTTAAACTGCGACAGTCAGATGGTCAAAACATATATATATATATATATATATATATATATATATATATATATATATATATATGCATATATACGTATATATATATATATATATGTGTGTGTGTGTGTATATATATATATATATATATATATATATATATATATATATATATATACACAAAATTAGCGCGTTAACAGATTAATTCAGCAAAATAATTAATCAGATTAAAAACTTTATTGCAATTAATGCATCTGCAGCGTAGAATGACTGAAAATCCCTGAAACGTCTCTGGCAATGCATTTCAGGTGTTTTAAATTGGCGCAGCTTTTCCAGTGTTTATGGCATTAGTTTATCAGCTCAGGAAATGAGCACATGTATCCCCCAAACTCACTGTAAACGAGACAGCAACTCTGGTTACAGTTTTTTTCTTTTTTTTTCTGGAGATTTTTCTTTTCATTAAAAAACAGACCAATTAGGTCCGAGTTCAGCCATCCCGCCTGACACTACTCAGCCAATGAATTGGTCTCTGCATTCCCGCCGCTAAACATCACAGCTGAGTTCAGAAAACAGGTGAGGGACAGATGAGAGGAGGACAGACAAAAAGATAAACAAGAAAAGCACTCAGAGAGTGCAGTGCTCCTCCAAGACTGTTCATTCCTCAATTTGTGTATTCAGAAATCCCGGCAACATAGAATCTGGCCATTTAATATAGATCGACCCACAGACTAACTAAATAAACACAAAATTGCCTTGCGTTAGCTAGTGCTGGGCGATATGGAAAAAATCATATATCACAATATGGATTATTTTATATCACGATAACGATATATATGACGATATACCACAACAAAGTATGTTTTCAGTTATTCTCTGAAAAGTTTGACAAAAATTTCATTGCTTACTTTTCTCCATGAAACTTCAACCTGTTGCTAGGGCTGGATCCGAATATTCTGTCCCCATGGTGGTATGCAGATATTAATTTTGAGATCCGAATATTCGCCCCCTCCTACCTCCACCCCTACCCCCCGTCGGGCGTTACGAACCGAGCCGAAAATTCGGCTCTTTCCTCCCTTAGCTCACCGCCTCTGACCTCACGGACTGAACCGAATATTCAAGTCATTCCTCCATCCGTCCGTCAAATTCCTTGGGGGAGTAATAAACAAATAGACACCGAGAGGAAAGTCGCCCTGCACATGTTGACTATGTTTGGCTCAACATACAGCTGTAAGCCAGCTTCACAATGATGAATATCATCCAAACTAAATATGGTTCCAGATTCACCAATGAGCTCCAAATGTGTCTGAGAACGACCCTGACACCATTCAGACCATGATTCAAAATACTGGCAGCTCAGTTCTCCCATTAAGCAGCAGGGGTATAAGGGGAGTGATAGAAGACAGAAAAAATGTAAAAATGTTCAACTGTTTAAATTTTTGGAGATTAGGTATTGTTAAAGATGTATATAAGTTGGTTCATGTTGTGCAGTCAGTATTTTTCACTTTATTTTCAGATGTACAGTTATATCAAAAGTTATTTATTAATAATTGTTGTCAAAATGTTTTTGAACCGTACTGAATTTATTTGAGTTGATGATCAGTTATTGCAGACACTAATAAAACTACCAGGTTACATCAACATATATCACATTAATTCACGTTAGACATTAAGATTTTCTGGACCTTTGCTTTAATACATTTTTTCTGACTGGGCCTCTATTCAATTTTAGTTGAATACCCCTGAGCTATACAGCACATCGGCCCTCTTTTTGAATACAAAAAACCCCAAAGACGGAACAGTCCTCCAACTTACAGTAATAGGCACACTCTATAGGAAGGGGTTTTCTTTTCACCAAAGCACAGGTGTTTAATAAACACGTTACATGCATATATATTCCCTTCTTTCTTGAATCTGTTTCCTCATGCAAAATGAAACGCGATTAATATAGATTAAAAATGAATGATATTTAAAAATCACGATTAATCTAAATTAATCCACAGCAACCCTGTGTTTAATCTGATTAAATCATTTGACAGCACTAATATATATATATATATATATATATATATATATATATGTGTGTGTGTGTGTGTGTGTGTGTGTGTGTGACTGCACAGTGCCTTGGTGGTTAGCACCCTCGCCTTGCAGCTAGAAGATCCCCAATTCATGTCCTGGCCCTTCCGGCATCCTTCTGTTCACCTTGTACATGCATTGGTTTTCTTTGGGTTCTCCGGCTTCCTCCCACAGTCCAAATGCATGCTCAGGTTAATTGGTAACTCTAAATTGTCCATCGGTGTGAGTGTGATTGTCTCTATGTAGCCCTGTGACAGACTGGTGACCTGTCCAGGGTGTCCCCTAGGTCAGCTGGGGTTGACTCCAGTCCCCTGTGTCCATATATATATATATATATATATATATATATATATATATATATATATATATATATATATATATATATATATATATATAAATAAAGGAAGCTTTTAATACAGAAATTCTAGCCTTGAGATTGCACTGTGCACATTTTTACAGCAGAAACATGCTGATTCCTTCATGAAAGCTCTTTTATCTCTTGCGGGAAAATCAACCAACCCCCACAACCACAAAAAGAGAAATACTCTGGAACTCATTTGCATTTTTAACAAATATCCCATATGCCTCAGCTAATGGTTTTCATCCTTTAATTCAGCAAACATAACCTCATCAAATATTAATTCCATCCCCTTGTTACTTTCTATTGCTCTTGATTAGGAAAACTTGAGGAAAAGAGAATGCACTTTTGTTTTGTTGTTCCTCTCTTCCACCCCCCTGTTTGCTCAAGTGGAGCCAACTGGATAAACTCCATCAAACAAAAACCTAATAACAGGAAATTGTACACGAGAAACTGTTTCTTTCTCTACCTCCTCCGTCTTTTTCTATCCTTCCCACATTAAACTCTCCTCTCTCCGTGGTCTAACATACACTGACCCAGTGTGTTTGTCCAGTAATATATCACTCAGACACCTTGAGTTTTCTTTGGGGATTTAGAAATTATAACGCCTCTCCAAACCACTATTGTCTTTTACAACCAGCCTCACAAACACTCACTGTCAGAATGATGTCACAGACCATCCAGCTCACCTTTAGTTACCCATTTGGCTCCAGCACAATATGAAGCAAACAAAGTCTCTGTTCCAGTTTAGATCGGGATACACAGTCGTCTCATTCATGTTGATTAGTCGGGTATGAAAATAATAAGGGTGACCCCTCTTTCATGTGGACCTTTTGCCCTTTTCTTTTCAGTCTGCATCCCAGTTTTCTGACCATTTTACTTCCTCACTAGTGGAATCTCTTATTAGTTATAATTATATTGCATTTATTTATTTATTTATTTTACCACTTCTAACAAAACCATCCTTTCATTTTAAGTGTCTTAGTACATTTAATTGATACAGATTCTTAAGATCTTTCATGTCTTGTGCGTCTAAAAAACTAAATGAGGATTTTCCTCTGGTAAAGTACAGCTGTATGCAGATTTAAAAACCTAAAGAGATATATACATACATACACTGCACCTCTCAATGTAAGGAGCGGTAAAGTAATTGTCAGAACATTAACACCCCCACATCACTTTCAGGAGCATAGTTGAGCAGCCTATGACTAAAAGATTGAACCTGTTGTAAATATAGACCAATTAGAGCCCACTTTTAGCCATGGGATGGGAAGAGGCTGCAGCTGGAAAACAGTATGTTTCATTTAAATTTCATCAGAGAACTTATTCCGGTGAAATACCGGCTTATGCCTTTGAGAAATCCTGCAGCTAGAAGCACCGGCTCACATAAGCCAACACCCACATGCTCATAATCAGAGGTGAATTGCACAGCCAGTGGCAATTTGCATCCTGTGACGTTAATATGTGGCTGCTGGAATTTCACTTGGGTAGATCTGATAGCAGATACGGGAGATGTGATGCTGAGGGGAAAACGATGCTACATCAAGGCTACATTTCATCAAGAACAAGAGAGTGGCAATTATCATTAGCTGCTCTTGTCTGATTGAATCTAACCAGTGACTTGATCCCATGTTTGAACATCCAGAGCATGAGATCTTTCAGTTCCAGACTTCAGCACTAAAACATCTGTGGATGTTTGTGTTTGGATCCATTTTCAACTTTATAAAAATTCAGTCAAAACTTTTAATGAATTAAAAGTGTTAATTGGAAGCAGATTTTATATGTCACGGCCCATAGGATATACAGAAGACTGTGCTCTTGGGAGCTTATAAAGCTAATTTATTGGATGTAGCATTTTAATTAGTTTGATCAATACTCTATTACAGAGGATTTAAATGTGAACTGCTGGGAAAAGACAAGGCTCTCATTTCACATGAGTGAATGATCATGTTCCAAAATGTCAGATGCAGCTTTTCTGCAAGGCGATAACTGGATTTATTCCAGCTTCGTACTTCATAAATTAATCGCCTATGAATTCAGAGGAATAAAACGTCCTTTTGTCAAACGCTGGAGATTCGTGGAAGCATGTGTGTGAGTCGCTGTGTGTCAGGACCGGAGGCTCTCACACACAAAGTAAGGAGGAAATGTTGAGAGAAAATCAAATCTGGTTACCTCGCACGGGGGGGCTTCGATGAGGATATCAGTGCGCCTCTTGGGTTTGGGCTGATCTCAGGAGCGGAGGATGAAGATGATGCTGAGCCACGGAGCGCACTTTTGCGCACCGCCGGTCCACAAAGAAGAGAAGCGTCCGTCTCTCCTCTCGGCCACTCTCATCACTGATTCATTGGAAAGCAGACACCAGGGAGGAACGGAGTCCTTGTTTATTCAAAGTGGATAACTCGGCTATGTCTCCGGCGCACGCAGACGAGCCTGTGGAGAGGAACGCGGGCAGAGTTGTGTCCAAGCCTCTGCTTCGCCTGGCAGACAGGAGGGAGCGGGGAGGAGCCGTCTGCCGTCAGATGATCAAGGTGCTCTCCTCACCGAGACTCTGCAATCCTCAGCCTGAGCAAAGCTGCACTTCACACTTCAGCACAGAAACCCCCATCTAATCATCCACTCTCAGCCACAAATGCAGAATTTATATTTGGATTTACACTATTATTAAGTATAAAAGCAGTGCACATGTGGATATGGGTCATTCCAGAAATGGAGGACATTTGGACTTCTTTTTTTTTTTAAATAAACCTTCTCTCACAATTTTCTGCTTCATATTAATCAATAATAGGTAATAAACCATCAAATGCTTGACTGACTCAGCTTACAAATCACTAGTACCAATTTTACTACATGTTTTATTTGTGGTTTGCTAACCCTACTCTACTCACAGTAACAGGGTTGCAAACTCATGCTAATGTTAGTTTTTTTCTCAGGAGTAGAAACTAGATATTTAGCTAGTTGTTACTGCTGACCAAGAGGACAAACTTACTGATGGAAAATAGTAAAGATAATATGCAGAACAGGGTTGCATGAGATAGAGTGAGACATTCAGTCAAGACTCACAATGTTATGAAAATATGAAAAATAGAAAAGAGGACATGGCTTTGCTCTACCCATTCATTTGGAAAACTGATGATGTTCATTCCAGCGTATCATTTGATTCACTGTTTTCTTCTTCTTCTATCATCTAAAAAAGTTATGCTAACAGGGTTGGGTGTATAATAATAATAATAATAATAATAATAATAATAATAATAATAATAATAATAATAATAATTTTTATTTATAAAGCGCTTTTCCAAAAACTCAAAGACGCTGTATGTTGTGAGACACACATTCCATGCCTAATAATTATTATTTAAAATATTATCTTGATTTAAAAAAAATGTTCCCACAATTACAAGAGACATTAATGAAAAAAATAATACAAAAGTTAGAGATTTAAATTTCATTTTAACAGTTTTATTTGAGATTCAGTTTGGTCATCATCATCGGGGTGGGACAAGAGAAAAATGGCACTCCAGACTTATTTGGCATTTTTAAAAAAATATTTTCAAACATTCTTTGCTTCTAGTTTTTTTTAGGTTTGGTCTCAGGACAAGAAAATTTACACAACAACTGCATGTTTTAGTATTTTGTACATGGATTATTTGAAATTTGATGAGTTGGACGTAAAATGTTGTCCTATTCTGAAATGACTATCTGTGACCAGGTGTTCAGCCTCATGGAATATTTGCTATAACAATATATACAATGACTAAAAATTCCCTCTGCATTAAATAATAATATCAAAATGCTATAATGTGCTATATGACTCTATGTTATTACCATGGAGAAAAACAGCCACATAACAATCAGCAGAGACATAGAGAGACATATTGTACTGCCAGCAGACAAAGCCTGCCAAGGCCATCCTAACATCAGCCCTAAGTATCCCACCATTACAACTTCTGGTAGAAATATTACAGCAGCAAAACAAGCACTGGTACCAGAGGAGATTAAAGGGGCAGTAAAAGGGCATCAAATTCGGCTACAAGGTGAGACAGCCCTGGCGGTGTTATTAACTCGGGGCTCGGAACTCAGAATTTCATCCTGAATTTCAGTCCAATAACAGGGTTTCTTTCCAGAGACTAAAGTCTGGGTTATACTACAAAAGAAAGGTGATGTGATGTGATGTCTGACCAGTGGAAATCAACCGAAGCCGCTCCACATGGCCACACTGGCAGTGTGAGGAGCCAGGTGTCATAGTAGATGATTTGAATATGGAGATAAGGGCTGCACATTTTCAGACACTCTCTTTTGGAGGACATTCAAAGTGTTGCATTTAGTTGTTCACAACAGCAGTGCTCCAAATAGTAGTGGAAAAAATAAAGTGAGCTTAAGTTAGAAATTCAAACCCAGGATTCTTCCTTACTTTGACACAACTGGCTAATCATAGACTGAAGTAAATGGTAAATAGCATGCAATGAAATAGCGTCTTTTAGCCATAGCTGGGTTCTATATTGTATTTCCTATTTACCCATTTGTACCAACCACAGTAGAGTTGCTATGTAAGGTGTTCCCTTGCCATTGGGAGCAACTTGAGGTCCAGTGTCTTGCCCAAGGACACCTCGGCAGGTGAAGGGACCAGTGGTTTCAGTCTTTCAAATAATGGATATCCTGCTCTACAACCTAAACCGTGGCTGTCCTGTCTGACGTTGTTTATGGAAAGTTATTCAAATGGTCAGATACAGACACTGACTCCCATCTCTTCAGTCCAGTGTCAGAGAGCTTTTACTTGCCTTTAAAACAAAGACAGGTGACAAATTAAAGGAAAAACTCAAGCCCTTGACCCTCTGTTGTGCTTTGGGGAGCATTTTGCTGACATGGATTGGGTTCACTTGTCCCCTTTGATGGAAGGATCTCTGCAAATCAATACATGTTTGTCTGAGCGATCGCCTTTATTATACGATGAAACATTTCTGTCCTGATCAGAGTGGTCCAGGATGACAATGCTCCCATCCAAAAGGCACAATGAGTCACTGAATGGTTTGAAAACTCTGGATATGATGTGAATCATATGCTGTGGTCTTCACAGTCACCAGATCTTGACCCAAATTAGCACCTATGAGAGATTTCTGACTGATGTTTTAGACAGCGCTTACCCTGCACTATTATCAAAACACCAAATGAGTGAATATCTTTTGAAAGCGGGCTGTTTGGAACTCCAGTGTAGTTCCAGATACTTGGAGTATCTATGCGAGGAGCATTGAAGCTGTTCTAACAGCACTTTATATTGGGTTTTCCTTTAGGAAACTCCTCAGCTACATCTATAATTTTACAACTATTTCAGATGCTATTGACACGTTAAGTTATGCTTCTCCAAAAATGAACATATATATCTCTGCAAAGTCACCACAAGAAGGGAGTTATGGGTAACCTTTGGTGGCACTCAATGGAAATTGATGGACTGATTCAACTCCTGACAGTGTTAGGCTCATAATAGAGGTGAAACAAACAAAAGCATTACAACATGCAGTTACAAAAGAAAAGTTAGACAGTAACCCAATGCTTTTCTACCCACCAGCAGCATGGAGTAGCAAAATTCCAACTTCACTAACTGGAGGAAAAATCAACATAAAGCATGAATTGCTAAGACGATAGATTGCCAGGTCTAACATGTCACTCCAAGTTCTACCATGGATGTACAAATGGATTGAGACTCAAATCATTTTCACACTCATCAAAGCACTCAGTGACCCCTCATGCTCCTATGAAGGGAGTAATTGTTATTCAGAAACCCCTCCCGTCAGTATACAATGTTCCATTACAGATGCCTGACTGAGGCGTGAGACTAACTGTGCAGTAGAAATGTGCTGTGACCAGAAATGTTCTGATCTGGGAGTAAATGTGATTAAAAAAAAAAAAAAAAGCTCTTTCTGTGGAGCATTATGATCATTATCATTATACAGGGACTTTCACCGTGCCAGTATGTGCTCCACCTCAATAAAAGCAGCTGAAGATTTCCACTCTTTTTCTTTTTTTTTAGCCTGTATTGTTCAGCACAGGAATATCTGAGCTATTGTATTAGTGTATGTTACAGAGCATAATAAGGCAGTGGTTAGTGCTATTTTCCCATTACAGATATCTCTACATGTCGCGGCTCTCTAACATATCATTTTTTTCTCTGCACATGATGAAAAAACTGAAAGAGAAAGTTTAACCCTTTCTCATTTACATAGGTACATTGGCAGATTTTCATGACTCTCTCTCCCCCAGGTAACTTCTGCATGAGCATGTGAGTCTAAAAACAGACTCATCACCTCACAGGTGGGAGATAATGTCAGAAAAAGACAAAGCGCTTTTACAAAGGAAGGGTCAGATATGCCTGGGAGCAACATCCATCCATCCATCCATTATCTGTACACTGCTTCAATCCTCTTTAGGGTCACGGGGGGCTGGAGTCTATCCCTACTGACTTAGTGTGAAGGCAGGGGACACAATGGACAGGTCACCAGTCTATCATAGGGCTACATATAGAGACAAACAATCACTCTCACATTCACACCTATGGACAATTTAGAGATACCAATTAGCCTGAGCATGTTTTTGGATTGTGGGAGGAAGCAGTTGGGAGCAGGAGTTGGGAGCAACATGTCAATTTTAAAAAATCCCCATTCATAATGGAAATGTGTCCATCTATCATCCCCTTTGAGTGCATTTCCTACAGGAGACTGTCTCTGAGTCCTGGATGCTGTAGCCGGATGCCTAAAATGAGCCAGCGAGAGGGTGCATTTATATTTCAACAGCTTAGTCCACCTTTGGAGGCACAAGTACAGAGATCATATTTGATTGCTTAAAAATGTATGGTGCTGGTAGGACAAAAGATGGCAGCTGTAGGTTGATTTTAATACTGAGAAATGGGGACACTGAACAAGACACCGCCAAGTCAGCACCAGTGTGGCCGACATGGGAATCTGACTGAAAATAAAAGCCAGTTTTAGCTCTAATTGAGCACAAAAGTGCACTTTCAAGTGATGGGGTAACAGTTTGGGGAGTGGAAACTAAAATTGTGTCCTTAATAAAATATAGTGCTGTGCTAGATTAAAAATGTTGGGAAATGGGAACCTAGGACCCCAAGGGTTTCTGACCCTACTTTGAGGAGAGCGGGGGTGTAAGAGATGGGAATAGTTGCAGGCTGTACTTTGCAGCATGTAGATGTATTTGATAATTTATCAGCCTGAACAGAGCAGCAGTGATAACCTACAGCTCACTGCCAGCTATAGCACACCTTGACTCACAAGGTCTCAAGCTCAGAACAAAGTTTTCATGCTGACTTGAAGATATTTTGCCAGATAAAAGCAATATTTCAAACTCATACATTTAATATTGTTCACTTTTCAGAGAAGAATCAAGCATTAAAGCATCGACAGTTAAAGCTATTATTTATTAAAAAGGGATTTATACCATTCATTTCACTTGCATTTCATCCTTTTCCCCTGTGAATCCCTATAAGATGGATTATATGTGACACTGACCCCAACATGAATTAAATTATTAACCACTGGCTCCTCTACAACTGTGTTTTTATGTCATTTGACTGAGCTGTGTTTGCCAGTGTCGCATGTTATGTAATCTGTTTCCATGGCACAGCCACAGAGATGCATCGGTGCTGTTCAGACTCGTCCCATCCTGGCCTCGAAAAGACTCCGCTGATGAAATTTTCATTGGACAGATGAAGCTGAGCGTAGTTTCATAATTCCCTAGTGAGTTGCATCAGCTTGTACTGATACCATTCTATCAAGACCCACTAAAAGCAGATTTGATGTCTTGATAGCCGAGGGAACCTATTATATTTGAGGGTGATCCTCCCCATGCTGGGTTTTGGATTACATGCTCCATGATTGAAATGTTGTTTTGGGTAGAAGTGGCAGTTTTTCCTTCAGAGCATTTCATTGTCCCTCAACTGTCAATCCAATGATGCTTTCTGGTTGATGTGACTAGAGGATGACCAACTTTGAAGAGATATAATAGGGACTCAACTGTTGTGTGTTATGTGAATGCAGATATGTTAACGGTGGTTTCTTTAAAAGAGTGTAATGATAGCATGCATCTGTAACCGACACCGCAGGGTTTCCAGTATCCCCACTCCTAGATGTTTCGTATTTACTGCTAAGACCCTGCAGAAGTGTGTTTAACATTTAATACTGATTCAAACCTACAGAGATGCTTGAGTTTCATACTTAGTCTCAAACAGTCTAGATGTTGCTTTGTTTAGTAATGCGGTACAGTTGCTAATTAGTCTATTTGTCTTATTTCCTTTTTGTGCCTAATCAAAAATTAGAACATATTTTATATGGCCTCAAACATGTTCAGATATTTTAATGGGGGATTAAGAACAATGGAATGTTTCTGTTGCTTTTGGCACTGTGTGTCTTGCCAAAGTGTTGCAACTGTGGCATACGCTTCATGTTTATTTAAACATTTGGAAGTCAGACGAGGCTCTTAGTTAATAGTAAGCCAATTCTATTTCTGTTTGTATGAAAGCAGGACTCATATTCTTTCTTCTATAAAAGACCCCTCCAAGCTAATGACTACAACTTGATCATTTGACCCTGGTGACCCTTTTACGGCATTTTTTTTTTAAATCATCGTTTTGGTACATGTAGAATGAAAAATGCAATTTCATGAGTTCTGAGTAGTATTCTCACCAAACAGGATTTCATGTATCTCAATTTAAAGTTGTGTTCCAAGAGCTGAATTTGTGGATTTACACTCTGCTGTGCTTATTTGTTCCAAACAACCAGTTCCCCATCTGTACAGAAGATAGCAGCCACTAGCAAAGATGTCTTAGCATACTGACAATACGCTGAGACATCACTAAAAGGGAGAAAGGCGCAGCTGTTGCCAGAAAATTTATATTTGCCACTTTAGTTCTGAAAAATGTCATTCATTTGTTAGTGTTAGGCCAATTGGCTAGAATAAGGCTGTCAGGTGATATTCACGCCAGGCCAAAAGTGCTGTAATACATATTATACTGTCCTGTCTCACTATAGCTTACTGAGGTTTGTAAAGAAAGAAATATTCTCAGGCACAAACAAAAAAACAACAAAATCCAGAATTAAAAAGTAGCTGTCCCACACATTTTGAAAGCAACTGCAATTCATCCATCCATTATCTATACACCGCTTAATCCTCATTAGGGTCCCAGCTGACTTAGGGTGAAGGCAGGAGACACCATGGACAGGTCACCAGTCTGTCACAAGGCTACATATAGAGACAAACAATCACACTCACATTCACACCTACAGACAATTTAGAATCGCCAAGTAACCCGAGCATATTTTTGGACTGTGGGAGGGAGCCGGAGTACCCGGAGAAAACCCAGGCATACAGTGAGAACATGTAAACTCCATGCAGAAAGATCCCGGGAAAGCCAGGACACGAACTGGGGATCTTATCGCTGCAAGGCGAAAGTGCTAACCACTGACTCACTGTATAATATTTTCAGGCTGCCCTGATACCCCTACATTTTAAAGCTGCATTAATAGATTCACTCACTTGGGGGCAGAAGAGATATTAGCACATCCTAAAGTTCATGCAAAATTGTTAGCAAAAAAATGTACAGATATGTACCAACATCAGGCTTTATTTTAAGTCTGTAGTTTTACTCCTCCTAAGCAAAATGTCTGTTAGCTAGCCTTTGTCCTTGGTGCTCAGCATGTATTATACCGATGCGTTATAGTGTTCTGCTGTTGTTATTGTTGTTTTTCTGAGAAAAATGACTCCCTACTGCAGATGAAATCAACTTCAATAAGAGCAGAGTCATGGGGAAACAAAAACCAAAATACTATAGTAAAAATGAAAAGGTCAACAAAAAAAGAATTGGTGCGGCTTTAATCTCTGATTCCTAGAGCTAACTTGCATTTGTCGGTGCCCAGTGCCTCTTTATATCAATGAACAACCACTAAAATGTACTTGTTCTGTCTGAACTTTTAGTCTAAAAAACTCCAAACAGTACATGACCTTTTTTTGAATGACTCACACCTCCATTGTAACTCTGACCACTGGCCTGGTTGTCTCTATGTTTTTCTACAAGAGGAAAAGCCAACACTCCAGGTCATCCATTGTGATTGCTCACTGCTACTTACTGAGTATGAAGAGAACAACTCTGTGAGCAGGAACCACCACCTGGCGTGAGGTGATTCAATCACCATGGTGACAGCGGAGGCCACACTGTCAGTTCCTCGCATGGTGATGAAATACTTTATTTGCCTGGTGGATGGATCGAGAGCTGTGACCTCCCACTCAACTGCTCATTGACCTACTACTGACGAATCAAAATGCAAAGAGCTCTGATAATCCTGCGACCAAAGCCAATCACAGAGGAGAGCAAAGTGTTGACCTATGAGGTATGTTTGAAGTCAGCGTTATATGTCTCATGGGAGCACTGAAAAGGCATCAAAATAGATGAGAGAGCTATGAATCTGATTTCAGATTAAGTGGATCTTAGTTTTCAGTTTGAAATAGCCCTTGAAAGAAAAACACTCGGCTAGATATAAAAGTATGTCCAGGGAATGGTTAACTTTGTCTCGCAAAAGGCTGGAAATAGTTTCCACAAAGCCCTAAACACACCATTTATACCCTTTGTTTTTTTGTCTAAATGAAACTTTAGAGTCTAAAATGTTCAGTAAGGAGCTTTGGAGATGCTGGTAGGCAGATTTTCTTGGCTTTGGATAGAGCCAGGCTAACTACCGTATACATGAGTAAATATCACTTTGATGTCAAATTCACAACTGAACCAGCTTTCAATAATTGTATTATTTCTAAGTTGAGGAGTAGAATATTTCCTTTTATATGATCTCTGACACACAAGTTTAGAAAACATTCAATCAGTGAAACAAAGTTGAGCACAAGTGCGATTTCCAATTAGCCCAAGTACATAAACACTATTTTAAAATGATCTGAGAACACCAGAACTTTGGCATGGAAGAAACTGACAGAAGAACTGAAAAATCAGGGTTACGTATAGAAATTTAAGTTTTGATGACAGCTGAGACCGTGTGAGGGACATTGCATAAGGTCATCCTCTTTGAATTTTCCTTCCCAAAACATCCAATCATCCATTATCTATACACTTCTTAATCCTCACTAGGGTCGTTGGGGGGCTGGAGTCTATCCCAGCTGACTTAGGGTGAAGGCAGGAGACACCCTGGATAGGTCACCAGTCTATCACAGGGATACATACAGAGACAAACAGTCACACTCACATTCGCACCTACGGACAATTTAGAATCACCAACAAACCTAAGCATGTTTTCAGACTGTGGGAGGAAGAACCCGGAGAAAACCCACGCATGCACTGGGAGAACATGCAAACTCCATACAGAAAGATCCCAGGATGAGAACTGGGGATCTTCTAGCTGCCAGGCGAAACTGCTAACCACCAAGCCACTGTGCAGCCCCCTAACCAAAACAAGCCTGATGAATATTGGAGGTACTTTCTGTCTGGCCAGGACTGCCACAGGGAGTGTATAGTCCTGAGGTGGGAGTGTGATGATATGGGGCTAGATGACTGCAAAAGGTTTTGATCACATTTATAGATGATACCATGAAGGCCCGTGGATTTACCAAAATAGTGACTGACAACATTGAATCCCAGTCTGCAGAAGCTTGGTAGAGAAATAATATTCCAGCAGGACAACAATGCAAAATCACGAGTTTGAACAGATGAAAAAAATTGAAAACTATGACTTGGCCTGACTTGAATCCAATAGAAAAAAGGCAAGCTCAAAAATGTTTTGGGAGAACAGAAAAACATCTCTCAGACTGAGCCTGTCATCAAAGCTGAAAGTGGACATACAACTTATTGAAAAGATGACAGATGTCAGTAATGACTGCACTTTGTTATATTGATTTTCTGCTGTGGAACCTATAATTCTAATATCGGAAGCCTTAACTTTCAGTGTTCTATTTCACATAAGAGCAAATAACCTTCTGTTCAATTTATAGAAATGCCAAAACTATAAGGTTGGAAAATATTGAATTATTTGACATTTAATTGACATTGCACAGGATGCACTCACTTCTGTTGTAGGCTGTATCTCCCCATTTTCAGTCTTTCTGCTAAAGTAAGTTATATACCATCACAGAACATCTCAGAGGCCAGGCTGTAGAAATACTGTTTTTTTTACATTAGATAATAAATTTCATACAAGACAAAGTTTGGAAAAAGAAGACTTTGTGTGACAGCAAGCCTTTCCCAGCTGTCATCTCCTGTCCGTGTTCAACGCCCAGGATAAATCCGAGGATCAGCCGAGCTAATTTGGAGCAGGTGATGTGGGAAAGTTACAATTGTGCTTTTGTTCACACATTCACAGCTGACAATGTACCACCTGCCACTGTGTGAATCACGTGCTGATAATACGCCGCCTGTACTTGCCATGCAGTTTTCACCCAGAATGTTACACATTAAGTCTGCTTCTGTAATAATTCGGAGGTCCTTTGCAAATAGGCTGATTAAAGATTCAGAACACGATCTTCTCTTCTGATGACATACTCAAAGCCTTGAGAGTGAACATATTTATGCATTAGCTCACATTTAAATATAGTATTAAATTACCATTCAAGCAATGTGTCTGACACCTAAAGTTGGAGGTTTTACTATGTAGGAGGGCATCATTTGGCTGTAATGTCAAATGTGGCCTGGCTGCTGGAGTTCATTATCCTGCTCTTGGCCTGGTGCCCTTTAGAGAACAAACATCTAGGAGGGTTTCAGACTCTATTCAGATGAGCGAGAATGTCTTTCACAATGGATGGCTACACAATCAAATGACCACACACGCTTAAGTTTAACTCATTCTTATTGCCTCTCTAAGGAGCTACAGTGTGTGATGCGTATTTTTAGACATGCTATTTGGAAGCGACTGAGGTGAACGGCCTCCCTGTCAATCAAGCTTTCTTTTAACCTTCAAATGCGTCCCTTGATCGAAACTGATGAGGTCTTGTGCATGAATGAAGCACTGCTGCACTTTCCTGAACTTATCACCTGTGTAGCAACTTGACAAAAGCACTGTTGCCAAAAAGCATTTTGTTTCTCTCCTTAAAAACATACATCTTTCAGCATATTTCTGCTTTGCACCACTCTGGAAAAAAAAGAAAGAAGAGGCTTCGTCAACAATAAAGAGACTGACAGGAGTGTGATGCAGGCCCACTGCGAGCAAATCCGACAGGGCTACACCAAACGTCTCCTTCCTGACTTATTAGCATCCTGAAAAGTAGGTCAATCAAACGAGGAAGAGAGAAGCATGTTGAAAAAATACACTTTAGTGTTGGGAATACTGCTGCCAAAGTAACAGTGAAATTACAGCAAAAAAAAACAAACAAAAAAACATATGTTTGTGTATTAGTAGCTCATAACGAAACAGATTTGAAATGTTTTGTAGTATTTGTCTAACAATTTTGATACAAAAACAAGTTTGTAGTATTTCAGTTCTGAACCAATCTTTTCTCATTAGGATTAAATCTTTTTTGCTCCACCTCACTACAGTTTCTTACAAACTAATTGCCAATTAATTCATGTAACAGCCTTCCAGAAGAGTCACTGCCTACAGAGGCTACGCTTCTTTTTCCAGTTTTCCATTGTTGTTGCTAAGCGCTCAGTAGGCCAGGTTGCATCCATCTTAAAGTCAAGCAGGTCTTTTTTTCCTCACATCTATTTCATTACATGATGACATTTGAACAGCTAATACTGCAATTAAGAAAAAAGGCAAAAGGGCCCTATGCATATGAAAGATGAAGCTGTGAAATCAGTGATACATTTAGAGTGGATGAACAGCACAAGGAATCAGGTGTGATTTATTTTAAAGTGAAGATCATCATTAAAGAGCGCTAATATTGTACATTGTGACATTTTGATAATTATGACAGTGGTGCAGTTTTCGTTTGATTTGAAGCCGGTTTGAAGTTTGAAGCACATGAAACCTCGCTGCATTAATAGTAATGATGATGATGGTGTCAGCTCCTACAGATGATAAATGGCACATACTAAGAGAAACAAGGCAGGTAAATGGATGAAAGGCCCTGATACATGTATAAAGGAGCTGGTGGATTCATTTAATGTGAGGAAGGGGGGTGTACATGTGCCTGCCTGTGTTACTGCCCATTGTTTGCATGCTGCACTCTCTGTAACTGCTTTATGCAGGGCATCTAAATATTTAATGCCATGTAAAGGCTTTTTTCTGGATATGCAGTGTTTGCATATTTATTTGCTTTTAAGGTCCAGCAAATAACTGTGTTGATGGCTCACAGTGGATTCAATAAAGTTGTGATTATGGGAAAGTATTGGCTTTTGCAAATGGACTACTTGTACATTTATCACTCATTTCACCTTGCCTATAATTCACTCTCTGGCCTGTAATTTAAAAACACAATACACAGCACATAATGCAAATGCACACATACAGAGCGGAGGTCTTTGATGGATTTGTATTGTATCGTAATGTGCATGCAACATCCTAATTATTCTGGCAACTGGAAGGGCGGGATTTCCAGGGAAATGCAATGCCAAGTCTTGCTGATAGTGCAGCTGCTTATTGCCCCCGGTAAACTTTTTTTTTCTCTCGTCTCGTTGCAGTCAAATTGTTCTTGTGACGAAGCTGGAAGCTCTCCACACCAACTTTGATCATTCCTATAATCATGACTGTGGAGGAAACACCAAACACGATAGCTTCGTCCCGCTTTCAGCTCTGTCCTTATCCCTGGAAGTAAAAGAAGCGGGAAAGGAGGTGGTACTTTAAGGGGAAAATGCTTTTTTTTTCACATCTTCGCTATTTCTCTGACAGATCTTTGAAGTTATTTGTATCCTCAGGCAAAGCAAAAGTACTGAGTGTGATAGCTTTTATGCGCCGTAAGATTTGGCTTTTGTTTCTTTTCTCGACTCTTTTTTTATGCAGCGTAGCATATTTTAGACACAGTGATGGCGGCTGAGCCTAAGGGAGTTACAGCTTGTCTGTGTGAGGAGTGCACTTGTTAGGGTCTCTGGGTTATAGTGGAGAAGATCAAAATAACACTGTGTGAGCAGAAAGACTGAACTATTGTAGAAGCGTGGCAAAGCGTCACGACTGTCCTGCTGACAAATTCAAGAGGTCATTTATTTTCTGAAGGATTCTCCTGTCCTCTAAAGTCCAGTACTGTTGACTTTTGACTTATGTTTGATCGACAATGGAGCTGTAGTACAAAACGTCCATAGTATACAAAAAAGAAGCGCTTGTGTTAAGGTGTTAGATTTGACAAGTACAATAGAACTGTGAAGTGAAAGAAGTTGCTGGTTTCTGAAAGTGTTTTTCTTCTTTTATTCATTCACATTTTTTCCAGTAATATCTTCATT
The DNA here is from genome assembly GCF_022539595.1 of Amphiprion ocellaris. Taxonomy (NCBI): domain Eukaryota; kingdom Metazoa; phylum Chordata; class Actinopteri; family Pomacentridae; genus Amphiprion; species Amphiprion ocellaris. The sequence continues at coordinate 23,459,675 of NC_072781.1, read as the reverse complement.
GTTGCTTAACATTACAAACTCAGGATTATTCAAAGTTATGGAAATATTACTAGAGTGAGGACTATAATGTGTTTATTATGATTACTTAATGAAAAAAAATAACACATTTAATCGCACCTTTCTCAGTTCCTTAATTTCTGGCACAGCAGTAACACTGATGCACGCTGCAGCTCAGTAGGTGGTGGTAATGAACCTAAAGTCTGTTTGTCGGATAAAGAGTGAATCAGCGCACAAACATCGAACCAACATTCGGACCAACATGGCGGCTCTGTCGCATACCTTCTCTTTTATTATGCAAACAAACCGTATTTGCATAAATGAAACTACTTTATGCAGAAGAGCACCGGGGCGACGGGCCATATGTTTAGCTATGACAGTCCTGGTACCAGCAAACAGAGTAGCCAGCCCACTTTTCAAGACATTGAAAGTGCTTGAGTTCACAAAAAGTCTTAAAATGTTGAATATAATCACTATAATTGTACTTTGAGTTTGCAGTAATCTGTGAATGTAGTAACAGAAATGTTTATGAAACATAAACATTTCTGCTAAGTTCATGTATGTCTATTCATTGATTCAGTCATCAACCAAAATTTATTTGAATTGAAAAACTTTGCTTATTGTGTCAAATATGGCTATTTGGCCAAAATGCAGCTGATCGCGATTAATTAATTACAAAATCTCTAATTAATTAGATGAATGTTTTTAATTGTGTCTCACCACTAGATAATGCACACCTAACAGCCATAACATGAAAAATATCTGCCTAATATTGTGTAGGTCTCCCTTGTGCCACCAAAACAACTCTGATCCATCGATACTGGGCCTCCTGGATTAAGACTTCAATTAGATTGAGTTTGGGGAGTTTGGAGCCCAGATCAACATGCTGGGCTCTTTATCATGTTCGAGTCGCTTCAGACTAGTTTTGGCGGTGTAGCGAGGTGTATTGTCCTACTGCAGGAGGGGGTCAAAGCAGCTTCCACATAAATGCAGGACCTAGGATATCCCAGCAGAATGTTGCACTGTAATGACCCAGTGGGTTGCTGAGGTAGGGATGTGAATTGCTTGGTTTGCCGAATGAATAGCTGAGCTCTTTGTGTGGGTGGCTCATCTCGTAGAGTGATTAGAAAGACATCCTGACAGCCTGTCAACCTTCACAGCGGCTTTCTCAGTAGCTAAATCAGTAACCGGCTTCCACTTATATGCTCCTCTGGCCTCTCAGTAGTCTTATATTTGGTGAACCCCCTGTGCCCTGTTTAGTTAAATGCTGATGTCAGCAAGCTAACCTGCTCATCATGATAGTGCAGATGTGTAGCAGGTAGAGTTGCCATGTTCACCATCAGTTAAAAGTGTTAATATGATAAAAGAAAAAAAAAGAAAACGCTTATTACCACTAAACATAAAGCTGCAATCTTATTAGTTTTCAGTTAGTTTAGGAGAAATTATTCCATTTTGTGTCACTCAGCTCTTTCACTATATGAGGGATAACTTTAACCTGCTGGAAGCAAACATTGAGGGGATTCATTGGCATTCATCCTCTGGACAGGGTGGATGTCTAAATTTGATCCAATGGTTGTCAAAATGTTTTAGGATTAGCAGAATCCATGGAGGATATGAATGTTTGTACAGGATTTCCTGGAAATCCATCAGCTAGTTGTTAATGTAGTATAATGTAGAGCAAAGTGGTGATTTGAGGACAGAGCAACAAGAGAGACAAGCATTTTGCCATTCCATGAACCATGCTGCTGACATAGCTGAGAATGTTGTTTTGAATGCATCATCTGCGTATTAACATTATCTACATTATGATACATGACAATAGAGTTATTTGATGTATTGTATATTGTTAAAGGGTTCCCCTGATCCATGTCTGATAACTTGCAATATTTTGCATTTATGTTGGCTAAACATCAGAGGTCCTTTTCAACAGATTTCTCCTCCATGTGTCAGCTGTTAACTGTTGAGTGAGTCATTTTTGTTCAGCAGGGAAAGGGAAAAAAAACAAAAAACAACAGGTTTACTGTTCAGATGGAGGGCTGCACAGTGGCTTGGTGGTTAGCACTTTCGCTTTGCCACAACGAGATCCCCAGTCTGTGTCCTGTTCTCCCTGTGCATGCATGGGTTTTCTCTAGGTACTCCAACTTCCTCCCACAGTCCAAAAAACATGCTGAGGTTAATTGGGAACTCTGAATTGTCCACAGGTGTGAATGTGAGTGTGATTGTTTGTCTCTATATGTAGCCCTGTGATAGACTGGTGACCTGTCTAGGGTGTCCCCTGCCTTCACTGTAAGTCAGCTGGGATAGACTCCAGTTCCCCTGCGACCCTAATGAGGATTAAACGGTGTATAGATAATGGATGGATGGATGTTGCTCCCCAACTCTGGCTTCCTCCCACAGTTCAAAAACATGCTGAGGTTAATTGGTAAGTCTAAATTCTCCGTAAGTGCGAATGTGAGTGTTCAAAAGTTTGGGGTCATCCAAGCAATTTCATGTTTTCCATAAAAACTCACACTTTTATTCATGTGTTAACCTAATTGTACAAGGGTTTTCTAATCATCAATTAGCATTTTAACACCATTAGCTAACACAATGTAGCATTAGAACACAGGAGTGATGGTTGCTGGAAATGTTCCTCTGTACCCCTATGGAGATATTCCATTAAAAATCAGCCGTTTCCAGCTAGAATAGTCATTTACCACATTAGCAATGTCTAGACTGTATTTCTGATTAATTTAATGTTATTTTCATTTTTTAAAAAACTGCTTTTCTTTCAAAAAAAGGACATTTCTAAGTGACCCAGAACTTTTGAACAGCAGTGTACATATACAGTAGAAAGAGGAGCAAGCTGTCTGCAAGATATTGAAAGACGTATTCAGCATGGTGAAATATCTTTGTAGAGCTGATTGTGAGTAGATAAAGTAGTGTGAAAAACACCTAGTTTGGTTTAAAAATCTAAGTAGTTATCATAATAATATCTACCGCACATGGAGCCTCCATTTCTCTCCAGTATGAATTATACCTGGGGGTATTTGGAAAAATATTGTGCATGTTGATTCTAGTTTTTGTCAATTTTTCCAAAATAAATAACAAAAGAAGTTCAACTTTTTTTTATGATTCATAGCTCTGAAACTGTGTCATACCATGCAGATGATATTTCTGGGCTCTAACCATGTTTGTGCTGTTTTCATAGCGAGGAAGGATTCTGTATTGCAGTTTTTTTTTTTAAAAAGGATCCCACATTGAGTAAAAATAGCAGAAAGTAGCAGAAATAACACAAAAACTGCATCGGTTCAACTGGTTAAAACAGCAGCAATTTTAAATCAAAGGTTGCATAATTAGCTTATAGACCGATTTTTGGTTATTTGTCATCTCAGCAGGGTGATTTATAACAAATCCAGTTTGAGTTAGTTTAAGTGAAGCACAGTGTATGACCTGCACTCTGTATCATAATTGATCCCATCCTGTGTTAACAACTTAAGAGACGCCTTCATGCACTGCAAGCATTCTAGCAATCTAGGTTCTTTCAGTAATTTGATCAGCTATTTTCCTGCACAAAGAAATGTCACTCCACAGCCTTTCTTAAAAGACCATTGGGACTTTTGGTTTTTATGTGGCTCAGTGAGTTGTTTGGCACAAGTTCAACTGCATTTTCTGAAAATACTGAGCATAAATGTTCTGTTTGTCAAGGGTGAGTGTAGGCTTGATTGGCCTTGAAAGTGTATATAAAAGGGGATCTTTCTTGAATGGCCTCTAGAGGTGCCATGTGAAATTACTGGAACATGAATGTCAAATGTGCTTGTGATATACATAGTCCCTCAGATTCTTATAACAACCAAGTATGGATTAGTGAACAGGCCTACAGGGAACAGATCCTCTGTTTGAAGTGACTCTTAGCAGCCGGAAATTCAAAGACCTCAATTAAAGTCGAGATGTTCTGATTTTGTTAACTCCTGATCTTTGTCAGTGTTGTTGAAAATCTGCCTGCTTGTCTCCTTCATATGGAAGCTGTACAACATCCTGAGGTAACAGACTTTAGATGCTGTATATCTGTATATAGTGATGTGAGACAGTCTCTCTTCATCCCCACTGTGATAAAAAAAAACAACAGCTAAAGTTTCTGAGCAGTTTTGAAAATATGGTTTACTTTCACTGAAGAAGAAGCAAAAAAAAAATCCTCAAAAAACTAAAACATACAAATCAAGAGAAGCACTCAGAGAGCGCAGTACTCTGCCAAGGCTGGTCAGTCAGTCTATGATTTCCGATGGATGAAATCTTTAAACAATTCGTGGTCCACAGCGGTCGATTTTTAGCAGGCAGCTGACGTAGCGTTCACTTGTAGTCATAGTTACAGTGATGTCATGCCGCTATCTCGCAATGATACAGAAATCTTTAACAAATTCGTGGATCCAGAATAAAAGCTGCATCACTGCCAAAATCGAATCACTTGGCCCTTGTGTCATTTCTGACCTTCCCTGAAAATTCCATCCAAATCCATTTTTGAGTAATGTTGCAAACAGACAGACAAACCATCGCTAATTGTCACATAACTTCGCCACGTTCCTTGGTGGAGTAATTTATACAAAGTGAGACACAACAGCTGCAACAGGACACACAATTCTTCAAAACGAGATGCAAAACAGGTACAAAGAGATGCCAAGCTGCAAAGACACACAAGCTAATGGCAGAAAGTCAAAAACAACTAAAGTGAGACCCAAAATTTCCCCCAAAAAAGCAATGCAAAACAGATATAATAAGATGCAAAGCTGCAAAGATGCCGAAAAGGATGCCAAAAAGAATTAAAACAACTACAAAGATAAGGAAATATGCAAAGCATTCACAAAATGATGACAAATAATAAAAACAAACAAAAAGTGGATAGATAATGATTGCAAAAATGCAAAATGGCCAAGAAGTGACAACTAACAGCTGCAAAAACGCACACTCCTGATTGCAGAGACACAAACAACTACAAGAGAAAAGAAAAAAAGCTACTGAGAAATGGACCACAAGCAACTGCACAGCTTAACAACCAGAAAGAAACAGAGAATAAATACAAAAAACTACAAAAAGACATTGAAAAAAACTCCAAACAACATAGCTGCAATTTGCATGTATTTTATTTAGGCATTTTTCTAGGATATCTTGTCTCTCTGCCAAGAGGCTCATTTTCTGGTATTTCAACGATGCAACTGAGGCAAGTTTCAGAGCAGGTATAACTGCATAAATTAATATTTGCTTTATATTCTAAGATACACTACCATTCAAAAATTTGGGGTCACTTAGAAATGCCCTTATTTTTGAAAGAAAAGCAGTGGTACACTGTGGTAGTTAATTGTGTTGAAAGGCTAATTGATGCTTAGAAAACCCTTGTACAACTATGTTAGCACATGAAAAAAATTGTGAGTTTTCATGGAAAACATGAAATTGACTGAGTGACCTCAAAGTTTTGAATGGTAGTGTATGTGCATACTGTAATTGAAGTGCAAACTCCCTGTTCTTTTTTCATCAATTCTGCACACTATGCACAATTTGATGAAAGCTGTCTAGAACTGTAGGGTATTTATATGTCATTTGTAACTCCTTTGGAGCCCTATAGGTTTGCGTGTTGTTGAGTCACAGCTGTATGACATCAATAGGCCTGATAGATCTGTCAGGGCCACAAGCTTTGCCAATGATGTCAGTTGTGCTGATATTCAAGGAAAACTTGCAAAGTGCATGTTGTCAGTACCTGCAAACTTACAAACTGCAGAAACACACTTATGATAAGTAAAATATTGCATCTCATTTGAACAAATGCCATGTTAATACACTGCCCATCAAAAAGAAAAAAAAAAGTTGCACACTGTAATATTTCGTTGGACCACCTTTAACTTTGAAAATGACACACATTGGCCAAGGCATGACTTTGATAAGCTTCTGCAATGTCACAGCATTTATTTCTGTCCAGAGTTGCATTAATTTTCTAGCAAGATCTTGTATTGATGATTGGAGAGTCAGATCGCTGCACAAAGTCTTCTCCATTGATGGAAAGACCTGGTATTTTTTAGTATACTTAGGTAGTCAGCTGACCTCATTCTTTGGACACATAATGTTGCTGAACCTGGACCTGACCAACGGCAGCAACCCTAGATCATAACCCTAACCCCCATAGGCTTGTAGGCACTAGCCACGATGAGTGCATCACTTCATCTGCCTCTCTTACCCTGATGTCCCCAGAGTAAGTCTGGACTCATCACACCATATGACCAATCACATTTACTCCTCAAAGATGATGGTTTAGTAGGTGTTAATAATGCGTTGGATGGTCCTTAACCTGACTTTAGTATTTTCAGAAATCTCCTTAATCTCCTGCATCTAATGCTTGATGCAGGCACTACTTTCTCTACTTACAGTATTTGGGAATGCATACATGAACTGTGGTAAATCAGGTTGAAGGGCCGATTAGATTTGAGCAGCTGGTTTGTGCCTGCTGAGAAACTGATTGTCATGTAGATCTCATTTCCCACGAAAGCGACTCCCACAGATTATAATCCACTTGATTAGAGAGTGATTGTTCCCTCAACTACAAAGCAAATCAAAACAACCTGAAGTGCCGCTCCGTTTTATAACTACAAGTGCTGCTGACTCAACTAAATCATCCGTGTATTCATCACTAAAATTAGATTCAAAAAGCTTCATAAGTCAACTGCTTTTCTGCTTCTGAAGATCTGTGCAGTTCGTTACATTTGAACATAACATACACTCCGATTCGTGTTTTAAAAAATCTATCATACAGGCTTTGAATAGTCACCGAGTTCCATAAAGATCATTGAGAAGAAACTTAACTGGAGAAAAAAAATGCTGTTCAATATAACTTCTCTGAGCTTATCAACTATGGAGAACTTACCAAAGAACCACTGTAAAGTTATAGAAAAAATAATTAGTGCCTGCTTAAGCCTTCATTCACATAGCTATTAGGATTCTTTGACTGAAAACAGTGTGGGCTGTCATTCCCTGCACAAAGAAGGATGTAAATGCAGACATTATGGTGCATGTGTTAAATACAGTGAAAAACATTGCGATAATTGTTGTTGTTGCTTCTTTTTCAACAACAAAAAAATCCTTCTAATGCAGCCACCTTAAGCACAAGGCGGGACATCAAAGAGGATGTAGCAACACATGCACATAGGATGGAAACATGTTTCGAGCTCAGCGAGCTTCTTCAGTCACCAGCGGCGATGAAAAGGGGCCCGACAAAGATGAAAAGAAGAAGAAAAAGAGGGAATGTGACATAAGCTGCTCAGGAACAGTTCACATGAAATACTGCTTATATAGAATCATATAACTTCCTGCAATACACTTATATTACTTGTATTATTTCAAATCGTGCTAATGAGAATCAACCATAGGAGGAGGAAAAACTGACTGACAACAGAAAAATAGGAAGAACAGGAAAAGAAAAGATGCAAAAATAAAAGACAAATAAATAAAACAGATCAGGTTCCTAGTTTGGTCTGTCTGCTACTGTGGTGTCCAGCATCAGAAATCCATTCAGCTTCTGACTGGAGTAGATTCTAGTTGTAGCCTCCACTCCTGGTGGGGGGTTCAATTGATGTCTAGAGCAGAATTTTAACTCTGGAGCCACAGGTTTGCATTTTAGAAGTGGTTCACGAGAGGGAAGAAGAGTCTATATTAACGCTGCTTTAATGTTCAACAGTGCAATTCTCAGGGTACATTTAATTTTACCCACATTACTATTTGGAGGTGAGGACACCGTAATATTCGAAAACGGTCTTCTTCCCCTCACGGGCTGCCATAAAAAGACACACCTGAATATAATACAGTTAATACTGAACAAATGACATATACGTTGGTTGAAGTTCTTCTAATTCTTCAGTTTTCAGCCTGTGACGGTCACAGATATAAGCTATTATCTATACTGGTGACTGTTTTGCTGTAAAAGTCACTCAGTGTTTCATAAGTTGAATGTGTTTACAGTGAATAAGTGGCAGCAGGAAATGCTGTTTGCTTTAGCAGTAACACAGATTACAGATACACGCATCAGTGAATCCCTTCTGCGTAAATCATGTGAACCTTGTAAGGGAATATTGGACCACTAACAGGGATAATGTATGGGTCATTCCAGAATTGGAGGCCATTTTATGTCCCACTCATCAAACTTCAAATGATCCATGTACAAAATACTAAAACATGCAGTTGTTGTGTAAATTTTCTTGTCCTGGGACCAAATCTAAAAAAAACTAGGAGAAAAAAATGTTTGAAAATATTTTTAAAAATACCAAATAAGTCTGGAGTTCCCCTTAAAATGCCATTTTGCTTTTGTTCCATCCCCCTGATGACCAAATTGAATCTCAAATAAAACAGTTAAAATAAAATTTAAATATCAAGATAATATTTTAAATAATAATTATTATGCACGGAACGTGTGTCCCACAACATACAACCAGCCCTGTTAGCATAACATTTTCAGCTGGTAGAAGAAGAAAACTAAACAGTTTTCCAAAAGAAAGGGTCGAGCAAAGCTATGTCCTCTCTTCTATATTTCATATTTTCATAACATTGTCAGACTTGACTGAATGTCTCAGTCTACCTCATGCAACCATGTTATGAATATTATCAGGAAAAGACAAATTCTTTTTACTTTTTTCTTCACTTTTTTCTATCAGTAAGTTTGTCCTCTTGGTCAGCAGTAACATCTAGCTAAATATCTACCTTCTACTCCTGAGAAAAAGCTAACATTAGCATGGATTAGCAACCCTGTTACTGTGATTAGAGTAGGGTTAGCAAACAACAAATAAAACATGAAATAAAAATGGTGCCATTGATGTGTAACCTGAGCCCATCAAATCTTTGATAGTTTATTATCTGTTATGGATGAATATGGAGCAGAAAATTGTAAAAGAAAAGGTTTATTTTTCAAAAAAAAAAAAAAAATGAAGCTCAAATGCCGTCCAATCCTGGAACGACCCATCCACATGCACTGCTTTAATTCACAATAATAGTGTAAATCCAACTCTAAATTCTGCATTTGTGGCTGAGAGTGGATGATTAGATGGGGATTTTTGTGCTGAAGAGTGAAGTACAGCTCTGCTCAGGCTGAGAATTGCAGCGTCTCGGTGAGGAGAGCGTCTTGATTTTCCTGAACGTAACCAAGTGATTTTATTGCCTTAACTTAACCAGGCTTCTAACGTGTAGTTATTTTCATGAAATTGTCAACCAAAGCGTGATATTTTCCATGAGGTTTTGGTGCCCAAATCTAATGACATAGGGAGGGAAAACGAAAGTTAACACTAACTGAAAATGAAACTTGAGATAAAGAATAATGGTCCCAAACAGGGTCAAAGCCCTGTTGCAGACTTCTGCCTCCATCCTCCCCTCCTATAACTCATTATGTCTACAGTTTACTTGTATTGGAATATTATTAGTGGGAGGAAGGGTTGAAAAATGCTGCTGTATTATACATATTCAGTGTATGTGTGAATGAAATTGAAGCGAATACTGCTGAACACTGCATATTTTCACTCCAAACTGTCTAATTTCAAAAGCCCACCGTGCACAGTGACCACAAACTATTTGATGCTGCTCCTGTAAACAAGCAAATTCAAATTAACAGCTTCCAATAGCCCCTAAGGCTATCTGCAGGGGTTTGAGAGTCCACCTGTGCAGAGCAGCTAGGTTGTGAACTCTATGTGACACCAACGTGTGAATGGGCCTCGGCATCCATCCCTGAATAATTTGTGGGCTGCCAGTTCAACCAGGCTAAATGGTCTCCCAGCCCTTCAGAGATGCACTCTGCTCTGCAATCTCAACTGGTCCACATTTTATGCATCTGGGGCTGCTGTGATGAAAGAAAAACAAAGTCATAAAGGTAGGGGTGCTCACCAGATTTCTCAAATATGTATGTGTTTAATAAATCATGTGCCACTCCATAGACATTTTTCGAACCACTCAGGTTGACTGACATATACGCATGCAGATTTAAATACAGGCTTGTCAATATTGCAGGTATCATCCATCAAGAGGAAAATCATTTTCTCATGCTGTCACTGTAAGGAAGACTACTCTGTGCTTGGTGCCTTGCAATATGCTTTTCTCCCTCCTGCCAGCTACAGGAATGATATTAATATAAGTTAATGTATGCCTTTGTAAAGTCTAATCTTCAGATACCCTATTTTGTCACATACGTCCCACATCTTGACATATCCACTAATGCACAGTGCAAGAAAATTGAGAATAATTAATTAGGAACATGATCAGAAACAGGCAGCTGTTTGACACACGAATCAAAGAAAAATGTCAGAAGGCAAGTTAGACGAAGTCAGGATGGTCAGTGGGTGCATTTTTCTCAAACCTGCATTCCTAGTTCAAAGCTAAAATACCTTCAATGTAAACAAAATCTGAATTTTAAGTCCATTAATTTGCCATTTAATTGCTTCTCCCTTATTTGATCCAGTCTGGTTTTCTCTAACCTCTGTCCAGATCTTGTCCACGGTTGTTTAATTGCCAGAACTTAAAGCAGCATTAATTAGGATTCTTAAGGGGAAATATCAGCATCTTTTGCTGATAAACCCTCAACAATATTCACTACCGAGCCACTAACTTGGTCTGTCTGTCTTATCACGCTGGGCAGGTTGTGCACAATGGAGTTGCTGCTGAAAACAGCTTCTAACTGGTTGCAAAGTTGTACACTGAAAGGTGCTAAAAAGCTTTAAAAAAAAAAAAAAAAAAAAAACATGGGAGTTGCAGAGGTGGGTGATCATCTCTGAAGAGTTTGGACCTACAAGCAAGATTTTCCACACGACACATACTTGTAAGTATTGATTAAAACAGCCTCACAAATTAGCTGCGAATGGCAAGTGAAATTTAAGTTAAGGTGTTCTCACAAAGTTTTATTTACAGTGCAGCAGTTCAGAAGCCTAAAATCATTTTGTTACAATGCAGTGGTCTACTGGGAAACTTTTAGTCCTGGTTTTCATGTGGATGTGACATGTACCAACACCAACCAAAAATGTTGCAGACCAAGTAGGGCTGGGCGATATGGCCTAAAAAAAAAAATCTCAGATTTTTTCACAAAAAATCCCGACTCACGATTTATCCGATTTTTTTTTACCCCCTACCTAATCTCTGCACGCTGGAGTCCAGTCTACTTAATGCAAATGAGCTGCAGCCCTCTCCAGGTAAACACACCTGATCGCAGCTGGAAATGCGCCGCATGTGACATGCTGGTCCTGTTGCGGTGCGTTTCCAGCTGTGATCCGGTGTGTTTACCTGGAGAGGGCTGCAGCTCATTTGCATAAAGTAGACTGACTTCTGCTTTATGCAATTGCATGCAGAGATTCCACGCATCGTGAAACTGTCCTCAAACTTCTAAACTAGGTGTCGGTGACCTAAACGAGGACAGATTCAGCTGCTACAGATTATTTCTCGCTTCAAATGCTTTCAGAAATACTTTTCGCTGACGTGTTTTTTGAAATAAAAGGGAAAATTTGCGGCAGAGCCGCTGTGTTTATCCGACTTGTCTGCCGGACTGTCCAGCTGAAAGCTCGGTCACGTGACCACCTAGCGGCCCGCTGTTTCTCAGCGCTGTCATGTGACCATGTTGTGGTTCGCTCGTGACCGCCGTCCGTGCGATTTTCAGATGCGGTGCGTTGCCGTGCAGGAAAATCGCATCTAGTGGACACGCGCCTTTAGATCTGCGCCACTCGCCACCATGTTGTTTGTGTATCAAGCGGCGGGGGGAGGGGGGCGCGCACTCTGAACTACGGGAGCCCAGCGGGAAGGCGTTGGTGGCGGATGTTGATGAGAAAATCGATTTTCATTAAAACAAATCGACGTTAAGTACAAACTCGAATTAATCGATAAAATCGATTTATCGCCCAGCCCTAAGACCAAGCATATACACTTTTAGTCAATAGTTTGGACACACCTTCTCATTTAATGGTTTTTCTTGATTTTCATAAATATTTAAATTGTAGGTTCTCACTGAAGCCGTCAAACAAAACAAAAAAGTGTGAAATAAGTCAAAACAGGTTTTACATTTTAGATTCTTCAAAATAGCCACCCTTTGATTACTGCTTTGCACACTCTTTGCATTCTCTGCATGAGCTTCATGAGGTAGTCACCTGCAATGGTTTTCCATCAGTCTTGAAAGAATTCCCAGAGATGCTGAAGACTTGTTGCCGGAAGGGGTAGCATGTTGCTGCAGGATTCTGTGGTAGCCATGCTGGTTCAGTGTGCCTTCAGTTTTGAATAAATCCCCAACAGTGCCACCAACAAAGCACACCCACACCATCACATCTCCTCCTCCATGCTTCATAGTGGGAACCATGAATGTAGAGACCATCCATTCATCTTTTTTTTGCAAAAGACACAGCAGGTAGAACCAAAGATCTCAAATTTGGACTCATCAGACCAAAGCACAAATTTCCACTGGTCTAATGTCCATTCCTTGTGTTTCTTGGCTCAAACAAATCTCTTGTGCTTGTTGCTTTTCCTTAGTAGTGGTTTCCTAGCAGCTATTTGACCATAAAGCCCTGACTGGGGCAGTCTCCTCTGAACAGTTGATGTAGAGATGTGTCTGCTACTAGAACTCTGTGCCATTTATCTGGGCTCTAATCTGAGGTGCTGTTAACTTGCCATTTCTGAGGCTGGTGACTCAGATGAACTTATCCTCAGCAGCAGAGGCGATTCTTGGTCTTCCTTTGGGGCAGTCTTCATGTGAGCCAGTTGTGTTATAGCGCTTGATGGTTTTTGCGACTGCACTTGGGGATACATTTGAAGTTTTTGCAATTTTCCAGACTGACTGACTTTCAGTTCTTAAAGTAATGATGGAGTGTCATTTCTCTTTACTTAGCTGATTGGTTCTTGCCATAATATGGATTCTAACAGTTGTCAAATAGGGCTGTCAGCTCAACACAATACAACTGATGGGCCCAACCCCATTAAAGAGGCATAAAATTCCACAAATTAACCTTGACGAGGCAAACCTGTGAATTGAAAACCATTTCAGATGACTACCTCAAGAAGCTCATTGAGAGAATGCCAAGAGTGTGCAAAGCAGTAATCAAAGCAAAAGGTGGCTGTTTTGAAGAATCTAAAATATAAAACATGTTTTGATTTATTTCTTTTTTCTTAACTACATATTTCCATATGTGTTCATTCATAGTTTTGAGAGACTCTACAATGTAGACAGTCATGAAAATAAAGAAAAACGATTACATGAGAATGTGTGTCCAAACTTTTGACTGGTAGTGTAACTCTCTACCTGACTATAATCAGATTCAAGTTCATCTCCCCTGCATATACATCATAAACTTATAAAGTGCAGATGCTTAGCAAATTGATTATGAAGGTTTTCTATACCATGATTAGTGATCCATGTTTCGCCAAGTACGAACAATGGGAATGTCAGTCACCTGTCTGGCTGCCTGATCAGCCTGGACCATCTGCAGGCTTAAGCAGTCTCTCACATATTCCTTTGCAATGAACCAAAGGCTTAATTGGATTTATAGCCAATTAAGCCTAATATTAACATAAATCACTTTGGGATGTTTCTGCTTTCCACTACTTTATGTTTTATGACTTTACCAATTCAGTTTTTCTTTATTAATTAAGCTTTTAGTAATTAGCTTATTTTTTATTTCATGAGCAGCAAGGGATCACAAAGCTAAAGTTTTCCCACAAGCATTATGTAGAAGGTAATATGCAGCACAATCTGTTTTTCCACTACTTTGAGGATCATCTATGTTACAAGCTTAAATCAGTACTTTTTGGAGGCACTATTGTGTTCTGTACATCATATGTGTAGGAAGCAATATTAGGTTTTGTTTGTTTTTGCACTTTCCATGTCTTTATCTTGTGTCCCTGACTGCAAGCCTAGTCACCCATGTGAGATTATACAATGACTGAATTGAATTTATTCCCTCCACAATCTCAAATCATTTAAGGTAACACAGAATATGCCAACTCTTCCTCCTTTGGCCTGTACACACACTTGTGACTGAAGCTCAAACACCAGTTTAATTGCCCTGAACATCGCAATCAGCGTTCACTGTGAGCATGTTTGGCAAAAGTGAAAAGAGCTTTACTCATCTTTAATTGAGGGACACAGGCATCTCATGCTGACAACATACAGTATGCTGTACCAGAGGGCCCAATTTACCAAATCTAACAGTGTGTATGATCTCCAAGCCATGTTCCAGACAAACGGTCCAGACCTACAGATGCACTGACTTCATACAGTGTAATATTACATGCAGTAGCTGCATGTCCACCATGCTCTGCAGACTCTACTGTATTATTAATGCTATATTTGCTATATTTAGCTTCTTCGAGGTCTTGGATTTAACATTTATTTTTCACCTGCTTCTGAGATGTATGTTCATGCTATGCATCTCTCTCATGAGAACATATTCTGCCCACCAAGTCTCTTACTTTGTCTCTAATATACAGTGGTAGAATATTTGGATACTCAAATATTATCATAAAATATTTGTGGAAAAATCTTTTTTGTGTTTCAAAAGGTGTGGCTGCATTAGACAGACACAAACAAATACAAATGATTTTTTTTGTTCATTGTTTCCAAGAAAAACTAACCCAACTAAATTCTTGACAGTTTCAATATGTCAGTTCTCCACATCGTCGGTATCAAAGTCAACAAATAACAAAGAATGTGTTCAAAACTGAACAAAAAATAAATAAACCATCACATTATCAAATTAATATTTAGTTGTCCTGCCATTAGCACACAGTAGAGCTCTAATCCTGACTGGCATGTTCCCCACAAGCCTTTCATACTGTTGAGGCGTAATCTTGTCCCATTCTTCTTGAATTACTGCTTTTAATTCTTCTAAATTCTTTGGTTTACACTTTGAAACAGACCTTTTGATGATCCACCACAGATTTTCAATGGGGCTCATGTCTGGGGATTGAACTGGCCAATCTAAGACCTGGATACTGTGCTCCTGCAGCCAAGTTCTACTGGCCCTGGATGATTTCAAGGAGCATTATTGTGTTGAAACATCCAGTTTGGACCTTGACGGAACAGAGCACATGCAGAAGGGAGCATGTGGGTTTGGAGAATGCCACAATACCTGGCAGAGTTCAATGTCTCATCACAGACAGTGAGATAACCAACACCAGCACCACTCATGCATCTCCAAACCATGATACTGCTTCCACCATGCTTGACAGTAGGTACTGTAAATGCTGGAGATAATGCTTCTCCTACCTTTCTGCATACCCTCACATTAGCAGGAGGAAGATAAACTTGGAAAGTGGACTCATCTGACCACAGAATCTACTGCCAGTTCCTGGCTGTCCAGTTCTTGTGTGCTTGGGCCCAACGACGCTGTGCTAACTGCTGTCTCTCATTGATCAGGGGCTTCTTGACAGCCTTGCAGGACC
The DNA here is from genome assembly GCF_022539595.1 of Amphiprion ocellaris. NCBI lineage: Eukaryota > Metazoa > Chordata > Actinopteri > Pomacentridae > Amphiprion > Amphiprion ocellaris. The sequence continues at coordinate 23,444,273 of NC_072781.1, read as the reverse complement.
TTAAGCCATGATACAAAAGTCGGCCATGTACAGTGCAGGTGGAACACTGGACACCAGATTGCATTGACAACTGCTGCTGAAGCTCCTGTGATTTCATTTGGGGGTTTTCCTGCACATACAGATCAGGATGCGGTCATTTCTTGCTGAAGAAACCCTTGGACACCCAGATCTTGATTTGTCTTTCAAGCTGTTAGTTCATCTGTATTTCTGCAGAGTGTACTCAACTGCTGAAGGACTGCATCTGCACTTCCTGGCTATCTGGCAGCAGCTGTACCCTTCCTGGCTGAGAATCTGGATCTTCTGTCAGGCCTGCGGCTGCAGGCTCTGAATAGGGCCCCTCCTTTCTGTTTCCTTTTTAGGTATGCTTGGTATGAAGGCTGTGGTGGCAGGTGATCCAGATTAGCAATCAGCAATCAGCAGAGGTGCGAGCAGGTGAAGCAAGCCAATCAGTATTCATCTCCCCTGCAATATAACCAGATGTCTCTCACCACTCGATGCTGAATTGTTGAATGAACCAGTCAGTTCTTTACTCATTCTGTCCAGCCGTTGTTGCTCTTAGTGCTTCAGTAACTCGTGTCTCTGTCTCCCCTAGTCTGGACCTCCGCCTGCTCGAGCACAACCCGTTCCTGGCCACCTGGACCTCACAGCCCACCAAGGATCCGCCACTGCTCAACTCATAGCCAAGGTTTAATAAAAAGCACAACCTTCATTCGTGGATCGCTGGTACCAAAATGACCCCGTACTCAAAATTTCTAATGTATTTTTATGGAACCAATCAATTTTAAGTTTTTAATGGCTTTTTTCAAAAATTTGTTTAGTATTTTGACTGTGATTGTACTTAAAGGAAATTGCACTTGAAGACATAAGAGTGATTCTTAATGCAATATTTCACAAATGCATGGGGTGTCTGAATTTTTTTTTTCCACCACTGCTGCAGTCCTCTAATACCATTATTATCTTAAGTGTAAACATTTTATGCTCGTGTTATTTCCGATGCCCTGGTCAGAAAAATGATTTTGAAGTTGTCTGAGTAAAGTGCTTGATTATTTATGTATAGGGAATTCGAAATGACAACATATTCTCTAAAATCATTTATTTATCTATTGTCTTTCCACAGGCAGCAAGAATTGCCAATGTTTTTGCAGCCATTTGGCATTTGCCCCTTTGTGTCATAAAGTGTGAGTCTGACTGTTTAGAGCATAGCACAGAAAAATTCAGTTTGCATGCTTGAATAAAAATGGCCTCATGCATGTTGTTTACATTTTTGGGAAACACTACAGCACATTGTCACAAAATCGAATCCTAAACAGGTGTTTATGTTCTTTGAGTGGGAGTTTTTCCCAGGTGATTCTCCCTCATCTAATTTCCTCAGATTTGTCCGACTTCATATAAAAGTTAATCTGAAGTCTTTTTTAAAAACATAACACTGCTGACTCCTATCATTCTGCTGTATGGCGAGTTCAATTAATGGGTTTTAATTTTGACTTTACAGGACATAGAATGCAATGCCAGTGCAACATTTGGCACCAGAAAGAACTATTTTAGTCCTTTCTCAGGCCACATCACTGAAACAAACCCGTAATTAAAAATGTGTACACCACTATCACTGCCTGTCAGCTGGAATTGGCTCCAGTCAACAATCACCACCCCATACAACTGATTTATGGATGGAAGGTCAAAGAAGATGCCTTTAAGCAGACTTGTGCAGTGTTTAGAGTGTTACAGATACCCAGTAATATCACGGCTGTGCCTTCTACATGAAAGTGACTTGTGCGCTTATTCAGATATGACACCAACATGTTAAATTACTCTAACTGTCAAGATGCCTGTCTGAAAGTGGCTCAAGTGATTATTTACTGTATTTGTGTTAGCTGGTGAGAAAAACCTGAATGGGTTATTTCCCTGACGTCAGACTAAATGCTGTAAAAATGCACCAGTAACCTTCAATCCTGGAAAAAAAGGATGACACAGTATGTACTGGCACTGCCAGTATGGGTCTTCTTTGGTAACTAAGCTACCACTACCAATATACAGTCATGGAAAAAATGATTAGACCTCCCTTTTTTTTCTTCAATTTCTTGTTCATTTTAATGCCTGGTACCACTAAAGGTATATTATCTGAAGAATACAATGAACATGACAAAAAAATGCAGTTGATTACATAATACTCTATGTCCTGTTTGGCATGCGTAAGCTTAATTATATTATCAGGGTATATAAGAGGCCACTTCATGTCATGAGCAGCACTGCACACGCAAAGGCATAGAGTGGTTTCCTGCTTACACTGAAGCCGTAGCACAACTCAGAAGTTGTCAGCTCTCACATAATGCCTGAAACAGAAGAATTATGTGAAGCCACAAAGGCAGCCATCTTGGCACTGCAGGAAATTGGCATGAGTGAGAGACAGGTAGTGAAAAAACTGAAGATCTCCAAGACAGCCATTCATTAGAGAAGACAAGAAAAAACAAGCCAAACACGGTATTACCAAATTGCTAGCTGGTCACAGCAGGAAACATGTTTCTACCCCACCAGATGACCATGTACTCATCAGTTGCTGTGCCAGGACTCGTCGTCAGACCCCCAGAGACCTTAAAAATGAGTGGGCACTGTAAAAAAAAATGTGACTTGTTCGGCAAGGACAGTTGGAAACCAACTTCTTGAAGCAGGTCTGAAGTCACACAGAGCACGGAAGAAGCCCTTCATCAAAAAAAGGCAGAGGAAAGCCTGGTTACTCTTTGCTGGGGATCACAAGGATTGGACTGTTGATGATTGGACTAAGGTTCTTTTCAGTGATTAATCCAGTTTTCATTTGATGCCCACTCCAGCCAATTTACTGTTTAGGAGGAAGCCTGGAGTAGCCTACAAACCAGACTGTCTTGCCCCTACAGTAAAATATGGGGGTGGATCAGTGACCATCACGGTTTGTTTCAGTATGGGTGGAACAGGACAAATGCAATTATGTGAAGAGCGAATGAGCCAGGTCATGTAAAGGGCTACTCTTGGAAACAATCTTCTTCCATTAGCTGGAAAACTCTTTCCTGCCTTGAATGACTACATTTTCCAACAAGACAATGTCCGTTACCATACGGCAAGGTCAGTTAAAGGCTGGATGTAGAACTGGAACATTGGAACCATGCCTTGACCTGATCAATCACCAGATCTAAATCCAATTGAAAACCTGTGGAAAATCATCAAATGCAAAATGGAGAACCACAGGCCCAAAAAAAACAAAGCAAATCTGTTTGAATTTGTGCGACGGGAATGGGCTGCTGTGACAGCAGAACACTGTCAGAAGCTGGTTGAGAGCATGCCAAGATGCATGGCTGCAGTCATCAGAAACAATGGTTATGCAATCAAGTACGAACTCCTATGAGTGTCATGTGACTAAAACAGACACAAGAAAGAAGAAAACATGGGATGCCTAAAAGCACTGTTTTTGGCAATACAATGCCCTAGCTATTGATGCAAGAACTTAAGTGATTTTGGTTATTATCAACAAAGCCATGGAAAGCTCCTGAATTAAACTTTTATGACTTTTATTATTTGTCCAAACAAATGTACCTTTAATTGTACCAGGCATTAAAATGAACAAGAAATTGAAGAAAACAAGAATGGTCTAATAATTTTTCCCATGAAAAATCCGCCATCAGCGTGTGAATGTGTGTGAATGGGTGAATGTGACATATAATGTAAAGCTCTTTGGGTATCGCTTCAGGTATAGTAAAGTGCTATATAAATACAGACCATTTACCATGAATTGGAAATAATTGAATTTTTTTTTTGTACTGTCTTGAATCCCAAATGAAATACGTTTATTGCTATAAATCAGAATGATTGCAATGGTCCATTTGTGAAACAATGAATTTGTAGAGGACACTTTTGTGGGATTTCTGCAGTGGGATTTAGTTTAATCAGCAATACAGATAGGATGTCTGCAGTCAGAATTATAGTCTTTAATACTCATACTGTTAACTCTTAGAATCCTCAAACGTGCCTGTGTCTTTGAAAATTGTGATATTTCATCAAAATCACTTTATTCTATTGTCTCATTCAAAAAATTTGCTAAAGAATAAACCATTTGCACCAGATCCCGTGCACAGCAAAAACAATCTGCATCCCTGGGGGCACTTGAAAATCCACGACCGATTATTCACCTGAACTGCAGGCTTTGCTTACACAGAACAGAGAGGAGATGACAAGAGGGAGTGAGAGAAAAATAAGTCATTCTTGATCAATGAAATTAATGCAGCATAGCTCAAAAGGGGGATATAGTGTATTAAGTTGTCAGCAGGTTCTTGGAAGATACACAGTGAAATATCTTTCTAGAGTTGATGTGCAGAGTATTGTGAAAACACCCAGTTGGTAGAGGTTGTAGAAATTTAAATAGTTAAATGTCTGTAGCATGTAGAACCCAATTGTTCTGTGAGTATTTGGGAAACTGTGGATCTCTTCTTCCCCCCAATTTTCACAAAATAAAAAATTCAAAGACATTCTACTTCGATTTGTCATGTTGTACAGATGACACCTGAATTTTCTTTACTTCTAGTCATGGTTGTGTTGTTTCCATAGAGCTGGAGGACTTATACTGTAGTGAAAAATTAGCCAACAGTGAATAAAAATGGGACAGGACTGAAAGACGCCAAGAAGCTGCCTTGGGTTCAGAGGGTTAAAGAGCTCATATTTATGGAGGACTAAAAGTGCCAAAATTAAATAAATAAATACATCATTAAATAATTAATTAAATATGTCATTAATTAATTAAAATTGGAATTAAATATTTCATTAATTAATTAAAATTGGAATTAAATATTTCATTAATTAATTAAAATTGGAATGAAATACTTAAATGTGTTATTAAATAAATATATCATTAAATAATTAAATATGTCATTAATTAATTAAAATTGGCATTAAATATGTCATTAATTAATTAAAATTGGCATTAAATATGTCATTAATTAATTAAAATTGGAATTAAATACATAAATGTGTTATTAAATATGTCATTAATTTATTAAAATAACAATTATTTTAAGTAAAAAACATATTTCATTATTTCACTATTTAATTAATTATTTCATGGTCCTTGCGTATGGAGGACTAAAAGTGCCAAAATTAAATAAATAAATACATCATTAAATAATTAATTAAATATGTCATTAATTAATTAAAATTGGAATTAAATATTTCATTAATTAATTAAAATTGGAATTAAATATGTCATTAATTAATTAAAATTGGAATTAAATACTTAAATGTGTTATTAAATAAATATATCATTAAATAATTAAATATGTCATTAATTAGTTAAAATTGGAATTAAATATGTCATTAATTAATTAAAATTGGAATTAAATACATAAATGTGTTATTAAATATGTCATTAATTTATTAAAATAACAATTATTTTAAGTAAAAAACATATTTCATTATTTCACGATTTAATTAATTATTTCATGGTCCTTGTGTTGCAGTGGATCATGAATTAATTTTATCTGTCAACCTCGCCCGTCAAAGTCGGTGGGCGGATCCTAACACCTGATTGGTTACCCTGCACATCAAGTCAAGGCAAATCGATTCCAGATAATGGATTGACGCAGAGCTTGTGAACACATTCCGATACACTGGGTGGCGCTATTCACCTCTACGTTGGTTTGGATACTCAATAAAACAAAACTTTATTAGCAACCGCTAAAGACTCGGTCCTCTTTCCCAAATGTTGATACATGCGGTGCAAGACAAATTTTCCTTTAGCATTTCCTTTAGCATCTACTCGGCGCGCCACGGCTCGTCTCGGTTTAGTTGTTTTTCCATTACATTGAGTACCACCTCATCGTGGGTTGAGTCGTCATAGCACGGTGGCCCGAAAGTCCCTTACCGTCATTTTTGTGCGACACAAACGCAATGCAACAATGTACATGGAGGCGATAGTACACCTGCTGCTCGGTCTGTGGCTTTCTGTCAGATTCAGAGTAACAGAAGAGTCGGAGAAAGCTGAGAGCGGCGAGTCGAAACACTCAGGAGACACACAGGAGAGTTTGGGAGGCGATACAGCAGTATCAAGCTGAAGACAAGAGGATATGAACGAGACGACATATAAGGGTAAGCTAATGCTAGTTCGCTAGCTATCGTGTATCAGTCCTGTGAACGACCCTGTAATGGCTGCAGTTTGTCGCTATTAGGTATTAAAATATGTATGCTGTGTATGTGTTTCAGATGCTCTCTGATGAGACTTCATGGGATTTACCTGAAGCAGCAGCACATGAGCCTGCAGTGGCACAAGGTGTAGAGGAGGAGGGCAGAGATGTACAGGATGCACTGATGCACTACGTGTCATGCAAAAGTTAAAAGTTGTTCTTCTTGTTATACTTCTGTTTTTCTGTCCCCGGACCGCTATTGTTTTCTTTAATGCAATTCTGACAATAAACTTTTGTAGATGTGTCTATGCTATTGTTTGTTTGTGAAGGTTAGCAAGATTAAATAAAAAATTAAACGCCAAAACATTAAAACAGCTGTTTTAAGAAAATTCCAGTTTGATAAATCAGTATTGCTTTGGTGTAATTCAGTCACCAGAATTATGAACCATAAAGGAGTTTGTGTTAAAACATGTTAAATCCCATTAAACACAAATACATTATTAGGGAATATAGAATTGTTTGGTTCAGACTGTTGACTCTTTTCCTACCAGTGTCTTAACAGACAAAATGAAAAGTTATGATGCAATCACATAAGTCACAAAATAGTTTATTAGTCAGCAGCAAAATCAAAACTATTTACAATGTGCAAAGTACAAACTGTGGTGGGCCTCTCCTACAGTGGAGGGCTAAAAGTAAAACTATATACAACTACAGGTGCTGGTCATATAATTAGAATATCATGAAAAAAGTTGTTCATTATTTCAGTAATTCCATTCAAAAAGTGAAACTTGTATATTATACTCATTCATTACACAGACTGATATATTTCAAATGTTTATTTCTCTTAACTTTGATGATTATACCTGAATACTAACAAAAATCTCAAATTTGGTATCTCTGAAAATTAGAATATTGTAGAAAGGTTCAATATTGAAGACACCTCTAATCAGCTAATTAACTCAAAACACCTGCAAAGGCCTTTAAATGGTCTCTCAGCCTAGTTCTGTAGGCTACACAATCATGGGGAAGACTACTGACCTGACAGTTGTCCAAAAGACAAGCTTTTTCGTGATATTCTAATTATATGACCAGCACTTGTAAATCTCAAGTCTATGGGAGGTGGACTCGCTCACACTCGCCGGCTGCCCACTGCCTACCCAGCTACCCCAGCTGCCCCAGCACACCCAGGAATGACTGGTTGAAGGCAGTATTCTGGGCCAGCTTCATTCTCTCTTGCCTCGCTGAGGAGCAACCAGATGTTCTCATCATGCTGGGCATGACTCCACTCCTCCTCAGCCTGCATCTCCACAAGTACGCTAGGAAGGTCCAATTTTCTGTGGCCCCCTTTCCTCTTGCCTAGACCAAAGACAGAAAAGTGATCAGAGTCAGCTTTAATGGCCAAGTAAGTACACAATATACACAGAATTTGGTTTCGGCTGTTGGTGTCATCCTAGGAATATGGAAGAGAATAATAAAAAATAAACAATAGAAAGAGGAACAGGGAGGAAAAAGAAATAGTAGTAAAATAGAACACAATATAAACAGAAATGTACAGCTAGACTGGAATGTATGAACACATTAGCAAAATGGTAATTGCTATAAACACAGTAGTGGTGATTTTTGTGTACAGGGCACTGTAGTCCAAATGTCCAGGGTGAGTGGGGTCTCTGATGATGTTTTCTGCAGTCCGTACTATGGGCTGTAGTCTGTTTCTGTCCTGCTGTGTGGTTGATCCAGAGGTGCACAGGACAGATTGTATGACTGCAGTGTAGAACTGGATCAACAGCTCATGTGGCAGGCCATGTCTCCTCAGCTGTCGTAGGAAATACATCCTCTGCTGAGCCTTTTTCAGGAGGTCCTGAGAGATTGTAGTCCCCAGGAGCTGGAAGGACTCCACAGCTATGATGTGATGTGTTTAGCCACCCGTCCATCCATTTTCAATCATGATCATGTCTTTGATACTTTAATAAACTTCTGGCACTCTTCGCTTTAACCAAAGCACAAGCAGTAACTGCTCCACCACAAACAAAAACGACGTGGTGTGAACTTCATTTCATCCTGTGCACATTTTGGAGTTGCTAAGAAGAGCTGTGTTTTCTCATTTTTATGTATATTTTCATTCAGTTTCACAGCTACCTAGTGACTATAAGAAGAATGGTTGCAATACTACACCGCACCAGAACGTAAATTAATTAGAGTGACTTACTTGTTAAATCAATAGAAAATAAATGCAGCTGCATGTGTTCTGTTTATGTGTCACTGTAGCTACATGTAGCTTTCATCAGGCGTTCCTGAGCTGGCTGCTGCACAGTTTGCATTTACACCTGCCTCAATTCTTGGTCATTGGTCTCGTTGTTCTGATCATGCTTGCAGGCATTTACACCTGTAGTAATAATAATACGAAAATCAACCATGCTCTCTGTTTACCGTGTCTTACCGGTGATAAGACGTTGCTGTGACGTGCTGGTGTCGGTGTCCGAGCTGGTGCTGGAGAAGAGACAGGGCAGCCGGGGGCTCCGCGACGGAGGTGGAGTAGGCTTCGCATGTGGAAAGGGATTCTTGAACAGAAATAAACACTCACTCTAAGTACAAGAAAAACACGGCATGCTGACTGAAGTATTAGCTTCTGAGAGCTAAACGTTAGAAACAGCAGCACGAAATACAAGCAGAGCACGGAGTTAGCGCCGATGGCTAACTAGTTATCTTATTGTCTGCTACAGGAGACAACGACGTTACTTTCTAAAAATACTTGTTTGCTTAAAAGAAGCTTGCCACCAATGGAATAAATGATGTATAAGTTTCTTGAAGTCACAAAACACTCACCGTTCTCGAACGTCTCCAACAATGCAGCGGCTGAGTCTCCCTCCTGTTGCTCGCCGGTGCGGTGCCAGTAAATAGCTTCCATTAAACCTCTTCCAACACCTCCTGGTTGACCCACGCCGGCCGTTGTGGTCCTGGGTGGACCGATAGTCATTTTTGAGCTTTTTCAGCTTCTCCCTACACTGCTTCTGTCCTCTTTATATACAGTCTACTGTATATGTGAGCGGCCATCCGCTCAGAGACCTCCTGATAAACTTTCTCCGTCCAGCTCTCTCTGTATTCTTTGGTCCGCCACCAAAGACAAAGTCTCGACCTCTTCATTCACCCACGGTACAGGTCTGGCTGTCACATTAAAATTATGAAGAACAGAGAGTTTCGTGAAGAGCAATGCACACCGTCGCTGTTTACAGTCATTTTTTAATGCAGGATTTTGTTTTCGTGCTGAAGTTGCTCTGTGTCGTCACTCCCTGTCCAATCAGTGGCCTGCACTATGTAAACGCCACATTATCGGCTCATCTCAGCTCGCTGGGAACCTCAGCCGAGAAGGTGCTGAAAATTAGTCCGTATGGAAACGCTCGCAAACAAAGATGAGACGAGCCGTACCGTGCCGAGTAGATGCTTGTGGAATCGCGGCTAAACAAAGACGAGCGGAGCCGTGCCGCGCCGAGTAGGTCCTAAAGGAAAAGCGCTCGACACTCCGAGCATCGCTGCAATTTGACAGGCTGGTAATCCACAAAGAACGTGATGTTCCAGAACTTCCCTCGGTATGCCAAACGCCCTGGTCCCTGTGTGTGCTCCTGTTGCACCCTGGTACCAGAAAACCGGCGGAGTACTTCCTCTAAATTTGCAGTCACTCTACGGTCAACATCTTGGTCGGAAAGTGCGGAAATAACTTCAACAACGTCAATAAATTCCTCTGCTTTACACGCTACATGCTCGCGGTAAGCAGGTCCTGCTTCCACATACTCTGCAAGGTCTAAAATATCTCTCACCAACTCTCTAGAAAGTTCACAGCGACTCTCCCTCTACACAGCCTCCATGTTTAGAAAGACTTCTACTTCCGGTTTCAAGGCAGACAAAAGCAGTGGATTAGACTAGATTCACGTTAGTCCCGCCCACGGACTTTGACGGGCGAGGTTGACAGATAAAATTAATTCATGATCCACTGCAACACAAGGACCATGAAATAATTAATTAAATCGTGAAATAATGAAATATGTTTTTTACTTAAAATAATTGTTATTTTAATAAATTAATGACATATTTAATAACACATTTATGTATTTAATTCCAATTTTAATTAATTAATGACATATTTAATTCCAATTTTAACTAATTAATGACATATTTAATTATTTAATGATATATTTATTTAATAACACATTTAAGTATTTAATTCCAATTTTAATTAATTAATGACATATTTAATTCCAATTTTAATTAATTAATGAAATATTTAATTCCAATTTTAATTAATTAATGACATATTTAATTAATTATTTAATGATGTATTTATTTATTTAATTTTGGCACTTTTAGTCCTCCATACATATTATGCACATTTACAGGTTTATAATATCATTGTGGGGGTCTGTCAGAATACCTTTACATACTGTAACTTTCAAAAAACACTTTTTTCCTCACATTGTACATTGCTGCATCACCTCTTCTCATCCCCTGTCTCTTTGAGGGCTTCCTTCTAAAAGCTCAATCTACTAATTTGTCAATGTTGATTATGTACTCTAAGTACAGATCTAGGAGAATAAGCACAGAAATGTCACCTGAGCAGAAGTGACTTTAGTGAGGAAATAACGGTGGGTTGTGAAGTGGAAACTAAGTCCCAAATCATGGGCCAGCGTCTAAGACTTGACGGTGTTCAAATGTCTGAAAATCTTCTTTAAAGATCTTCCAAAAAATACCAGGAGAAGTCAGCATTCGAGGGCAGCAGAATATACTGTCGATAGAAAATCTAGGAGCAGTTTTTAGAAGTATTGCACCCCCAAGAAAATACAGAGATACTGAGCTGTGCATCATCTTTTATGCTGTGAAAGCTGGTCATTTTTCCACACCTATAAGGCATATGATTGGAGTGACAGTTTTGACACCATTATACCTTTCTAAATCTATTAGTCAGATCTTGACATCCGGTGATCATATTTCACCATTAGATCACACTTTATAGAGGAAATGCACGTTAGATTATCATTAGGTCATGTTTTATAGAGAACATGTCCAGACATGCTCAGACTTTGCCCTATTATTTTGTGACAGATTTCATGCATATTATACCATTATCTATCATTAAGTTTCTTATACATTTTTAAAAATTATATTGCCTTAAATATACACCATTATGTTTTGAGCACTCCACATTTCATTTTCTGAAAAGTATATGATTTGCCTTTACACCAAAAATACATGTTTTATGTTATGATCTTCCAGCTGTGTGTGTGTCCTCCACAGACACACACACACACACACACACACACACACACACACACACACACACACAATATCATCAAAACATGAGTGATTATTAGAATCTTCATTATTATGTATTTTATATATGTGTCTTAACTCTATTCTTCAGTTTAATAGCATTTTCCATAATTATATCATCTTTTACTTTTAGTATATTATACCTACAAAATATACACTACAGTTGCCAGTTTTTGTCTGAGGGTGCAAATGTGTTACATGGTGATGTAAACAAGTAATGGAAGAAAGTCTGGACATTAAATGAGGTATTTCAGACAGGTGAGGAGAAGTGTTTCCTGTTGAACAGAATAACTTCCTTTGGTGTGGACCTCAGGCTTTGTGAGTTTGCAGGCCTTTTACATGCCCAAAAAAGCAGCTATACTATACACTAAAAGAAAGGAACAAATATATTTTAAAAAACAAACCATAATATAGGCTCTTTAATGTCTCTGAGCTCATCAATCTTGTCAGTCAAACTGGATTATTTTACAACATAGACAGTTCATTCTGCTGATTCCTCTGCACCCAACAGCTGGCCCTCCATAGCTTTGTTCCAATCTAAAATACTAAAGATTTTAATGCATTCAGCTCCACATAAACATTTTTCTTATTGTTCAACCCTCCCAAAATCTAATCATGCAGCTAATGTGTTCATATTCTCCATTTCTCCCAAGCCTGGCTTTGAAAACGGAGAAGAGAGAAGACAGAAAAGATTTTTTTCCTTTTCAAGGTCTTTCTTTAAAAATGAAAGATCCTCTGATTTGGTGACAAGAAGGCTGGGATTGGAATAGTCTCCGAGATGCAGATGAGTAGAATGAGCCGTAATGGGTCCCAGTTAAATGTCTACCCCTCTTCGTTTCTTTCTCCTTCAGGCTTTTCTGGGAAAGAGCATATGCGCTCTGCTGGTTAAAAGTTTAAAAATGTTGTTGCTTAGAGACGACCGTGGGAGAGATGTAACGTTGAAAATTACAGCAGCGCGATTTTTTTGGTAAAAGTGTCCTACTGCCAAGTTAACGTCAGTCAGATTAAAATCTTTAACAATTCTTCATTTCTGCTCTGTCAGTGACAAGCCAATAGATCAGAGAGGCAGAATTGTCACAACATTGTGTTTTGATTAATTCTGCTTTGTTCTAAGAGTCACACAAAACAGTTTACACTCATCTCAAACAGAGTTTTATCTCTGGTGCAGGGGGGGAAATGCTGAATACAGTCAAAAGAATAACCACCTCGTAAGTTTTATCTGTGCAGTGTTTCAACTTGGCTGTGGAACTTTGATGATGTGTCACCTGGAGAAGATCAACGCCCGGCTGAAGTAGTGCAATATCAAAGTTTTCTCAGAGCAGAAGGGCTTGAAGGTAACTTGCTCCAAGCAGATTTTTCATCAGCAGGTTTCTTTCCCTCTGCTCTGGTTGGCCAAAGGCTTGTAGTATGTTGAAAGACAGCACAAACAAGGAATATTAGGTGTCTTTTCCTCTGTAAAAATGACTCAAATCTGGGTTGGATGATGTGGTCAAGAGCGGTTTCCAAAGTGCCCTCCAAAATGACTCATATGAGTATTACACAACAGCCTGTCACCTCTATGGTTTTGTTTTGGTAAATTATTAGCAATTAAAGCTTCTCAGAATAAGCATAAGGATGGTGATATCAACAAACGGTTGGATATCCATGCCTTGTTTTTTTGGCAAAACTCCTGAAAGTCTTTGTAAATTAGTAATTACACACTTCAATCAATTCACTGAATTTACTACAATCACAGCAGGCTAATTGCTGCCGTGGTCGCTGCCGAGTAACAGCTGCACTTTCACAGCTGATGACATTCTGGGTAAATAAAAAATCGTAGCAACCTCTTCACTGATCCCTCAAACACATTTGATACCATTAAGCCTACTTAGAAAACTACCATCTAGGTCTAGATGATGTTGCACTTAATCGGTTCCACGTCTCCCTTATTGCGAGAACTCAGCATTGTGGCAGATGGTGCTGAGTCACATGGATCTATTCTTGGTCCATTACTATTTCCTTAATCGGTACTTCGTTCATTTCAATGCAGATGATCCAGTTTTATGTGTTCCCTGGCACACTCCAGTTCAGAATCTTGGACATCAGGAAGTGATGCTTTCCAGAAATCGCTTTCTAACCATAGACTTGTCATGTGACCAAGAGCTTGAAAACAGTGGTCTTACTATTGTCACAGAGCAGGTTTGAGACCCCAAGTTCAGACACAGAGATCAAACTGAGACAGGTGCAGAAGGTTTTTTTTTTCCAAAAAACGAAGTCCATAGAAAAACAGGCAAAAACTATAGAACTGGAACTAGAAAAGCACTCAGAGAGCGCATTTTTCCACCAAGGCTGTTCATACCCCCATATGGCATTGTCAGAAATGCAGCATTTTTTGTAGAAATGCAGCATTTGTTTGATAGTTATTGATGATTAGAAATCACAGCAACATAGAAAGTAGAAACCCCCACAATTTAATTAATTTTTCCTTGTATCATTTCCCACGGATAAGTCCACAGCAGTAGATTTGCAGTTGGGTCGCAATCATGTGATTGTCAGCAGGCAGCTGACGTATAGTTACAGTGATGCTGTGCCGCTATCTCGCAATGATACAGAAACCTCTCACAAATCCATGAATCCAGACAGACAAACCACAACCAATCATCACATAACTCTGTCGCGTTCCTCGGCGGAGTCACTAAACAGCGCTAACAAAACTAATCTGGGGGAGGGGCAGCAGGCTTGGAGAATCCAGGGTCTGGTGAGGGTATCGCCGATACATGGCTGTGATAAGCCACAGTGCAAGGAAGGAGTGGGCTGGCGAGTGCGTCGCCAAAACCGGCCAGGCAGGAGACAGCAGGTCAGGGAAAGCAGGCTGGAGACCAGCAGGATTATGGAGATGTGAAACCATTGTCTGATGGCCAGATGATGACTAAACTTGGCTTTTATTGATGGAGGTGATGACAGCTATGAGCAATAAGTTCCAACACCGACTAATCTGCCTTAATTAAAGCAGCTGTAGTTATCATCATCAGACATCATACTTATTCAACCACTGATTCTAAAAGAGAACAAACATTTTTTTACATGGCCACAAGAAGTCGCTTGTAAGAAAACTGTAGATAGGTCTCATCTAAACACCGTCCTCTGGTGAAAAGGTATTTTTTTTAACCTTGTGAACATGTTCAAGTGATGTTTTTATATGCTAGAAGACACATCATGGGTAAATAAGCATTCTGCACCCTGGCTGTGCATTTCCACATTGAAACTGCAGTGTTATGATCAAAAACACAGATTTCTGGGTTTCTTTTTGAACAATGAAGGAACACAGTGGCTTGGTGGTTAGCACTTTCACCTTGTAGCTAGAAGATCCCAGGTTAGCATAACCACCTTCCCGTGATCTTTCTGCATGGAGTCTGTATGTTCTCCCTGTGCAGGCATGGGGTTTTCTGAGTTCTCCAGCTTCCTCCCACAGTCCAGAAAAATGCTGAGGTTAACTGGTAACACTAAATTGTCCGTAGGTGTGAATGTGAGTGTGATTGTTTGCCTCTATATGTAGCCCTGTGATAGACTGGTGACCTGTCCAGTGTATCCCCTGCCTTCACGTTAAGTCAGCTGGGATAAACTCCAGCCCCCCACGACCCTAATGAGGATTAAGTAGTGTATAGATAATGGATAGATAATGGAACTAATCCTGTCAGTTTGCGGGGTGGGGCTCTTTGTATCATTATTATTCTTCAGAATCAGCTCCTAACATGTATGACTGACCTATTCCAATACTGCAACTTGTCATTGTGTTGCTCAGACTAGTTTTACAGTGTTTGAGAAGAATCATTGCTGAGCTGAGGGTGAGTAGTGGAGGACTACGTGAAGAAAGATTCACACATTGTAAAAGGAAGCAACAGGGCAGAGTTATGTCTAAGCCATTTTAAGGCATGAATGGATTATTTTCAAGGGAAAAATGACAACATATGTAAATCTGATACACTGAGATAGGTTTTTATGGGATTAATCAGGGACCGGAGAGGGCCTTACTGAGCTTTCAACTCTGTTCTCTCTATCAGCAACAAGGTCCAACACCAACTAATCTGCCTTAATGAAAGCAGTCGAAGTTATTTTAAGACAGAGTTTTTGCAGTTGTATTTATCTCTGTGCTCCTCTCGGTGATTTGCACTAATCAAGATTTAGCTACATCTAAATCTGAATCAGATATTACATTTCTCACCAGGCTATTGTCAGTCAAATTAAATTAAACCACATCCACACTAACAGAGCAGACTAGCAGAGGGTTCTAATAAATATTATTGCTTTTTTAAAAATTTCTAAACAATGTCTTTGCTGATTATTTAGTGATGAATAGTGCCTTTCTGCTGCAATACAGTTTCGGCATGGGAGGCTTTTCATCACAAGCATTCAAATCTATGCCTTTCTCTGCAGTGTAAAAGAGAAAACACTATACAGTCTATACAGCTCTCCAGCATTATTACAAATGCATAACGTGTTCTATGTACAAGGACCATGTGTGCTCACAAAAGCAGACACACATACACACAACATATAGATACACATATAATGATAATGACATGGAGTTAAGCATTTTTGTAGTGGTGAATAATTCATATATTTTGAAGATTTAATGATGTGTGCATTACAGTGGACTGAGCATTCCTGGTCAGTCAAGGTCCTGAGCCACTGCCTGCATCAGGACTGCTGCAGAATGCCAAACGAGACTGACAGACTGAGGACACTAGTGTTTTGATGTGTGTGTGTTTGTGTGTGTGTAATGTATGTATCTGTAAATCCCACATTGTTTATTGTTTCCCCTTTCAAAAGTGCAAAAATCTGCAAGATTCGGAAAGCCTCAACGATAATTACACTCAGTTTTGGTTGATGCACAGAGGAAACAGCTCTGAGTGAATCCCAAAAACAATCTTTAGCACCCTCAGAGAAGAGTGTTTGCATCAACGTGGCATCAATATATCCTTGCAGAGACCAATTTCCCACAGGTTGAACTTGGGTTTGTCCCTGACAAGCTTAGAGAAGACGGTGCAAGGGTTAGTCACACAAGAAATGAACCACAGATAAGCGTTTAAATTGGGCTGTTTTTCTAATCTATTTATTTCAAACTTTCATGCAGGGAAGCACATATACAGCACAAGAACACACAAGAAATGCTTGTTCACTGTCTAAACAGGCAGCAGTAAGTAGGGAAGGCAGAGGATGAAGCCACTGTGCCTATAACTGGATTTACACTGCATTTGCATGAGCCTTTTCCACACTACATTAGGCAGAAAGTGGAGATAGGCCTAATAATGTGAGCCCCTTCTTTTACTACAGTGATGAGCTAATTTCAGGCATTACCCTTGAGAAATCTTTTTTTATTACCTTTAAGGAGAGTTTGCTGAGCAGGCATGCTCTTTTTCTCATTTAAACGTTCTGCCACAGCATTCTTGGCAACTACAACGATGACAGCACAATGGCACCAACTAACAGAGAGGAATGAGCAAAGTTTTCAGTGATTTTAAGATCTTGCCCTGTGATTTCTCTCCATCACAGACATTTGGCATTAAACACAAGGCTAAAAATGTTGCAATACATTGTACAGTTGTGTTCATAATAATCAGTTTTAACCATACTTTCAGTTAAAGGTACACTAGTGTTCAAAAGTTTGGGGTCACTTAGAAATGTCCTTATGTTTGAAAGAAAAGCAGTTTTTTTCAATGAAGATAACATTAAATGAATCAGAAATACAGTCTAGATGTTGTTAATGTGGTAAATGACTATTCTAGCTGGAAACAGCTGATTTTTAATGGAATATCTCCATAGGGGTACAGAGGAACATTTCCAGCAACCATCACTCCTGTGTTCTAATGCTACATTGTGTTAGCTAATCGTGTTGAAAGGCAAATTGATGATTAGAAAACCCTTGTGCAGTTATGTTAGCACATGAATAAAAGTGAGTTTTCATGGAAAACGTGAAATTGCTTGGGTGACACACCTTCTTATTTAATGGTTTTTATTATTATTTTCTACATTGTACATTAATCCTGAAGATTAATCTTTTTGGTTTACAACATAATTCCATATGTTTTTGTTTGTTTGTTTAGTTTTGAAGTCTTCAGTGTTAATCTATATTGTAGGAATTTTATTTTATTTTTTAAAAAACATTAAATGTGAAGGCGTGTCCAACTTTTGACTGGTGGAAGAATATCATTTTACTGGTTTTAAAAGTTTTGAAATGCATGACCATATCTATTGTGCTAACATTCTGTCATTTGAAGTGTCATTGTGGTGCCTGGAAATCTTCTACACTTGATGTGCCACCTGTTGATTGTCTTTTTTCATCTAGATTTGGATAGGGTTAGGAACCTTGAAATAAAACTGCAAATTCAATGGCAAATTACAATGAACCGCTGACTGAAAAAAATCAAGAACAGCTTTAATGCAATTCTTAAAGCTGGAGTGCAGGACTTTTACATATAAATGAACATTCAAGTCCTTACCAAGCGTGTTCGCACAACACTGATTAAGCCTCAGCTTATCACCAGTATCAGCTCCAGCGACAGTTAAATCTCTCTGTAGTTCACCGTGTGCTGGAGTTTTAACCTTATGAGCCTCAGGCTATTATCAGGGCAATTTCACCTCCTTCACTTTAAAGCACTTACCTTGGTCAATATAAGGTCTAATGCTGTACATGACATGTTATATCTTGTTGGATTTTTTTCCTAGAATAGTGTAGGCTGTCCAGAGCTTTAAATAGTTAATCACGTAATATGATCAAACATGCAGGTGTTTTATTGTAACCTGCATACAAACATATTTCGGGTTATGTTGTGTTTTTCAATCTATCTCATCAAAAAATGGAAGGACAGATATCTTTAAATGAGTGTGTAGACTGACTAGAGTCTGGTAATCTGAGAACCATTATGGTGGGATACTGTAATTGAACCAAGGAGAAGGGATGTGAATCTGGGTCCAAATACATTGCAAGGCTCTAAGGGTTAAATCTGGTGTCTGTGGCAACATTCTTATATTGGTGCAACAGTGGCGATGTGGTTTACATCAAACAACAAGGATGAGTTGAGGAACCATAGCAACAGAGACAGAGCTGTAGCAATATAGAGCACATGGCAGAAAAACAAATATTCCTGATGCACCAGATTTAAAAAAATAAAATCAAAGGAAAGATTACAGTCTAAAATAAAAGTACTCAGAAAGCATAGTACTCCGCCAAGGCTGCTCAGTCGTATAATTTCTGACGGCCACAATCTTGAAAAAATTTGTGACAGAAATCACGACACCATAGAATGTGGCCATTTAATATAGATGTACCCAAAAACAAAATGACCTTGTGCTGAACACAGGCGTGTGTTATGCATGCGTAGTTTATGTACGCATGCCGAATCATGTGACCTAAATATGTAGTGAGCAGCGGGAATTGATGGGACTCGGAAATACCCCCACAATTTAATCGTAATTATTCCTTGTATCATTTCTGATGGATAAGTCCCAATAAGTCCGCAGCAGTGGATTAGTAGTAGCATCGCAATCGTGTGATCGTCAGCAGAGTAGAGTTCACTTGTAGTTACAATAAGTCCTTGTGTCATTTCTGACCTTCCCTGAAAATTTCATCCGTCTGTTTTTGAGTAATGTTGCTAACAGGCATACAAACAGACAGACAGACGGACAAACCAACGCCGATCGTCACATAATTCCGCCGTTCCTTGGCGAAGTAAAGAGGTACTTCATACACGTGCCAACATTGTGTTAACTGCCAGTGAAAATACTCTCACTGCCAGAAGGGGAAGACAAAAGTTCAACACTGCAAGGATAAAATGTCTATTTTCAATTACTGTTTTCGCATGGAAAACGCTTCAGACCATAGCAAACAAACATGTGCTACACAACATTTTCCTGGATTCCTGCTGGGATTTTTCATTGGTAAATGGGAGATGGATTTACAAGAAATATCAAGAACTTGATCCTTGGAGTAAAACTTTGTTACAGAGGCTGCTAACACATGTGAGGGTGGATGAATAGATGGATCCTTATGAGTCATAAACTTAATTAGCTTAATTAGCTCCAAAAAAAAGCCCCGACCAGATGACTGGCGGCTCTATACACATGCCGCAGGACAAATTAGTGAGTAAAAGCAGTGTTTAAATGAACCTTATTAGTATTATGCAGTTCATGTCAGAAGCTCATTGAGTGATTAGAAGGCAGCAACACAACACTGGAGTGACAGCATTATTCACAGTTCACTGTCATGTTTGTACACACAATTTTTTATGCAGATATGATTTATGTTCGTATGGGTCTCAGCTGTTATTTCTTCATCAGAAGGACAGTGAACATGGAAATGAAGCTGAAGGGAATAGAACCAAAATTACTGCCTGATTAATGGAATCAGTTCTTTTAACAGACTGCTCTCATCATGAAATTGACAGATTAGACTAATCTTAACCGTTGATTGAATTAATGGAAAGTAATGAGATCTAGAGATGCTCTTATTTTCATTCACTGTGTGCAACGTTAAGCAAATGTTTAATAATTGCGTCATTACATACCATCTGTTACTGCTAATGGAAATCAAGTGGGTTTTTAAAGTCTCAGCTGAAATCGCTCCCACTATAGCGAACTACCTTGTAATTCTCCAGAAGCCTTCACTTGATACGGCTCTATTCGGACAGGATTAGTTCAGCGAGTAGAGGTGGGGTGATGTAATCATTACCAGAGCATGTCTGCAATTTCATTCCCATCTGAATCTGCCATGGCAGTAATTTTTATGAACTGCTCATGCCCACACTAGTAAAATTTCTATCCATTTAAACCTGCTTTATGATATCCAGTGAAAATAACCTGAGGAAATATGAGTCCAGTTCAAAGTGACATCTCTGCGTTTGTTGCCAAATATTGGGTCATTTCCTTTGGGAAAGCACTCCTTCTGTATGCTAGTAGACCATCTGCTCAAATTGCAATTGGCAGCAGGTTACAGCCAAAAGAGGGAGCTGACCCAAAGTCTCAACTCTGGTCTGGCTGTGACTTCTCTCAGCTTGTCATCTTCTGCAAATTGGACATTTGATGTTCTGGCTTAGTAGCTATTGTCCCACAAACTAGGAACAGCTTTGGAGCCTGTAATATCTTCAAACAGTTGACAAAATTGCATATCTGAAGCTGTATGTGCACAGTACTGTTTGCGTCTGTGTGATAAAGCACATAAAAGTGGAATTTAATATTCCTGAGTCCTATTTTTTCAATTTCTGCTTTTCATGTACCAAATTTCACTCAGAACTAGAGTCTCAGAAGAAATAGAATTACTTGCAGGATTTTAATGACTCCAGACAGCAATTTGATCAAGATTAAGTCAAAGTAAGCAGGGGACTTTTAAGAGGTTTGAAGCTATTTAATCTCACAATGCTTGCTGCACAATGTACTGAGTGTTCAGTAAACACATATACTTCCTACTGAAAACAACATTATCTCCCATCTCCTCCCCTTAATTTGAAGTGTCATCGAGGAGCCTAGAAGAGGCCTAATAAATGACTGTGGACAGCTTAATGCTGGCCAGCAGGAGAGCCAAAGATGTAATTATTGCACTCACATAGCATACTGCTGTTGAATTAAAGTCATAATAGACAATGACTGGTGAAGAGGACATATTAATATCAGATAAGTACAGTATGAGACAATCCTGAAGAGGCTGGCATTGGTTAGAAGGATCTCTTCTTGTAGGCCACGTGTCTGCACAACACTTGTATCAAAAATTACATCCCTGTGCAACTATACAACTAAAACACATTCTCATTTATGCTTTGAAGGTCCTGTATTTTCTCCCAGAAATGTAAGAAGAAGAGGTTGTAAGAAATGTTTCTAGTTTGAAAATGATACAATATTCAAGTCATAAGGCAGAGTCAACAACAGGAGTTTTACTCAGGAGACTGAGGCCCATGTCTCATGTGGGAACATTATTCTGCTACAGGGAACTAAAATGGCTGATTGTGCCTATTAGTAATACTTGTGTATCTGGAGATCTTAAAAATAACCTACGTTCTGGAAATGAGATAACCCGAACGAATCACTGACACAGGTTTTTATGACTGATGGTGGAAGACAACAAAACCTTTTCCCACAACAGCAATGCTTTTTTTCCCTTAAAGCTACAGTAGGTAGAAATCAGCTCTTCGCTCTGTTCTAAGCTCCTCCCACAACACGACATATGTTTTAATCTGAAAGTCAACATTTATTTGTGGCGTCTCTCAGGGTTCACACCCCAATCAACCCATTTTCTACCCTATTGAAACTCCATATTCTGTTTCCACTGCAGACTATACTGTCTCATCTGTTCAGTGAAAAGCCTGTGATCCTATCAAGGGCTGGATTTCTGATTCCTGAAAATGGATGCATGTGGAGGTACAGAAGTGAGGTTTCTTCTCAGACTAATTGAATTACACTTGGATGCTTAAAGGAGGGTGTGGAATTTTTTGCCCAGTAATGCCAACAAAATACTGCCTACACCAGCTTTAATGATGTTGTCTATAAACTGAAACTATGACAGATGTTGGACTAGCTTAATTCCCAGTAATTTGATCTGATTATAGGTTTGAGTACTGTGCAGTGAGATGCAACTGTGTGCTGTTATACGACGACAGTCTCCATCCAGGTAGCAATTACAATCCCCTTAAAACGTATAGGCAAAAAGTGTTGTCAGAAATGTAAGACAGTGTTGACTTCTTGCACTGTGAACCTATTACATGATATTCTTTCCTGTTGCTATTCACATGTTAAGATATGCTGTTTCTGCGCATGCATTATCCTGTAGAAAGCGCTTTTTCTTAAGTATTTTTGTTAGCTTGAGAGATTACTGAAAAGTGTATAATCTGACATCCAGATTTTAATGTTAGGTATGAGACATCTTTAACATATGACATCTTTATGATTCTACAATGCAACAGCAGACCTGGTTTAATGTATTTTCACCTCTACATAATGTTGCAAAGTCAATGCAGTGAGACAGCTCTGGATCATCTCTGTGTTTGAACACTCCGAGTGTGGTAGTCTGATTTCATTCACTCTGAGCTGGGGATGTTGTATTCTTATCAGCAGACAATTGGCTTTGGAAAGAAAATCATTTTGTGTCATTTCTTGAATATTCGCTTGTGTTAGGCTTCATACTAGCAAGACAGGCAACAGAGCAAGCTGCATAGCTCCTTTAAAGGTGCAAAACACTAGGCGTGGATGTTTAGGGCGGCGTGAAAAGGCAGCTAATGGACGGGGATACATGCAGAGGACAAGACACCTTGCTGTCTATCACACAGGACAAAACAAAATAAGATCAGGTCAGCAGATGAACTAAATCAGGTCCGCAGTGACTCTTACTCTAAACTGCAGAAAGATAATAGTAATCCCAAGATACTGAGATGAATAATAACCCATTCCATACTGTCATCCCTTCTTGTGTTTTAGAGTAGATTATTATTAGACCCAGTTATGAAGCAACGCTCATGTTATTAAACCTTATTGACAGATCTCCCTGTTAATATAAGAGCTTGTTTATCCACAGCAGCGTGCATTCCTGGACGACCAGAGGCATGGGGGTAATATGGATAAATATTTGTCTTTCGTAGTTTACACTGTTTATTGAGGATTATGAGTTTGAGAGACCAAACACTCCATGTGCAAGGTCTCGTCTCCCTCCACCCCCCGATGCACCCATCCATCACTTCCCCTGCCTATCCATCACTCTACATCTCAGTGGCCTCAAACATTTCTATAAATACAACCTGGTAAACACACCTCTGAAAACCTGAGATGTCATATTCACTCCAGAGGATTGCGTTTATTTTCAAAATGTGTTACTGCAGAGGTGTGTACATTATGTGCCAAAGTGCCAGTGATGGTGGTGGAGGTTTGATTAACACATGGGGAGCAAAAATATGTCATTCATTAGCTATAGCAGCATTAACTGGGTATATGCATCCCCACAGGAATCACACTGCAGCAGCTCAAATGATGTAAATTGATTTGATTTTCACACTGTTGAAAATAAAGGTTTGCATGTTTTAACCCCATAAGTAACAGGAGCAACTAATCCCTGTCACTTGTCATCCCACCAAATTACTTACATCAGGGCTATTCAATTAAAAATTGACTCAGGCCGGATTTTCAGACTAAGAACATGAGCTGGGCCGGACGTTTTTAGCAGACAGTGAGCAAAGTTAACCATTTAAAATAAACACAAACAGATAAGATAACAAACACACTGGATGTTTATTAACGTATTGCCACATCCAAAAGGACATAAACACAATAGAAGAGCAGTACTTAAACTAAACCTGTGCTGAAATACTGCTTCTTTAAATTTTACATTTCAAACACACAACTTCAACACATTTTGATAGGTAAATATAAGCACAGGTTAAGGTGCATATGAACATAAAAACTAAGTGTCGATTAGAAACACCATCTTTTGTTTTGGTCACATCTCAAAGTGCATTAAAAAGTAACTTGCTTAACAGTAACTTTTCAGAACTTGAGACATGTTTCTTCTTTTGAAATAACAAAAAACAAAGTTTGTCCCTGTCCATATTTGGTCTCATCTGAGACAGTCACATCTTCAGTGCATATAATCAAAAAAATAAACAGTAGGCACAGTGATAGTTACTATCCCTTTGAAACGAAATAAAGCTGACATCAAAGTGCATAATAAAGTGCAACTAAGTGAAATAACTGTCAAAACAAAATGTCTTTCTTAAATATTAAACTTATAATAAGTGACCAGAAAATAGTCACATAAATACATAAAACTACCTTTAGTGTCTGCTACAGCACGCTGCTTTGTTGCACTTACCATGTCTCGAAGACATCTGTGGCGAGAATGTTTGACGTGTCAGACCTGTTTGATAGCAGATGTCACACTCGTCTTAACTTTATCGTCCGTTAAAACTTCATCCACGACATCCAACATGCAGTCCTTCACAGTTTCTGAGTCTGTGAACGGCCTCTTTTTCGTGGCCCTTTCCTGAGCTGTGCAGGTCCGCTTCATTGTAGTACAGCTCCGGTTGTAAGATGCAGTCAAACTCTGAATTATAGCCGCTCTCTCATGACATCCCTCGGGAAAGTTTGTCCGAAACGCGGCATGTTTTTCCAACGTGGTGTCTTCGGACATTATAATCTTTCAGCGCTGCAAAGCACTCGTTGCAGAGTAAACGCATTGGTTTGGCGTTCGGACTTGGTGGTAAATAAATAAATACTTGTCAGTCCACGCAGGATTAAACCGACGGTTTTCCTCGCCGATTTGTCGTTTCAGGATAGAAAAAGACATGCTGCTATTTTCACCTGTATAGAACTGCTAATGTTAACTTTTCAAACGCGTCTCCTCAACGCAAGGCATTGTGGGTTAGTTGCTAGGTTACGGTAAGTGTTGCATTCAATGTTTGCAATAATGTTGGAATTTTTGTAAGACCTTGTCAGTGTTACTGAAAGATGTTTTCTGTTTTTCTCGGACCCAAGTCCCAATCACTCGGCAGTTGCTTTAGGGCCACTCGAGGGTTGCTTTCAGGCCGCATGTGGCCCGCGGGCCGCTAATTGAATAGGGCTGACTTACATAGTGCTCTCTTGGTGCCTGGATTGTATCTGTTAAAAATTTCTCCATTCAAAGTGATCGAGTTCGGTACAGTATAATGATGTGACTAAACCGCTACAATCTTTAAGTCTTTTTTGCATCTTTGTTCTGATTACTGGTGCTCCAAAATGTTCGGTCTCTTTCTTCACTTCTAGGAAACCTAAATATGTTACACTGATAAATCATCTTTACATTCAAGCAGCTGCTCCTGTTCCATCCATATTTGCACCCACAATGCAGAATAAAAACTCTATCAGTCATAAACTGTCACAGTTCACTGAAGTGGCCCAAAGAGGTCAGGGGTCGCATTCATTTGTGAATATTTAATGACTCGGTTTAAAAAAAAAAAACTCAACTGGGATGTCATGAAGGAATAGTTAGTCCTAATTACTGAGGCTCTTCTTGCCTCATTTTAATTTTATGGACATTTTGTGAATCTGCCCTCGCTGCCCATTAACTTCTGACCTTGGTCATCAGCTGTGAAATATCATTTATTTTCCTGAGATTTCAAAAACAATCATCAACCAGGCAGCAGGGTAACCTTTTTAAAGGTTCAGATGATCATATCAAAAAACTTATCATTAGTAAAAATAAATAAATTAAACAAAATAAGATAAAGTTATTAAAGAATGGCATTGAAAACTTTAAGAATCTACTGCAAATTAAAGCAGCACTCAAAGATATTTTCGTATAGTTACAAACCTGCAGAGAATTACAAACTTTGCAGTTCCTCTCAGTTACACAGTAATTACTCCGCCAAGGAATGCAGTAGAGTTATGTGACGCTCTGTGCTGGTTTGTCTGTCTGTCCTCGTGATTAGATTTTTGCAGTGATGAGGCTTATAGTCTGGATCCACGGATTTGTTGAAGATTTCTGTATCATTGTGAGATAGCTTCACTGTAACTATGACTACAAGTGAACACTACGTCAGCTGCTTGCTGACGATCACATGATTGCGATCCTACTACAAACTGAGCTGCAGACTTATCGGAACTTATCCGTCGGAAATGATACAAGGAAAAACTGATTAAATTGTGAAGGTGTTTCTGAGTCCCATCAATTCCCGCCGCCCGCCTCATATTTAGGTCAAGCAATTCGGTATCCAAACATAACATGCACAACACACGCCTGTGCTCAGAGCAGGGTCATTTTGTTTGTAGGTACATCTATATTAAATGGTCACATTCTGTGCTGCTGTGATTTTTTAATCATCAATAACTAATAAACAAATGCTGCATTTCTGCCAATGCCATATGTGCGAATGAACAGCCCTGGTGAAATACTGCCCTCTCTGAGTGCTTTTCTGTTTTTTTTCTATTCTAGCTCATTATATTTTGGTTTTCCAGCCTCCAGCTGTTGTGGTTCAGTCTCACAGCTCTCATCAAATACATTGCCAGAAGCAGCAGGCAGCAGTTTTCATCTAAGAAGTCTGATAATACCACTGCCCATTATCTACTCAAAGTCAATGTCTAGCTAGTGAACATGGAGCTTTAGTCAAATAGCCAAATATATCCTGCAGGAGCCTGGTTGGAGGAGGCCAAGCGCAGAGCTAAAATCAGAATAAATACCGGACTTTGATTCAGTTGAAGACCAGAAATGTGGCTTAAAATATTTACTATAGCTGCGACAAGTCACAACGTAAAATTATTGGCTCAGAAATTAGGCATCTGTGGAAATATGTTGATACATAAAATTTCTCACTCAGCTCTCAGTTGGCCAGATAAGATCTGACACATTAAAGGAGTATTAAAGAACTTCATCAAAGTCTCAAATGTCATCTGATGCTCAGAACTTCTTATTATGGCCCTGAGAACAAAGCACACAGATGAAAGGACAAATAAGGAACATATGCTCCAAGTCTAGAACTGTGCGTTGTTGTAAACACATGAAGACACACTTGAAAAAATAATTCAGGGGACCTATTCCCACCACTTAATTAAATGCATGGTTGCAAGACAAACCATGATTTGCTATGGTTTAGAAAAAACCTTTAGACGTTGATTTGTTGGGTTGACATAATAATGTTGGTATTTGAATAAACTTGATATTGTGTGTAATTTAAACTCAAAATTCTTCATTAGTTGTCTTAAGTTTAATTTCAAGTTGAGGGAACTTACTGAAATTGGTTTGATAATGTAATTTTTCTTCACCTTGAGGTCAGCATTTGAAATCCCCTCCCTTTTACTCCCTAATATCAAAGCATTAACTTTGCAAGGTTAAAATTTGTGCTCATAATTATGTTGATTATATATGTAGTACTTACTTTAAATAACATAGAAATACTAGTTGGAACAGCCTAGTTTTATGAATAATCCACCTTTAAAACTTGTTTAATCTACCAGCTGTTAAATGGTAGTCATCAATACCTCTGATTGTGAAGGAAGAACTAACTCTCTTGACTTAGTGTAGTTTGTTCATTGAGCGTAACTACATTGGAACTTGCATTAACTCGAAAAAATATAGACAAACTGTAAATGTTTTTGGTTGAGGCCAGGAACTATTTTTTGAGTGAAGGAAAAGACAAGCTGGATTTGGATGAGTAGCAACAATGCAGAATGATGGTGTTGAAGCTGTTATAAATTCTGAGACCTGCTGGTTCTCTAAGAAACTAATATTTTGGCTCCTACAATGACCAGATGGACAATCATCATCATCATCATCATCATCATCTCAGGGAGAACAGTCTTAGCACAACATGTCCTCTGGTAATTTGCTGCTTCAAATCAGTTATATTTAAGTCATGATCCTCTAAAACAGAATCAAACCAACCTGCAAAACAAGACCTGTCCTCCTGACTTTAACCCCTTCATCCACACTGAAGATCTGTATAGTACACTAGTACCAGGTGTCTGCTCTGTAAAGGCAGACAGCCCCATTTTAGAAGCCAAAGAAATCATCTAAAATGGCTAAAATATATGTAACATCTGTTGCCCTTCATTTCTGTTGCACCTAATTTGGTACAGATGCAGTTGAATTATTTTTTTTTAGAACAGGTTCAACAACATCAGTGTCACTGATTCATTGTTATAAGCTTGATTTCATTTCACATTCTGGCCTGGTGTTCAGAATAAAGAGACTATTTCTATTTCAAATTCTCCCAAGTGTCTCTTATCCACAGTTGTTTATTTTGGCCTCAGTTTTACAGCTTTTACTGCCTGAATTTTGAAAATGTTTTTTTCAGGCGATTTTAGGAAATTTAAAATAATAACCTGGGGCTTGAGAGGTGAAACATCATTCCATCTTTATTGATTTTCAACCTTCTGGCATATTAGTCTACTCAGAAAAATATGCTAATCATGGTCAGGCAGGTCAGTTTCACTTTAGCAGTGTAAAAGCTGTGTTGGTTTTATTTTCACAAACGCCGCTAATGAATTGTGAGATGCTTATGTTTTTCAGGGCTTCTCTTGTGACCAGACCAAGAAAATAGCCAGAGCTTCATGGTTAATGTTTCCATGGCTATATTTTAAAATGTTGAACAATAGCGAATGTCTCTCCCAGCAAAGGATCCGAATGTGAAGCTCCAAACTCAAGCTTTGTTTTCTTTTGTACTGCACAACAAATGAAAAAAAAATCTTGTCATCCATTGTCTAAAGGCTTGACTTGATGGTCTTGATGCAAACTACTCAATACTAGTCTGAAAACACTTCTGGTTGAACCCATGACCAGGTTTTATAGTATTGTAGAATGACTCCGATCCAACTTCCTGTTAATTTTTCTAAATTGGCACTATTATAAATGATGTATTTGCAGAAAACTGTGATGGGTGGCAAATGCTTGACAAAAGGTTAATAAAGAGTTCTCAAAATATAAACAAAACACTTTGACAAAATAAAAACATAAAATAAGTTGATTCTGGCATTATTTTTAAAAAGATCGACATCAGGCTTTTGTACAGTAAACAGAAAAGTAAAAGACAAAAAAGGAGCAGTCTGTGTTGCATCTCCATTATTTGCAATTCTTTTACTGGGTACTAACACATAAAAGGGTAAACCTCAGACTACATCAGTGTTTGCACGAAGGATAAATAAGGGAATTTGATCTGTGACAGTGGCAGACATGGGACAGTTTTATATATTAAATATGCAACATCATATAGTAAAATTTGGTATAGTATTAGTGATGTACTTAGAGCTAGTCCATTGTAGTTTTTACTCTTCAATAAACATCAGTGTCATGGCTTGTGTAAGTGCAGACAGAGAGACTCGACAACAGAGTGAAAATTAACAATTTACAGAATGCAAAAAGCAGGAACACAATAAAGAACCTACTAAATTATGGAAGCCCAAGAGGAACACAAAGTTAGAATACAAAACATTAAATAAAAGCAGGCTGAATTTGAAGTACCAATAATCATAGACAGAGACAGTGATCAAAAACAAAGTCAAGTTTCTCGAGCCTAACTACTAGGCCAGAAAGGCACGTAGACATGAATTCACCAGATTACAGACACAAAATGATTGAAAGACCGATGCTAAGCTATAACTTCTTCAGCGAAAGTACAAACACTACACAGAGAGTCATACAAAGGGACTATCAATATAATAACTTCAGCTTAAACTGTCAAAGAATCTATCAAAACAGCAGTAATGAACAGAACTGTGATTACCCTGTGTGAACTAACAGAAGGTAGTACAACAGTCCAGCACTGAGTAGTTGAAGTATCTGATCTGATATGAGTTCTGATAGTTGTTGACCATAAAGTGAACCTTTAACTAACAGGAGGTAGTGAGTATTGAGGAATGTCTTTTCGGCTCCAGAAATCCTATGTTATGTTGACCTTGGAGTCCACTGTTAACCTATTGCTGATTTGTAATCCTTAGGAATGCACAGAAGGGGAGTCTTGTCTGAGGAGTTATCATTCTTTAGTGGGGATGTAAACCAGATGCTGTAATTCTATACGTTTTCAGAAGGTATAAAAACTGACCGTTGGTCTTTGTTCGAGGAGGATCATTGGGCGACATCCTTCCAGACAACTTCTGTCTGTATGATACTGTTCTTTCTTTTAATAAAGTTCTTATTAAGAAAGTCAGTGTCAACGGGCGTTTCTTCTCCACCTGCACATCACGGACATCAGAGAAACAACGACATAGTGGACTGAGTCCTTTAATGACAGGTGGAGAATGATGAACAGGTGAGCCGCTCCCCATCATAGGTGTCCACAATCAGCTGATTCTCCAGTCCTAAGTGGACCTTCCATCAGGGAAAGGGAAAAGGATGGACAGCTGCCAGCTAAGCATGACACAGAGCTTCAGTAAAAGACTTGTCTTTCAGTATCAGTTACTGCTGCTCTTCCTTGACTGAAATTATCAATCATTTGGTGTTCAAAAACATTACAATACTTTAGTTTTGATGTTACAAGAAAGCAAAAATGTGTGAAGGAAAGGGATGATGAAAGACACGTCAAAAAGTGGTGGGGCAAAATTTGTGTGACTGAAGGATGGGAGGTTTGATTTAGGAAAAATTCACATTTTGGTTAAATGCACATTCCTTCAAAACTGATTTTGCTGATGGAAATCTGTTGGATATAAATGTAATTTCTAGGAGACAGGGTTGAGGGCTGGCCTGCTGGAGTGTGAACGGCTCTCACTTCTACAAGTCAGTGTAATCCATCAATCGTACTCCTTCAAATACAGAATGTCTACTACCGAGCAAATTTTTTTTTGCTTCGAGTGTGTCGAGGAGATAAACAGTTACTGTCGGTTCAGAAACACAGAAGACCAATGACAGTTCTGCTAATGACTAGAGTGACAAACATTATTATAATGTCATCAGACCAGACCACTCATTTCACAAATGTGGCCCCCTGTGTTTGTGCTTTGCTATGATTTGAGATTCATTTCAAAGATGATACCAACCTGTAATCACACCTTTCAGTAAACATCAATGGTTGATGAAAATGCAGTTTCAAGAAAATAAGAGCTTATGTGTGGTTCTGTAGTAACAGAGAGTAAACTGTAAAAAAGAAATACATCAGATATTGATTTAGGGTTATATAACATGCATAGGTTGTGGGAAAAATAGTTCAAAATTAATTAGATTCAAGATTCAAGAACTTTATTGTCATATACACAGCAGAAACTTACTTTGCCTTCACACACCTGAAATAACAAATTAAATTAAATTAAATTAAATAGAATATAATAAAAAGATAAAATTAAATAAAAATAGTTTAAAAAACATTCTTTGTGCAAATGCTAGCATCTTGTGCAATACTGTCATATGTTAATACAGTACTTGAACAAATGTTGATCTGTGCAAACATTGATATGTGCAAAGGCAGGAGATCTGTGCAAAGCATTCCTATTTATAGATACTGCAGTTGAGTCAGTGATTTAGTAGCCTGATGGCCTGTGGATAGAATCTGTTTTTAGTCTAATTATGATAAATACTAGGTATGACTCATGCAGTGACAGGTATCTACAATTTAATATCACATAAAGTATCTGATAATCAAACTACAAAATAAATCAACATATTCTGTTTGTATTTACAATATTTCAGCATTCAGCGCACCTGTTGTCTTCTACAGCTTTTCATGAGACGTATTTTCTACCAAATGTTAGACAGTGAAAACAGAACCAGCCATACATGATGTTATAGGGTAAAAGCGGGCCGACTGTGGGTCAGCTGGTAAAGCAGATTGTACACTGATCGCAGAGCTCGTGGTTTGATCCTGCCTCCTCCTGTCCACATGTCAAAGTGTCTCCGGGCAGGACACCGAACCCTAACTTGTTCCTGATGGAGAGGTCAGCACCTGGTCACTGCCGCTGGTGAGTGAACGGGCGAAAGAGAGCGTTTGCTTTGGATAAAAGCAGTGTTCAATGTAAGCGCAGTTCATTTAGAAACTCCAGATTCAGTTTTAAGATGGGAATAAAAAAGTATAGTTGCCAGGAACTGCATTTAAAAGGTACAGCATATCAAACTTGAGTAGAAGTAGCTTGTTCCTCTCAACCTCTGATCAAATGTTTCCTCTGTGTGCATCGGATAAAGGAGCAAACTAAAGCTGCAGCTCAACAAAAAAAGGCTGTTTTCCTCCATAGGAAGCAGTCATAAAAAGACCATGTTTCATTAGCTTTGGGTATTGACTGTGTAGGCCTGTCCTCACACATGATCAATAGCAATGTATAATGTCTGCTCTCCACCGCTCCTAATAATGAGCCTCGAACACAGCCAAATTCTCATTTTGTTTGGCTTTGAAAGAATAACAAGGTTGTTAGTTACAAAGGTTACATTGATTAATATCCCTCCTCGCCCATCGATGGATGAGTAATTCTGGGTAATGGAACATGCTTTGCTCGAAGAATCGATTGGGGGTTCATGGAAGCGATGAAAAACTATCTGGCTCATATCAGAGAAATGAATTAGAGGACAATCACAGGAGAGGCAATGAGCTTGTGTCTTATCTACAGTCTTAACTTGATGCAGCAGCAACAGAGATAACAGGCCAGCGGGAAGAAACACAAAAATAACCAAAAATTGCACATAAACACATTGCTACTTTCTGCCAAAACTGCAGAAACATCTATGCAGCTAATCCTCCCATAGAGCTGGATGTGCAAAAATCTACTGTATGTTGGCAGCTTGTTTCCAGCCAGCATCCTGCTTGTGGACAGATTTATAATGAGTCATTTGATTTGTAGCCAGACGTGATTATACATATGGCAGATAATGCACGCTGTACCTTCAGATAAACCCTCCACTGCACATTAAATTCAGCTAAGTGAGGCGCATTCTGCTGCATTCGAAACAGAAATCGTACTTATATTTTTAAGAAGGTAAAAGATAAAGACTCTTTCTTGGCTCATGGTGGAGCCCTGTTGAGGTGGGGAGGAGATGCCATTCTGATCATCTAATCCCCACCTCCTCCCCCTCTATTCGCCGCCACTGCCTATCTCTGTTGCCGAGGCAGACACCAGTGGAGGGCCAGATGGTGTGTGTTACACTTGTTTTGCTGTCATGCGGCTGTTATTTATACGCCACAGAGGCAGCAGCAGCGGGCCCCCTCGACGAAAAGCTTTTGTTTTCGGAGCTTGAGGAGGAGAGGAGGCGAGGAGAGAGCGGGAGACAAAAACAAATGTCCCTATTAGATTATCACCTCAGCCCCTGTGGAAGAAGCCTCTCCTCCTGTCTTGTGTGTGCGAGCTGTGCCGGCGTGGGCATGTGCCCCCCGCTGTCAGGAACAGAAAACAGCGGTCTGATATCTCAATATCACTGGTATTAGCCCTGGAAAGAGGCCATGGATCATTTTAATGCCACCTCTTGTACAGGAAGCCCCGAGTAGCAGATCGATGATACATGTCCCCCGGCCACCCATGACACCTGCAATACACACACACACACCTACACACACACACACACCCCTCCCATACCCACTCAATAAACTGTGAGAAAAAGCAATATCTCTCTTGAAGGCAGAGGAATATGATTAAAGCTTTTGCACCGCCGTTATCATCCCATGAGCCATTAACAGCAAGCAGAACGAAGCAAAGTGAATTACCTCCAGCTGTCACCGTGTAGCCTGCAGACCCAGAGTCAAGGGCCTGTAATGTTCGGAACATTGTTGACGCTTATATGACAGATAGAAGTCAAGAAAAAAACAGTCCCTCCAGGATTTCGGCGTTTTTCGAGATTGTAGCTGCCGAAAATGCCTGAATTCGTAGCAGCGTTTCTAAAAAATTGCGATGTAAGTTGAGATGTTTTAAGCTTAATTGTTGCGATGAAATTGCGGGAGACAGTGACAGTTGCTAAAAAGTTGCATTTTTTCAGCTTTTAGAACATGTTTCAACATTGTAATTGACAATATTTAGTCCGAAATTAATTCTTTAACACCCCAACCCATTTACACAGAAGCTGGCATACCATGGTGTGAAATTAGCACCAGCAAGATACTGGTTTAACATGAAATGGTTGGTAGATTTAAGGCACAAAATGATAATTTACTATTGAATGAATCACATTTGGATATATCTGTCAGTGGCTTAATAAGTTAATTCCACTTCCTGGCACATAGGTATACATACATGCGCGCTCACGGCTTGTCATGTCAGTTAACAAGAAAAGCTCTCAGAGAGCAGTACTCCACCAAGACTGTTCACTACCTGGTCTTGCACTGAACACGGGCATGTGTTATGTACGTCTATGTTATGTATGGATACCGAATCGCATGACCTAAATATGTAGCGGGCGGCGGGAATTGATGGGACTCTGAAACACTTCCACAATTTTAATCAGTTGTTCCTTGTATCATTTCCGATGGATAAGTCCACAGCGGTGGATTTGTTGTAGGATCGCAATGATGTGATCGTCAGCAAGCCGCTGAGGTAGCGTTCACTTGTTGCCGTGGTTACCGTGCCGCTACCAGACGCCGTGCCACTATCTCAATGGGAAATCCATAACAAATCAAACGTAACAAAAAATGGATCCAGACTTTAAGCCGCATCACTGCCAAAATCGAATCACATGGTCCTTGTGTCATTTCTGACCTTCCCTGAAATTTTCATCCAAATCCCTTAGTCTGTTTTTGAGTAACGTTGCTAACAGAGGAAGGATTCAGGTACGTCGATCGTCACATAACTCCGCCGTGTTCCTTGGCAGAATAATGAATCTAACTTACCTTCATTCTTTCAGTGCTCCAACAGATCTGGACACAACAGTTTCCATCACGGTGATTTGTCAGGTCTGTGTTCCACTCGTTTCAGCCATTCTCCTAATATGTTTCGTGGTAGAAAAGTGTTTATCAATCGATAATTTTAATTTTTTTTGTATTCTACCACAATATTGCATGGGTGTAAAACAGTTTACTTCCGCTTTGGTGAAGATAATCAGGGAATTAATTGTTTTGCACAGTCTTCAGCAGTAATTTTTGTTGGTGAATGAGCGACATTAGAATCGGACATGTCTGCATCTTCAAACCAAAAACAAGGAGGTGAATTTGGTGACGTACGTGCATTACGTTTGCGCTGGGGACTGCTATGATTGGTGGAACTCATGGGAGGCAGGCCAAAATTGTGGAAAAGTTGCGGTGATTGGACAAAATTGCAAGGTCACTCAGAATTTGTGGAGATTGGTTGAATTCGCGTGAAGAAACTGTGCTATTGTAGTGTTTTCATTGTTTGACAGGGAAAATACTTGAAGCTTTCATTGTTACTTTCTAGATGCTGCAAGCATCTTGACACTGAGTGCTGAAAAGTTATACACTTGACACACCACAGTTTCTCAAATAATAGCCTATATTTTATTCAGTAATTATTTCCAGTCACCTAAAATTTGCCTTTTTGTCAGTCACGGAAAAAATGTTTTCCATTCCTGGTAAGCTTTTAATGTGAGACGTGTAGGAACAACTGAGTCTAAGCAACTGAATTAAACTGATTTAAAAAACAACAACAAAAAATGTGTTTCTGTTTAAATTAAAGCTTATGCTGATGTAATTAGTAGCTGTGGATATGCATATTATATCTTATCTTCCTTCTGTGTTTTCTTCATGCTGCTTTTTTAATGGCAGCCAGCCTATATTTGTTCATGGTGGGTGGTTTTAATTCAGCTTTTGAGAATATGGAAAATGCGCATTAGCTGCATTGTGTTGCTATATACACAGAGCTCAGTATCTTTGGCAGACTGTGTATGGATTTTTAGGTGTGGCAGCAATTTGTTGGGTCAGGACACTGTTTTTGGTGTTCAGGAGAGAGTGTGAAAAGAGGAGCTGCAGAGTCCAGGTGTCAGGTTTTGGCTGCTCATCTATTACAGATGGAGGTGTATAAAAGGAATATGTGAAGAAAACCTGATGAGAATAAAAGATTTAAAAACCCAAAAGGCCACCAAACAGGACATGTTTGTTCTTGCCCTTTTTTTGTCCTTTTGTTTGACATGCTGTCCTCTTCCTGCTGTTTCTTCTCTGTCCTCTCTCCATGTTGACTTTGGTGTGTCTATGTGTGTTTGTAGAACTGGGTGTGGTCGATCTACTCTCCTGTTGCCACAAATCATTTAACACACCTGAAATTCCAACCAACCACCTGCAGTGGTGCAATATAAACCCTGGTTCAACTTTTCATTCTGACAGAATGTGGTAGTATCGCCTCTGCCGGCTCTGCACCAAGTTTTGCTTTTCAGTCTGCTTATTTTATTGTGCTGACTCCCACTTCTAAGGTAAATGAAATCATAACTGACACAGTCCGTAGGCTTTGCCATGAGAGGTCTGTGACTCGAAGTGTCCCTCTCCAGCAGAGACAGCAAGAAACTTCAGGTGAAAG
Source organism: Amphiprion ocellaris (assembly GCF_022539595.1). Lineage (NCBI taxonomy): Eukaryota > Metazoa > Chordata > Actinopteri > Pomacentridae > Amphiprion > Amphiprion ocellaris. Next base: position 23,407,974 of record NC_072781.1, on the reverse strand, counting down.
TGTTCAAGCAGAAACATGGCACTTGTAAGACAAATCATAATACAGAACAAAAAGGTTTCAGTCAGATAAAAACAGAAATATCAAACAAAAATATCCCTCTGAGTCCCAGAAACTGAGATTTTGAGGTGCTAATGAATGGATCCATGATTTCATATGAAGACAAATGTGGTCCATTGTTCTATTTTTTAGTACAGTGAGACTTTCATAACAATGTTCAAAAAAGAAAGAATACTTCTGTTCCCTCGAGAATAAACTTTTGTAGGTGTGTATTCCAGGAAATATATCCTCTGGAAGGTATTGCACATTACCATTCCCTTCATTTACTACAGACCACCATTGTAGGCATAGTCTGCCTTGTTGTGCATGATGAGTCTGTTGTCCACGAAGTAGAAACTGTCTGATCTGGGCTCGTAAGGGTGCTCCACCATTTGGTGAATTAGTCAGCTTCTAACCACAATTCAGCAGTCAGTCCAGCTGAACTCCAGAGAATCCACCTACAGCTAGTTTCTAGCTCAGCTTCCTCAGTCACATTCGGTCAATCAATCTGTGTTCCTTGATGCGTCTACCCAATTTTATCAGCCAATCCCAACCACTCTCAGCTGGTCAATCTACCTGGAAGTTCACCTGGATTGTGTTCCACACACTGGCTTTGCCACTTTTCATTCCTAGAAGAGGTTCTCCAAGCCTCCCTCAATCTCTTCATGGACTGTTATAATAAACTAAACTTTTAAATGTTGCTCTCTGTGTTCTGAATTTGGGTCCCGCAAATTTCCTAATTTCTAACAATGTGTTACAACAGAACACAGTGCTGATTAGTGATGGAGAATCTAGCATAGACAGCAAGGCTAACCTAAATTGGAAATAAGCATTGAAATATCAGCAATCATACAGAACTAAAGGGAATTATGGTGTACTGATCTCCCTGTATGTTCCATGAAATATAATTATGTAAAATTCTGTGCTTGTTTAGAAATTTGATTGCCACTTTAAGTAATGGCCACAACATCAGAAGACCCATCATAAAATAATTACTGTCTACATCACTGAAAGGTGAAGTGAATAACATTAAACATCTTATTACAATGCAATGCTCTGCTCTGCTGAGAAACCTTGGGTCCTGGCAATACTTAGACATGTACAACCCACCTAAACCTTGTTCTAGACTAAGTCCCCAATGATCTCCCCCCAGAAGCCACAAAAACTGCTCTGGGATAGCTCCATGAACGCAACAAAAGGCCAAAAGCATTAACCCAGACTCCAAACTCCTGAGATCCCAATCTGATGGAGCATCTATGAGATGTACCAGAACTATCCTGATCCACAGAGACACCACTCCAAAACCCATGATCCAAATGATCCTTTGCCCATGTCCTAGTGCCAGACCCCACAGGACACCCACAGATGTTTTGAAGTGGATCTACTATACTATATAAAGCAGGTGGTTTAAATGGTGTTGCAGATCATTCTATGGAGACTACAGTAATAGAACCTCTTTGCTTTTATCAGTCTAGTGATTGTCCTGAAGGGTTTATTTTTTGGCTCTAATCTTTGGACAGCATGTTATCACTTAAATCTATTTTAGAGGTGAGAGGATTTAGAGTACATCTCAACCTGAGTCTGAAAAGTGCTTCATACTTTCATCTCAGTCCGAGCACGATGAGTTCTGACCCGCTGTGAGTGGAGCGAGTTCTTATATAGACTTCCAGTGCTTTGCAAAATCATACTGAAACATCTTTATATTTCTGACCGGTTCACCAATAATCCAGTCAGAGCTTTCATGTCAAGTTAAGGTGGTGATTTTCTGACTGTATCTAGATAAAGATTTCATATCTGGTGTGGGTGCTTTTAGGCAGATCATATGTCAGGACTTTTCTCCCTAGATAAAAATGAATCCACATTTTACATTAAACTGAAAACTTTTGTTTTCTCATGCCTATGATTAACTTCTCTGTGTGGCTGTTTGTGATATCTTTGAGTGCTGCATTTTTCTTTTTTCTGTTTGTTGTAATTTTTTTCTTGCATTTTTTTCTTATCTCTTTTCTTGTGTTCTTTTTACATTTTGTTCATATTTCTGTGACTGTTCATCTAAAACACACTGAGTTTCTCTGTAATAAAATATTTGGGGTAGGAAAATAACTGTACGTGTTGTTAAATTGCCTGATAAGGATAATGAGTCAACATATACCTAAAAACTTCAGCCCAAGAGCAGACTTTTTGATGTAAAAAGAAGTCTCCAAACAACCCTAAAAGCTGTTAGTGTCAAAGTGCTGCATCTACAATCAGAAAGAAATTACATATTTTTACTTAAATGGGAGGCGTGCCAGGAAAAAGTTTGACTGTCCAAAAAGAATATCAAAGAAAGTTTGCCAAAGTAGCGACAGTAGCAGGGCCTTCAGGATGATGTGCTCTGAACAGATGAATCAAAGAGTTGTTGGCTGCAATGATAGTAGACATGTTTATACCAGAGGCAGCTTTTCAGGAGAAGAACCTCAAACCAGCTGTGAAGCATGGTGGAAATGTTTGGGGTTGCTTCACTGCCTCGGGTACTGGGCAGCTTGTAGTCACTGAATCAGCTATGAATTCTGCACCATATCAAAGAGCGCTTGAAGATAATGTGAGGCCATCTGTTCAAAAGTTGATGTTGAAGAAGGAGCGGACCTTTCAACTGGATAATGATCATGAACACATGGGCAAATCCACCAAGGAATGCCTCAAAAAGAAGAAATGGAGGGGAAAAAAGCCCAGATTTAAATCCCACTGAAATGATGCTTGGGAAATTGAAAGGGAGCGTACATGCAAGAAAGTCTTCAAATATCTTTCAGCTGAAGAAGGAGATGTCGAAATTTATAGCAAGCCTATGTCAGCGACTAGTCGAAAATTGCAAATTGTTATTTCTGCTGAACAGCATAATACTAGTCTCTGTTGCCAAGGGTGTGCTTACTTTTTTTAAGCTATTTTTTTGGCCTTTATTGTGTAGGACATTGGAGAGAGAGACAGGAAATATGGGTAGAAGAGTGGTGGTATGACATGTAGTAAATGGCTATTGGCTGCATTTAAACCCATAACCACTGCGTCGTGTACTATAGCCCCAGTTTAAGGGTTGACCGCTCAGCCAGCCGAGCTATCTGAACTTACTTTTTGCACAGAAGAATATGTTTGTTTGTTGAAGTATATCACTTATATCTTTTTGCAATGAAACCACTTCAGTGCATTTAATTTCATTTATAAATAAATCTCTATTTAGACTTTTTCAGGAGTTGTTGAACAGAACACACATTACAACTGTAGGATCCACCAGCTATTAACAACAGTGAAACAAAGCAAAAGCAGATGTTTATCACCCTCATGGAGCTCTGGATTTTTAACACCTTTGCAGCCATGGACTGGGGATGGGGCTCTCTGTGTGATCAGCAGAACAAAAGGACACCAAGGCACCATAGCAGATGTGTCATTTCAAAGGATGCCACAAAAACAGATCATCAGATGAGAGCAATGGAACAATGTGTATTGGGGCCACAGTTGAACCAAATGACTGACTCACATCTCCAGTCACTACTAGCGCAAAGGACCACATGTCCCCCATAAACTCTCTGACTCATTCCTGACCCCACAGGAAGTGGGGCTCAGAAATCTTGATAATCTCAATAAACTTCAGTATATCCAGAACTCTGCTGCCCGCCTCCTCACCCACCCCTAACTCCCATGAACACATCACCCCTGTCCTCCAAAAACTCCATTGGCTCCCTGTCCCACAATGCTTCCAGTTCAAAGTCCTCATCTGACCCACAAAGCCTTCCATAGCCAAGCCCCCCCATACCTCAGATACCTGCTCCACTGCCACACTCCCTCCTGCAGCCTCCGTTCCTCCAATGCAAACCTTCTCTCAGAACCAAACAACGAACCTGGGGAGACAGAGCCTTCTCCATATCTGCCTCCACACTCTGGAACTCCCTACCTCAACACATCCATGACTGCACAGACCTGACCACTTTCATATCACTAAGACCCAGCTGTTCAGAACTGCTTTTAATACTATGTTCCTCTGTTTTAATGTTTGCTGATTTATAATGCAACTATGTACAGTGTCTTTGAGTATTTTGAACAGTGCAATGCAAATAAAATGTATTATTGCTATTATTATAACAACTTCAAAAGGATTTCACTTCACTGACAATGCTACAAGGAACTGAACTTACATTAGAACAAAAAGACAATTATTCCACCATTCTGGATTTAACCCTTCTTTATGTACATTCATTTTACAGAACAGCTGAACTCTTCAATATCCTCTTGATCAATTTATAGCTTGCCTTTTCTTTTGCTCTTTAATTTTACTTGATTATGTATCAACATTAGAAGTTTAACATATCTGATGTTCATATTTAGCATTGTTCTGATCAGCTGTCTGTCAGGAGTGCACACAGGTAAACAATGTGTCAGCATATTAAAGTATTTTGGAATTACATACACCACAAAATTATCTAAAATTGTAGCTCTGCAAGTGACCTGTGGAACTTAGCCCTCCCTAATAGAAGTTGGCTCAGAAATCCCCTTTTCTTAATGAGATGCAAAAGAATCCTTTAAAAAGACCACACCTGAAAACTCCATTTTGAGTTTTTTTTTTTCGTTTTTTTGTCTGCATTTGTTCTCATTGTTTAACTCCACAAAAGAGGTGTCAACATTGTATGAGATTGATGCATATTTTAGTCTTGCAGCCAAATATTTTAATATTTAGTGCATGTGTGTGACCATCACCAGCCCTCCCTGAAAGCTAAGCAGACATTCTTTATTAGAATTCCCTATTATGAGCCAGGGAGGGCAGTGCTACACCTCAGTGATGTGTGGGGGAAACAAAGACTGGACAGGACGAACAGGACGAGCAGGATGAACAGGGATAGAAACTAACAGGCAGTGTTATTACAATTAAAGATTGTAAGGTGGTGTGTTATTCCCAACTACTAACTGCCCATCAATTAAAAAAAAGAAATAAAAAGAAAACCAACACAAAAGAAAAAGAGATTCAATAAATAAATAATTAAACAAATGGTACTGAGCACCATAATTGTGGATGTCTTGATAGAATAGAATAGAATAGAATAGAATAGAATAGAATAGAATAGAATAGAATAGAATAGAATAGAATAGAATAGGATACCAGTGAAGGAGAGAATGAGTTTAGGGTAGAGAGTCTGGAGAGATTCTCAGCACATTCTGGCGGGTCCCATCATTCCCTGACAATGGGACTCGGCAGTGGCTGGCGAGACCTGATCAAACATGCAAACATGCAAGTGTGAAGGACCCCGAAGCCCAGAACAGCAATCACAGCAAGGCAGGGCCAAGCCAACAGGGCACCCCTCCCCCCGGGCCGTAGGAGCCACAGGGCGGCGCATGAGTTCTACTTCCCATCCATTGTAAGTTATCTTTGAGTACCGTCAGTTTTCTTTCAAATCCCATAAGTTCGCTGAGACCGACTTGGAGGCTCCACTCTGTCCACTGCTGTTCCAGCCTGCATCCACAGGATGACCAGACCATCATCATGGGCACATAAGAACCTATAATTACTGAAGACTTGTTGCAACTTTCTCAAGCTTCTCTAATTCCCAGAAGTCCATCTTTGTAAATGTTCGAATTAGCAGTTCACCAAAAATGACAGCTGCTTTCAGGTGTGTCTCCTAATTCCTTCTTCCTTGAGCACCATATTACAACATTATATTTATCCCAATATTGCATTGTAATATTGTGTTCGCTTCCTTTCCTTCTCTGTCACTCATATCCCCTTCATTGATTGTTTTGTGTTGTTGTCTTGCATTGTATGCGTTATTGTCGTGTTATTAGTTGATAGACGTTGTTACTCATAGCTGATAGTTGTTATTGTGTTGTGGGAAATGAATGTTGTTAGTTTAATAAATGTACAGAAACTAAATCCAGCTGCCTCAACTTTTGTTGTTTACATTTTGCAGCCTAATTTGTATAGATTCCAGCTACCGAAATTTATACATAACCCTTTAAGTTAAACAGTTCCCTTGATCATTTCTGAGGCTTTTTTGTCTGCAGCAAGAGATGTTTCATGTGCTGCATTATTATATTTGTCTAATCTAAATATTTCGCTGGTCGAATATCAGTTATACTATTTAATAATTCTGCATAAAGTAATACTATGTTAAGGGACCAAGGCAGAGACTCAGGTGCAGGCGTGACATCTTAACCTCATTTGAGCAAACATTTACCCTACTTTATATGTTGGTGGAGAAACCGAAACATTTTCCCTATATAACACACAGATTTTTACCATCTTTCTTTGATCATCCTGGATCAGACTGTAGCACCTGGCTTTGAAGGAAAGTGTACATTGTTATTCCTGTTTCATGTGTCCCGTGGTGTGTTGGACATCTGAAAAAAAGGCTGCCCGGTAGGGAAAAACATTCAGTCTTTCGCAACATACCATTTTCTTGGTTAATCCCAACCAGAGTGCACTTTATGTGCTAGATTGGGAACATTGCAGAGGGAGACAAGCTGTCATTAGAAAATCTTCCCTCTGTCCTCTTGAAAAGCCAACAGTTTTGCAAGATACCATTATGGCTCACCATCAAACACAATATAATCTGCTCTGGCTCCTGCGCTAATCGGTAGCAGCAATAAGATGAGAGGAGACTAGCAAGAAAAAAGAAAATGAGACAGAAGGCAGAAAAACGGTAAGATGATAGTAGGACTGATTGGAGGCAGCTGTCGTGTCCACGTCGTTCTCCCTGTTTGATTGTACTCTTGTCTATGTGCCTTAGATCTATTTTTTGAAGTCTGTGGACAATATGATGGTTAACTCTGTGATCAGTACTGAATGTAGTATATGATGCAGGTATACAAATCCTGTCAAACATTAGGAAACATTAGCAAGTAGTGTGCAGCAGTGTGTAGGCAGGAGCCAATGCAACAGCTGAAAGCTCCCATGTGAATGGAAAACAGCGTGTTGATAAATTAAGTCAAATAAATTAGGACAGGGACTCATTTTGTGCCAGACTGACAATTAAAGATGCCTTGGGATTCACCAAGGGATAACATCCATCTCCTCTTTTACATCCATTAAATAGGCAGCAATCAACGAGATTGACACAATGAGTGCTTATGAAAAAAGAAGCTCACACGACATGTCTACTTGAACTAATGTTTAATAATCGAGTTTTCTCTCCCTCCTATACAGGAACAGTTTGACAGTCTGGGAAATAGGCTTATTTGTGTTCTTGCCCAGAGTTGCAAGAAAAGATCAGTGGCACTCTTAATTCTGTCTGTTCAATGTGAAGCCATAAGCCTAAATACTGGAGAGAAGAGAAGCACCTAATTTAACCAGGCTTTGCCTACCTGCATCTTTTTAAAAATCCTGTATTCACACAGAATGTAATTTTTTTAATTTTTGTTTGGTCCTTATATAAACTAAAGTGGGCACTTCCAAGGGGCCATGGGTCTCTTTTGGAAACAGATGACTCCCTTTGGATTGGAGGTAAGTTGCTGCCCAAAGTGAAGGAGTAATTTAGTATCTTGTTCACCGCTGAAAATGGAGCATGAGATGAACAGATAGTTTGATGAAGCAAAGCAGTAAATCAGGCCTTGTCCTGGACCATTGCAGGGAAGAAATCTGGAGGCAACACTTAACTCAGCAGCTGATCTACTTTATAGTCCTCATTTGTGGTCATGAGCTCCGGGAAGTGACCAAAAGAGTGAAATTGCAGATAGAGTGGTATCTGGGGTGGCGATGGTGCAGCTTAGAGATAGGATGAGGAGCTCACACATCTGGAGGGAGCTCAGAGAAGAGTTACTGCTCCTTGTTGAGCTGGTTTGGGCATGTATACTTTGGAGGTTTTCCTGGTAAATGTAACTGGCAGGAGACTCCAGAGTAGACCCATCTAGAACGCAGTGCATAGCTTGCTAACATGGCACCCCAAGAAACAGGTCAGTGCAAGAGAATGGATGGATAAATGGAAAAGCTGAAGTGTGAAAATTTTATGCTGTGGATTAATAAGAGGCTATTTGAAGCATTATTTCAGGGCTGGAAGCAGTGACTTCCTGTAGTCATCCTGAAGTTGCAAAACACATGCTACCATATTAACAGAACCATGGGCCTGCTTTACCAAAGCAATCTGTGAGAATTACTTATGTGCATATTGCAAATAGTACTGTTCTACAGTCATCTACAGCTCATAGATGACTTTGAAATATGCTCGTCATTAGCTACACTACCGTTCAAAAGTTTGGGGTCACTTAGAGATGTCCTTATTTTGAAAGAAAAGCATTTTTTCAGTGAAGATAACATTAAATTGATCAGAAATACAGTCTAGACATTGTGAATGTGGTAAATGACTATTCTAGCTAAAAACAGCTGATTTTTAATGGAATATCTCCATAGGGGTACAGAGGAACATTTCCAGCAACCATCACTACTGTGCTCTAATGCTACATTGTGTTAGCTAATGGTGTTGAAAGACTAATTGATGATTAGAAAACCCTTGTGCAATTGTGTTAGTACATGAATAAAAGTGTGAGTTTTCACGGAAAACATGAAATTGTCTGGGTGACCCCAAACCTTTGAACAGTAGTGTAAATGTGATAAAATGAACATGACAGAGGATCTCATGTTACAGATTATTGCTTGCATGTTGCAGTGTTTGTGAGACAGAGCCCAGGCTAGCTACTTTGCCCTGTTTACAGTACCTTTTGCAAAAATGAATCTAACCAGATTCTGGCTGTAGCATCATATAGAACTGACAGTTGATATCAATATACACATACAGCTCAGAATTACATTATTGCCCAAAATGTGGAACCACAGATAAAGATGAAGTTGGTGGTTAACCATTAATTTATCTGCCTGATCTCAGTCAGCTTACAGTTGTACTTGGACAAAGACCTTTCACATTAATGAAACGTTTCTTTCTCTCCACAATCAAGCGGTAAATACAAAGAATATTACAAATATTTTCCAACAAAGGACTTCTGAAAATCCTCCCTTATTGTCCGGACATCAGTGCCTTGTAATTATAAAGCCTGGTTAAGATTGGCTAAACAGTGGTTAGGTAAAGATCTCTATGGTTAAAAGAAACCAATACTGACTAGATTAAAGAATGGAAATAGTGGGCTTGACCACCTTGGACATCAAAACACCCACTTCAAGCTGAGGTTTTGCACTTTTTTTTTACAACACCACACTACTTTCACCACTGCCTCGTGAACGTGAGTCAAAGCTCAGGGAGAAATCTAGTGCACAGACTTTTAGGTGAGAATTCTCAGTCCTTCTAATTAATTTTAAGGACAAGAATTAACCTTAAATATAAATAAAATGTGTTTTAAAGGAAATTGCTGCCAGTTTTACACATCAAAATGGGTTTTCTAGTGTCAGGGCGAACTTTCTCTTATGGGGAAAAACTTGTATAAACAATTTTTTTGCTTCCAAAGGGAGCTTCATGAAATCTGATAAATATCCTCAAGCAATGTCACTTTACTCTGAGTTGGTTGGGTCTGAAGATGAGGTGTAAAATAAAAAAAGATCTGTGGGTGTGGAGTTGGAAAGAAGGGAGCTTATACCAGACCTCTGTAGCCTATTATTCATCTCAGCTCGAGGCTAGAGGCCTGAGGCTACATTAGTCGCTACTAGCATAACACACTCATATCTTTAACCAACTGTCTGCGGGGATGTGGGTAACAGAGGCTGCAGGTTTTGAATAGGTGGAAGACTGTATGGAATAAAAGAATATGTTTTCTCAGGTTCTGCATCAATTTTGACATTTTTTTTTAGTGTTGATGGTGAACCTGACAGTGTTTTAGCAATGCTAAATTATCATTATTTTTGCTTTTTAAGCGCATGTGGCAGGCTCTTATTCGCTCTGTGGAGAAAACATGAGAGTTCTTCACAGTAATCGATATGCCATTTTAAGCTCATACAACGTCAAAATGAAACAATTATAACTGTGGAAATGAAGCTGAGTTTACATTAATTGGAAAATCAAAGTGTTAGCGTCTTTGCAATGCAGCACATTTCACAGCTACTCTACCAACATGGAGAAAATGTAAAATTAATTACTGATCTCAGTTTATAATAATTACCCTAACAATTATAATTTGCTGATGTTAAAAATATACACCAACACATCTACCAGCTAAGAAATGTAAGCTGCGGTTCAAACCAAGAAAACTGTCAAATAATACTCCAGCTGCGGCACTTCTTCTTTCTTAGCGAGAAGTGTGAACTTATCAAAACAGGGCAAAGGTAATACTCTACCAGCGTTTTCTCAACCTGCATCTAAGTCTAGCTGTTCTGCAACGCATTCTGTTTCCATTTTTTGCTCCATCCAGCAGGATGGCATGTGTCTTGGCCTTCGAGGGTGGCCAGACGTGTGTGGTTATTCGGTATGAAATGAGGTGAAGCCTAAAAATACATGAGGGTCAGGAGGATGCTGGGCAGGGTTAAATGGTTAGACCTCCATTCTGAGAGCCGCAGAATGAACAGCGCTGCCTCATTAGCAGCCTGATGTGGAAGCTGGTCCATCTGGAATAGCAGGGAGAGCAAATGGAGAGACTGGGACTCAGCTCAGAGAGAGAAGGGGCAGAAATAGCTTAAAGATGAGCAGACTGACTGTAGAACACACACACACACACACACACACACACACACACACACAGCGTCAAATTCAGACAAACCACACGCCTAAATACATTCAGCACAGACACACATACCCGGTGACTTACAATTGACAGTGTCAGATATATTAGATTTTAAGTTCATCTCCACATTTAGTCCTGAAAATTAAAAATGTAATCTGTGAGATTTTGTGAGATGCTCAATGAATAGTAATATTACCGTTACGTGACATTAAAAAATGAGCCGTTAAGGTGATGTGGTCTTTGGGTTCATGCAGGCGTGTTTTGTAGGTCAAGAGGCTGAAAAGCTTCCCATTTGTCTAAAGCTTATGCGTAATGTGCTGTAAAAAATGCACTCTGGTATACAACACAGTGAGTGGGTCTTCTCTTGGAAATGGACAGCGGTATTTGTGCTGTACTCTGGCTGATCACTTACCCGGACACAGTCAAGTTCAACTCATCTGAAAGCACAGATATTTTAAATCCACCCACTGCGTGATGCAGTAAATATTCATAAAGAGTGTATATATGCCTTAAAACACATGTTTCTCTCTGAGTGGTCATGTTTGCATTGGGTTGCTCCAGCAATTAATTACTGCACTTTACTAAGTTGGGTGAGCCATAAGAGGCAGATTTTGTTAAAGGACTGGATAAAACTGAAGAAGCAGAGGAGGAAAGCTCTTACTTTTGCTGTCTGGGTCAAGCTCCATAAATTCTGATTCTTACTTTTCCTTTAATGTATATAAAATACATTAGCACCTTTTAGTAAGGCCCTCATTACACCCATATCTTTCAAACTGCAGTTTGCTAGACAGGCTATAGTTATTATATCCAGGCACATAACCACCAAAATCCCCATTTTCATAACTGAACACATGAAATACAATATACACCAGAAGTGAGTACACCCCTGAATAATCAAAAACACATATTATAAAATAAGACTATATTTAAAATACAAGCCCCAAAGTCTATCTGCAACAAACTGAATATGTCTATCATCACTAACACACAAGTTCTAAAACCTATGATCACTAAAACAAAACTGAGTGCACTTATGTTTTTAGTCACCCTAACTGCATGGACATAGTCATAAAATGATGCAGCTGACATTGCAATACTTGCACAACTTAGTTGTGAAACGCTGGCAGGCAAGTGCTTCAGACTTCAGGCATAGGGATTACCAATGGAAATGATAGTTTACGTGACAGCTCAGACAACGAGAAGGACAATTTGAATAATATCAAAGAGAAAAACCTCTGCTTGCACAAATACTTCAGTACAATACTGTGTGACTAAACTTTGATAAAGAGCATGAAAATAAGCCTGATGAATATTGGGAGTGCATTCTTTGGGCAGCTGAGATCAAAAATAATTTGACATTGAAAGTTTTACATTTAACGTAAGAGAAAATACTGTACTATTAAACTTAGAAGTGCTATCATTACTGTAAGGTGATACAGTTTTGAATCATTTGACATTCAGGTGATATTGCACAGGCTTGTACTTTTTTCTGAGAATGAGGCAACATCAACCAGGTCAGGCTTAACAGTCAGGTGACGAGTGGTTTGTCTGTTGAAAGACAACATCTCTATTGGCAACACTTGGATATTTTTTTTCCCTGTTTATGGATCTGTCTTAGTATCTTTACCTCCTGTGGACTGGACTCACTAAAATAAGCTAATTCTATCCCAGCAGTGCATGCATTATACATACTTATGGGTCATTCCAGAATTGGTAGACATTCGGGTTTCAAAATTTTTGAAAAATAAACCTTCTCTTTTACAATTTTCTGCTACATATTCATCAATAATAGGTAATACACTATCAAAGGCTTGATTCACTCAACCACATCAATGGTACCATTTTTATTCCATTTTTTATTTGTTGTTTGCTAACCCTACTCTAATCACAGCGTTAGTGATCCATACTAATGTGAGCTTTTTCTCCGGAGTAGAAGCTAGATATTTGACTAGATGTTACTGCTGACCAAGAGGACAAACTTACTGATGGAAAAAAGTAAAGAAAAAAGGGAAAAGAATTTGTCTTATCCTGATAATATGCATGACAGGGTTGCATGAGGTAGAGTGAGACTATTTGATGATGTTAATTCCAGCGTATCATATGAGTCACTGTTTTCTTCTTCTTCTACTGGCTAAAAAGGTTATGCTAACAGGGTTGTGTGCATGTTTGTGGGGCACACGTTCCATGCATAATAATTATTATTTTTCCACAAATACAAGAGACATCAGTGAAAAAAAAATGACACCAAAAAACAAGATTTAAATTTCATTTTAACTGTTTTATTTGAGATTCAATTTGGTCATCAGGGGGTCTGGACAAGAGAAAAATTGCATTTTAGGGGGTACTCCAGACTTATTTGGTATTTTAAAAAATATTTTCAAACATTCCTTTCTCCTAGTTTTTTTTGATTTGATCTCAGGACAAGAAAATTTACACAACTGCATGTTTTAGTATTTTGTACATAAATTATTTGAAATTTGATGGGTGGGATGTAGAATGTCCTTCAATTCTGGAATGACCCTAATAGTGCTTTTGTTTGGGGGGAATATAAGGAGAGCCATCGATTAATTTGATCAGAAAGTTGTTGCCCACTGTAGTCACACTCGCAGATCCTCAGACAAAGTAAAGGGTATATACTATATATAAAGAGACTGACACATGGACAGAGTTATATATGTATGAACAAACACATGCAACCATATCCAGACATAAAGACAGACTTTCAGTCATTGTAAGTGAATCTGTGCACACACACCCCATACCAAGACAAACAGGTCTGGTTCTCTCACCCTGCCTGTTTGCAACAAAGTGGAAAGATGAGAAGGAATGGAGTGTAGTGACATGTTGCAGCAGATGGCTCATCTCCTCCTCCTCATCCTCCTCATCCCTTCCTCCCGTTCCTCTGCCACCTGTGGAGGACACACACTCTCCGAAACTGTCCGCCCTCCCTGAAATCAAGAATGTAGGTCATTTATCATGAAAGTTGCAGGTCACCTCAAATTAAAGTTTATTGCAGGATTTTTCTCACGCCCTTTGTGCATCATTCCTTATTTGGCAGACTGGATGAGTCTGAAAGTCACGGTGACACTGACGGAAGCTTGTCTTTGCGAACAAATTATACATAAGATCCATTTTAAACATCTCTGCTCATCATCCAAGCCTTTAATTTGATTTCTTTTCATAAAGGTAAATTAAAATTGTACATCTTTTATTGAAACTCACTAGAAATGAAACTTCAGTTTAAGCCTGTCTTCATAGATTTTGCCCAGGTATTTATTCAGTATATATAGAAATGTCCTTATGTTTGAAAGAAAAGCTTTTTTTCAATGAAGATAATATTAAATTAATCAGAAATACAGTGTAGACATTGTTAATGTGGTAAATGACTATTCTAGCTGAAAACAGCTGATTTTTAATGGAATATCTCCATAGGGGTACAAAGGAACATTTCCAGCAACCATCACTCCTGTGTTCTAATTCTACATAGTGTTAGCTAATCAGGTTGAAAGACTAATTGATGATTAGTAAACCCTTGTGCAGTTATGTTAGCACATGGACAAAAGTGTGAATTTTCATGAAAAACATGAAATTGTCTGGGTGACTCCAGACTTTTGGCTGGTAGTGTACACTTATACATTTTTATCATGATGACATCTTTTTAATGTCTATTTAATGCAGACGTGTCAGTGCTCTTCTCTTCACCGTCTGTTCTTTTGTTTCAGAACCACAACTATGTATCGGCTTCACTTCTCTCCAGCTGAGCTGACGTTGTGACAGGCCTTGAGAGGCAAGGATACACAGTGTCCTTATTCTGTCACCTTCCCCCATTGGCTTTGACTGGCCCCAACACTTGCATTCAAGCCCCTACAGCACAGCCAATAAATCACTGTCTTCTAATACAATACAAGGGAAAGTTTGCTCAAGGAGCTCTGCTCAGACATTATCAGCGTTTGGTCCTGATCTATTTTGGTCCTCTCCTTTTCAGTTGCTTGATGTCTGACATAAAAGGATAGATATGCCACTGACTCAAACTGTGATGAAAACTGATGTTCTTCATTGCATTAATGGTCTGGCTGATAATCAAACTGAGCTTGCACTTCTTTTGAGGCGTTTCATTCACACATGTGTGCTCTCACCTCTGACGAATGTGTCCACACCATTATTCATATGACACACACACTCACTCATTGTTCATCACAACCTTTTGTCGCATAACTTTGAGAGGAAAGTGGCACTTCATATTCTCTCCTCAGACTATCTCTAGGGAAGCTTTATGGCTGATGCATGTTCCCTCAGGTACGTGTCCTCCTCAAAGAGTCACCCATTAATCTTTGAGCTCCCCCTATCAACGCAGCCCGTCTCCATATCATCAACTCCCTCATTCAGTTTCATAATGTATGCAGTGACAAACTGACAGAGCTTTGCAATGACCTTATGCGAAATTTACATTCCAGTGTATAGATGGACAAATCATGAGACATAAAAGCAAAATGCTCAGGCTGAATGAAATGCAAAATTGCATGTAGTTGTTGGTATTTTGATTTATTTCTTTACTTTTTTCTATGTTTTTTTTGTGCATATTGGCTATCTGCTTTTGCCTGTCTTGTGTCACTGCACCACCGCTGATTACTTCTGTTCGGACCAGTAAAATAGTGAAAGATTTCACATCAGATTGGAGAATAACAATTGTCTAAATTGTAACAACTGGCTACACCTCTGCACCAACTGGCTGATGTTTTGATGCTGTTTAGAGACAGGAAGCTACAGCAGAGTTTGATTAATGATGATTTATATTTCATACATTTCACGGTTTTTTTTTTAATATGTCTGTTTCATATCTTAAAACAGTACATAAAAAAAATTCTCGGCAAGGATTACATCATCTCCTGTGCATTTTTTTTAATGTCTTGGTAGGTGTTTTTGCACTTTTCAGAAAAGTTTTATGTCTCTTTGTGGCCATGTTGAATGTCTTTGTTGTAGGGCTAAAACGACTCCTCGAGTTATTCGAGTAATTCCATTACTAAAATTCCTCGAGACAAAATTCTCTGAATTGAAGCTTGGTTTAATCCATTACATACTAGAATCCAGGTCACTAACTGGCAGACCATGGTCCTGGACCTAAGTTCAGTTTGATGGAACGCTTCCATTTTAACCAGTGCAGCTTTTCTTGTGTTTATGGTGTTGGTTTAGCAGATCAGAGGCTGAACTACAAATTTATTTGTGTTCTATCACCTGCAGTACCAGGAGAGTAAACAAACCAAACATGAAAACATATTTATGCAATTTCTGCATCTTCAACATACCTGTACTATACTATATATGTACAATACAGATGTCCACTCGTGTTCCACCAGGACAGTTATTTCTGTTGCACAGCCCGCTCACTTCCTCTTTTAATGCTGTAACGCACATGCCAAGCATGGTATCCGATTAATCAATTAATTGCCAGAAAAATCGATACAGAACTCGATTACTAAAACAATCGATAGTTGCAGCCCTACTTTGTAGTCATCTCTGGTCTTTAAGGTAGTTTTGCATCTGCAGCTGTTTTTAGACATGGGATAAGTAACAATGCTGCTTCATCAGTTTGTAGGTTTACATTTTTCTCTGCTTAATTCACACATTTCCACCAAGGGAAGTGATGTGATGTGTGTCGTGCACGCAAGATCGGACAATTCATCAAGTTCTGCATGATGTATTACATTGAACTAGTAAACAAAAGACTAAATCTAAGCTCCTAGCAACCTTATCACACTGTCCAAATATCTAAACATGAAAATTCTATCAATGTGTGATGATAATGCAGCTACTACTTTACCAGCAGTAAAGTAGAAATATCCTGACAGCTGTGATGGAACTCAGGATTTAAACTGAAGATGACTGCTGTGCAGCAAATGATAAATAACAAAGTTAACTGCAGCTGATATACTATGATTCTGTGTGTGACAGCTCACCTGTCTGATTTGAGGGAAAGTTCACAGTCTGACTTGCTGTTAGATCCTGATCCATCCTGTCTCCTTGTTTGGGGTAATTTATCATTCTAAGTAAAGAAGTTACTGCTGTTCCACTGCACATAAATAAATGCAGCTCTCTTTCTTTTGAGACGCTCATATGGATCCTGCTGCTCTTTGATCCTCCATGTATTTAATAAACTCAGACACAAGATTTCTACAAATAGCTTATGTTATCATTTATTAGTGAGTCTCATTAATCTGACCTGTTACAAACTTTGTTATCATCACAGTCATTGGTTATTTTCATGGGCATTCCTGTTTGTAATTGATGTAAAATTGTACAACAAAGTGAATAGAAAGGCGTATTGTGAATGTGGAAGCAAACTGTGCTTTATGCATAAATATCAGTGCTGAAATGTAAGAAAAAGGCTTTCATAAATAGTCTCACAAAACTCAAGGTGCATCACTTGTGCACGTCTATCTATTAATGAGACTGGCTGCAGGTCAGATTCATGTCTTGTTGAAAGTGATATTACAGTGTCTGCTATTGTGTGTTGATGCAGTGGTTTCCTGTCTTCTTGGAGGTTTCTTGTGTTGGTTTTGTGCGTCTTTGTGGATGTTTTCTATGTCTGTCTTTGTGTTGTTTCTCAAAAGCCTCATCTTAGCCCTTTAGGCTCCAGCGTGTGTACAGTGGCCACATTCAGTAATCCATCCATTACTGTAGAAAAGGTCAGGAGTGAGGCTGTAATGCTGTAAATGACTGAGACCTGGCTGGCATATACCATCAAGTTGTCAATATAAAACTCCAGTGCCATGACGGATCTGCCTGGGTTAAAAGAATGGGCGTCAGATGGAGATGATTGAAGGCTTTTGGCGCCAGAATGTCACTGAGAGAAAACTGGGGATTGGAAATGATTGCATAGGTAGAAATGAAAACTGATTGGATGGCAAAATACATTTTTGTCAGCAAATCAAGCACTTTTATGCAAATTCCTGCAAGCAATTTTTCATTTATTCACACATCTGTCATCTCAGTCAGACCTCAGACATCAAGCATGCAAAAAAAGGCAGCGCTTGCCAGACAGCGAGGGGCCAAAGGTGATGATTTGCATAGAAAATGGCCACGTGTGATTGGCTGGAAGTGATGATTAAACAAATTAGTTAGGGCTGAGGTTTTAGAGTTAGACCTCTGCAAGAGCAGACAAGAAACTGAAATGTACACAATAATGAGGTAGTGCACTTGTATGTATTTAATTACATGAACTGTTGAAATTCCACAAACATCAGAACCTGCAGCTCACCTGCAGGTGCATTTTGTGATTGTGCAGCTGCAGCTGATTTTCCTGATGAAATGATGCATGACATTCACAAACAAGGTGGACAAGCTGAAGCTGATTTACAATGTAAATAATGTCCATATTATTTATAATCCAAATAATAACAACTGAATTTATGATGTGCTCATAGAGGTGGAGATATGGAGTTACTTTAAATCACTTATATTACAAGCTTCGGTGTACTTCGATCAGTGATAACTTGAAAACCACCTGCCTAATATTGTGTCCCCTTGTGCCAGTGAACAGCTCTGAACCATGAGGACATGGACACTGGACATACAGGGGTGTCCTGTGTTGCCTGGCACCAGAACTTGGGCCAGATATGCTTCGGGTATTGTGGATTGCAGAGTGGAGGCTCTGTGGATCAGAGACTACTCCGGGTTTTGCTGTGTGACAGGACACATTGTTCTGCTGGGGGAGTTATGCTGCCATTGAAGGGATGTCCTTGGTTTGGAACAATGCATGATAATGCCAAGACTCTAGACTTTCTAGCAGGATTGCATTAGGATGATCACTGTTATTCACCTTAACTGTCAGTGGTTTTAATGTTGTGGTCATAGATGATACAGCAATATGCATGCATGATGTCTTGTAGCTTTTGATTTTTGGTGGGAATTCCACAAATTATCTTAACACTTTATGCCTCACATTTAAATACACACTAATATTAGCTGATGTACAGTGATATCCAGTGCTGAAAGAACTTTTACTCTGTAATGTTTTTTGGTAACTAAGTACATTTACATTTCACATGCGAATGTACAGCAACAGTACCAAGCTGCTTAGCAGTAAATACATTATGATTTTACACGCAAATCATGTATTTGCAAAATGTTATGTATTGTCTTGCACTGAATAACTCAACAGTAATGTAAAGTAGTTAACAATCTCTACTTCCCACCTGTTTTTTCTCCAATAGAGATATCTGTTGTAAGCTGTTCAATACCCCACAGTATCTTTAACTGTGTTTATCTGCCATTCAGTGCTGTGCAAGTAGTGTGGAAGGGGGTTTCACAGAAAACTGCTGCCTCCTGCATCTGACATCCACACTGAGAGGGAACCAAAACAGCAAAGTTAGGGTCCAGACAGCCAAAAAAAAAAAAAGAGTAGCTAAGCTCCATGAAGCAGAGGGGAGCTTCAGATTCAGGTTATAAAACTTTGCGGGTTTATTACTTAGAATAACATTTTAACATTGTTTTCATATTGCCATTTAATATATATTATTATTATTATTATTATTATTATTATTATTAATAATAATAATAATAATAATAATAATAATAATAATAATAATAATAATAATAATAATAATAATAATAATAATATCCTTATTATTATTATTATTATTATTATTATTATTATTATTATTATTATTATCATTAATATTATTATTATTATTATTATTATTATTATTATTATTATTATTATTATTATTATTATTATGAAATTGTGATTATAGCTGTTTAAAGTACATTTAGCATGAGCTCCATGAAGTTAAAATGATTCATGAAGTTTTCACGAACCATTTTAAACATTTATTTTCGAAAACATATGATTCATGTAAAAGCCTGCTTTTGCTCGGTGTTCACAAGCTGCTGTGTGTTGTGCAACTCCTCATCTTCCTGAATCTCCACAACAGAGGCCACATGAGGCATAGAGCCATAATAGCCACATCTATGGGAAACCCACCAAGTTGAAATAAACCCATATTCTCTTTTAATTCATTTTACAGGCAAATCTAGCAATAGTGCAGCTATCCCACAAAGGTAATGCGGCTTGATTGTCATCACCCTGTCCTCCTCCTACTGCATATCTCTGTCATTCACTTTGCATCAGCACCCTGCATTTTGCAGAAATCACACAAATCTCATAGCAACACTAAGAGGAGTTAATAGGAATGGCTTGATGATATTGTTTTGGTATTGTTGGGGACAATTCAGCAGCACTGTCATCCATACCCAAATCTACATATCTACTTCTATGGTTTGTGGATTTATGCAAAAATCCTAAAGAAAAAGTAAATTTTTACTGTTCAAAGCAGAGTATATATATATATATATATATATATATATATATATATATATATATATATATATATATATATATATATATATATATATATATATATATACACTCATTTTATCATAGTCTCAAATGACCCGAGTTCACTGAGGTTAAGTGTTGAAATGCTTCGGCATAGTCACCAGTACTGTTGGACACTCTCAGCTATCTCCTGCAGTTTAACCACCTGAAGTAACTAAGACAAAAATGCTTCCACTCAATAATTCGTGATACCACGCAAATCCACTGCTCCATAGGGAATGAACTGGAGGCCTCTGGAGCAGATAGGACCACTGTGCTGTACTTAAATCTTCTCAGTTTTCAGCTTTGCAAACAGTTTAAGGCTCTCTAAGACCAAAACAGCAATGCGTGAATTTTTTAATTGACTGCTACAGCCCTTTAATCCCTGTACACTTGTGAATCTTTAATGTGGAAGTAGAAAGAGATCCCATTTGCACTTGAAAAACAATTAGCAAAAACAGAGCAGGACAAATGAAAACTTATTGACGTCAGACAGATTTTATTTTACTCTGGAGAAATCTCTTAGATTTGGTGGAATGAAATGAAGATGAAAAAAAAACCCTTCTCCCGTTTTAAAGTGAAAACATTAGAGAGCCCAGGAAAGCAGGGTGCTGGAGGTTGCTCCGTCTGGTTATCGCAAAGCAGAAGCTTTAAAGTTTGTTTTGTGTCAGCGAGGTTGAAAGAGCAGCACAGCAGGATAGGAAAAAAATACAGAGAGCAAGAGGGAGAGCGAAGAAGGAGGTGGGAGAGGAGGAGGCCCAGGTCGAGTCCTCAAAGTGCTGGACTGTTCTACTTAAAGATCTTTAAATAGGGTGATTCACTAGAATGCGGTGCCCTCGTCTGTCTCTGCTCTCATTGACGCACCATGGGATAAAGCGGGGGCTGAGCGTCATGGGAAGTGGGCTGTGTTGTGGACAGCAGGCCAGGTTGTGTCATCACTCGAGGAGCAAATCAGGCTCACACAAATTGTCCACAGGGATCAATAAAGTTCCTTCATTAGTGGATCATTGTCCAGAAAAATAAGGACACAGATCTTGATAAACCACTGTCATACATAAAACATAAGCAAAGTCAAAGCAATAAGGCAATGGATGCACCGGAGCCGGAGCTGCTTTGAATGCCAAGATCTATCCGTGTGGTTAATGGACTCGTTTACCTTCCGTGTGAATTCTTCGTGATTCCCGGCGCAGCTGATTGCCTCTAATTTGAGCCGAGCATCTGGGAAAGGGGATTGATTGTGGAACGAAGAGCGGAGACTATGGGTCTCTGGATTGAGGAATGCCAGCTAAATGATCTCCAGTGGACACGGACTTAAATGGAGGCTAAATTGCGACACGGAACGCTCCTTTATCTGAAGCTCATTACCCGCCTCTCAATTCCACAGAGACCTGGCTCAGCTTCACACTGAGCACTTTCCTGCCAGGAGGAGGGTGATTACAACATTTTGCTCAACAAAAAAGCCCCCCTTCCCCTTCACTTTTCTCAGCGCTTCCTGTCTTCTGCCTCTCTCTCAGTGGTCACCCTCTTACCGCTGTGGTTCTTTCAGACTCCCTGTCAGCCACACCTCACAGGCACCCTAGGTGATTCATACTCTGACTGATTTGTCTTTTTGTCCTGCCTGTGATTACAACACTTAGAGACGGGCAAGCAGTGAATGGCAAAAGAGAATGTTTTTTTGGCTAGTAAACAATAGTGAATAAGCAGAATTATGAATCATACATCAGCATATAATCCAGACAACAACAACAACAACAATATTGGCAACAACAACAACACAAAAGTCTATGGAAATCAAAAACTGCTTGAAAGTGAATCGCAGGAGAGCCACAGACCGACAAGCAGATGGGATAAACACTGATGTACGCACAGGGTATCATCCAGTCAGGGAGGAAGCCTACGCATTTCTCTGCCAAGGCTCGATGTACTCGAGACCCAGATGGGCAAAGATGTCCTTTTCAGTCGTAGCTGCCAGGAACTCTTTCTAGAGAGAGGACAAGCAAACAGAAAGTCACTGACTTGAGCAGAAATGTGCAGGAATTTGTCCCTGAGACACAGATCCACAGATTCCCAACTTTAAGCTTCCTTATTCTGGAGGATGTTCATGTCTAGCGCTTGCAGCCTTAACTGTGCTTATTTGGACTCCTATCTGCACTGCAAGCTGTCAATATCATTCTAAGATTTTATTCAGCCGGTTTGTGCCAAGGCTCAGACATGCCATGTCTGCGCAGATTTACATTTGAGCATCTACCGCCCTTCCAACCCATAAACACTCTAACCTTGCTCTAAGTGATCGCTCTCTTCAGCAGATGAGTATTTTCCCTGACAAATCACGACAGGGCTATTAACTGCTGTCTACCAGCGCCATGTGATGGGTTATGTCTCTATAGGAGCGGTGACGAGGCCTGACTCACCTTGGGAGCGAGACAGCCTGGAGAGGGAGCGAGCTGTGATTCTGACACATCCTGTCCTCAGATGCTAAACTGGACCTGACACAAGAGCATGTCAGCTCCCACTGCCAGCCGACCTCACAGATAACTGAGGGAAACCAGAATGCAGCCAGGAGGCAAACACTACGAGGCCCGTCTCCCTCTATACCAGCTTGTTATTTAGAATGCAAATGACAGGTTAGCCACGCGGCAGGGAGGTTTCAGTGCACAAAGCATGAGGCTCTGTTCATATCACACCTTTCCCTTTTGAGACAAATTTGGGTTCAAGTTAAAGCATGACTGCAGTTTGTGCAACATGTACTTTTCCATCAGATATGTTAAAATTGTAGAAAGTAACTGAAGTCTGGGAATATGGTGACACTGCTGCAGCACAGTCAGGAAAGGAACAAGCCAACAGTTTCTGCTGGATCATGGAAACCACTTCATTTGGAAGTAAAAGTCAGCATGAGCACACTGGAAAGTTCCAGAAAATTGCGTGTTTACTGCAGAAGGATGGTATATCTTTCCACCACTTCGTGTAATAACACAACAGAACAGAATATATTATATTTGGGCTTTAACTGCTACTACGTTTTACTCATTTTTTTTCTTGCATTATCCCTAAAAAAAAACAGAACTTCCATAAAAAAGCAGAAGATGCATATTTTGTTGTCATTATTTGGATTTCATTTAACAACTTTTATGCAACTATGTACACTAGCAATGTGTAATTCAAGTATAACAAACCTTTATTAAAATACATCTCTAAAATAACAGAAACTAATTTTACAAGCATTTTAGATTTCTTTTTCAACCAGTGAATACCAGACGAATAGCAGTAAATCTAGGTAGACTGACATAATATGTATTTCTATCACTGTTGGTCAATTATTTATGAAATAATCCATATTGTAAAAATTAAAGAACTATAATAAAAGTCACCATGGGTGAAATTAAAGTAATTATCACTGCTTTCAATAATACTAGATATTATACACTGATAAAGACTAGTGCTGGGCAATGATTAAAATTTTTAATTGCGATTAATTGCATGATTTTCTGCGATTAATTGAGATTACTCAATTATTATGCAGGAAATTAAATAATGAATTTTAAAGTAGTGTATTCTGAACTTTTATTTTAAAAGTACTGCTATATGAATAAAAATACAATCACATTTGGTTTACAAACACTTTAAAACAAATAAAGTGCTTTTGAACAGCAGTATTCCCTTTACACAGTAGCAGTTAAAACATTTCTCGTAAACTTCAACCTAAACATTAATGTAATCAAATCAAATAAAACAAAAGCTATCACAACATTATAACAGGAATCATCCCAGCAACAGCAGCTTAACATTTATACATCTGTATTCTTATTTTTTTCTTAACAGGTACCAGCAGAAACATTTTTTTCTTTTATCAGGGAGCAACATAAATGGTCTATGTTCAGTAGCAGCTGTCCCTGTTAAAGTGAGGTGAAGTTGTCGAGCACAAAAAAAGTACACAGCTGGGACTGACTGAAAAGAAGAGTTTTTAACCTGTGAAGTCCATGTTTGTACTTCTTCCCTGAAAATGTCATCCAAATCTGTTAGTCTGTTTTTGAGTAATGTTGCACACAGACGGACAAACCAACACCGATCGTCACATAACTCTGCCACGTTCCTTGGCGGATTAATTATATAAGATATCCTTTAATCAGAAAACATGTAAAAATAAACAAATAAACCAATGAAAAAAAATCATAGAACCTAATTTTCTGTTAATTGTTACTAACTTTGGCTGATTTTAGAAATGTATTTTCCAATATGAAACTTTAATTTTACAGTTTCATTTATGAAATAAAAACAAAAAAAATGTGGCAGAAAAATTAGTACGAAAATTTATTTTAAGTCTATGTTTTTGTCCTGTGGCTTATAGGTGGTACTGTTATGCAAGTATTTTCTGCATCCAATCACACATTAAAGCTTTTATTTCATATCAACTTAGACTACAACCTTCCAAAAGAAACTTACACAAACTAGCCTCTTGAAGTCTGGTTTCCACTGCTGAATATTACCAGCACGACATTGCTTTCAGTTCTAAAGAAAATGTAATTGGGTGAGGTCCAAGTGTTGCTGTTTGTTTGGTTTTTTTTTAAAATGATGTTTATTGAGACAGGCATCTGCAAAAAGCCAAAATCATACATTCTTTGTGTTTGTGAATGATGCTCGAGGTGACTCTGAATACAAAGACTACCAGCTTAGATGTAAATTGCATGCATCGGTCAGGTTCAAGGGGTAAAGCCTGCATTATCATCTAACTGCTTATGTTCCTCTTGCTGTCAGATTTGATGTTGCAATAACTTGTAGGATTACTGTCCAAAACAACAAAAAAACAAGAAAAGCACTCAGAGAGCGCAATACTCCACCAAGGCTGCTCATTCCCCCATATGGCTTTGTCAGAAATGCAGCAACTTTTTTTTTTTTGAAATGCAGCTTTTGTTTATTAGTTATTGAAGATCAGAAATCCTGGCAACATAGAATGTGATCATTTAATATAGCTGCACCCACAAACAAAATGACCTTGTGCTGAGCACAGGCGTGTGTTATGCATGTGTATGTCATGTACGGATACCTAATCGCATGACCTGAATACGTAGCAGGCGGAGGGAATTGATGGGACTCAGAAACACTCTCACAATTTAATCAGTTGTTCCTTGTATCATTTCCAATGGATAAGTCCCGATAAGTCTGCAGCGGTTGATTTATAGTAGGATCGCAATCGTGATCATCAGTAGGCAGCTGACGTAGTGTTCACTTGTTGTCATAGTTACAGTGACGCCAAGCTGCTATCTCACAATGATATAGAAATCTTTTACAAATCAGTGGATCCAGACTATAAGCCACATCACTGCCAAAATCTATTCAGGTGGTCCTTGTGTCATTTCTGACCTTCCTTGAAAATCTCATCCAAATCCGTTCGAATAATATTAGCAGAACAGATAGACAGACAGACAGACAAACCAACGTTGATCTTCACGTAACTCTGTCAAGCCTCCACCTCCTTGGTGGAGTAATGAGACCAAACTCTTGTTTTATCCATGCTTCCTGAAATGAGATTATTGTCTAAGGTTTGTTCTTGTTCTGGCTTTTGTTTTCTCTTGCGCACAAAAACATTTAATCAGCACCGTCCAGAAATCATCATCTCTCTTTCAGAAAGAATAGTGTATTGTTGGTGAAACAGCATTACAGTTGAGTGAAACCGTCCTGAGGCCCATTAAGTGGTCCACTACTGCCTGTATTTTTCACTGCTCTCATAAACCTGAGTCCATTTATTGTTCTAACCACTCAAAAAACACGAAATCCAGACACACATCGCTACAGTTTATGATGTCGCCAGCTGTACTGTATGAAACATAAAAAGTGATAGAACAAAGTGGAGGCAGCAGTGGAGGAGGAATGAAAGAGCACAGGGAGGAAAGGAAAATGCTGGACAAGGTCGACGTGATTTGGAGTAAATCCACATTTCGACCAACACATGGCTTATTGCTCAGGGAAAACAGAGGACAACTCAAGAGATCCAACTGAGGGAGAAAGCACAGGGCACAGATGAGATTGTCAACATTACCAATTTAGCCATTGTCTTGGATCAGGCTAAAGCCCTCTGTCCGCTGCACTGTCCACTCTCCTCAATTCCTGCAATCCTTACATGCCCTCAGGGAGAAGCTGCTTTATTTACTTACCACAACCCAGTGTGGGCTCTGAGAGATAAATCCACAAACCTTATGTACCTCTGACTTCTTCCCTTTAGGCATCTGCAGGAAAACTATACTTAAAAAGGCAAAAGCAGCTTTTATTCTAAAGCTTTTTGGTGTATCAAAAGGAGCTTAGTCGGAGAGCAGAGGGGCAGTTAATTAGAAAGAGAGGTTATCTGTCCGAGACACTCATGTTGTCAATGACTGGCAAGTCATCAGAACCACAAGCCAGAATGGCAGTGGTGTGTGTTACTGTGAGCCAGTGTCCTTGACTTAATAAGACTCTAATCAGCTACATGTTTCTCTGTCCACCACGTAATGACATCCCTCGTGGATGCGAACACATATCAGTTCCTGCAAAACATCTGCCCCTTCTCTGCTGCCCGTCATCCTGTCTGCCACCCTGTTTGGTGGATGGAGCTGATAGACATGGCTGCCTGCCCGACTTGGCCCAACTCAACTGACACATCAAAGAGAGAGAGGCAGGCCGAATGACAAAGAGACAGACGGCGAACCTGGATAGCTGTTCAAGTCTACCCTGCCAACAAGCATTTGAAGGACAGAAACATGGAGGAAGCTCAATATCAGCCCAAATGAACAGTTTCACCGCTGAAAAAGAACCAAAACATGTTGGGATGAGGAACAAAGCTGTAAACGAAACATGATACTCCAATTTTGTAACATCCATTTATTTTATGGTGTTATTTCAATGCAGGTGCATAAACTGCACAATCAGTATTTCAAGTTGTGAGCTTAGGAGCTTTTGCATTCCCAATTAAGAAGATATAATCATGGCTAAAGATCCTGTTGAGCAAAGCTCAAAGTTGAGGTGGACAGCATTTTTTGGCAACATTGGGTAAAAATTCCAAACTAGCCAGTTACGGGTCAGATGGCATAAAGCGCAACACATTGTTCAGAGGATGTGGTGGTGTTAAGGATGGACTTTCACTCAGGAGAGCGGAATTTCAATCCCTGTGGATGCCACAAATGACCATGGACCTTTAGCCATTTTTGCACACTTTTCCAGATTGTTGCTCACTGCAGCTTTAGGGTTATCAACACATATGGTAAGAAAATGTGCATATTTCTTAGCCTGCACATCCATCCATCCATTATCTATACACCACTTAATCCTCAGTAGGGTCACAAGGGGCTGGAGTTTATCCCAGCTGATTTAGGGTGAAGGCAGGGAACACTCTGGACAGCAGGTCACCAGTCTATCACAGGGCTACACATAGAGACAAACAATCACATTCACAGCTATGGACAACTTAGAATTTCTAATTAACCTCAATATGTTTTTGAACTCGGAGAACACCCATGCACAGGGTGAACAGGCAAACTCTGTGCAGAAAGATCCAAGGAAGGCCAGGACGTGAACCGGGGATCTTCTAGATGCAAGGTGAAAGTGCTAACCACCCAGCCACTGTAGCCTGAACATGGGCTGAAAATTCTCACTAAACTGTTCTTTCTCCTCCTTAGTTGTAAGAAAAGTTATATAATGATAAAAACCAAGAGCCTCAGCAAGGCTGCTATGCAGAACAAAGGCTGTAGGAATTGTATCACTTTTTGCTATTCAGACACAATGTGCTGTGCCCATGCCAACTGTTTTAAAATGTGAAATGTTGATGATTGGATGTTCCTTACTGCAATGCACTTTGGAGGTTGCAATTGAATTCTCATATTAGGTTTTGATGAACACACATTGCAGGTTTGGCTTTTGACCAATAAACTGCTCATCTTATCTGAGATAGTTCTCAATTGTTGTTGGTTGCAACAAGGTGACAACCTCCAGGGATAAAAAAAAAATAAAAAATCAAGTACAAGTACCAGAAACTGCAGTTCCCCAAATGGCCACTTGAGGCTGGCTCCAAAAGCAAGTCGATTCCCACAGACCCCTATGTTAAATTGTTCAACTTTATAGCAGAAATAAACATGTTTGCAGCCTGGTACAAAAAGATGTTCCTGTTTCTATACCTAATTTTCTTGTTCATTACAACCGCAGCATGGAAGAATATTTATACAACTCTTCCATATAAATTGCATTGACACTTTAACACTCCTCCTCTCTGCTCATTTTTGAAATAGTCAGCAGTCTGGAAGAGCTGCCATGACAGTGATGGCAGGGCTGCCACAGTGGGCTTTAGGATACCTATAGGTGACGTCACAGAGGGTTTGTCATCTTCATATACAGTCAACGCCGACAGAGAGAGTTTTGTCTCAAGCAGAGCTTTGCCAATGCGTTCCAACTGTCAGTAGTTAGCAATGCTGATGAGAATAAATTTGAATAAATTTTTAAAAAATTTAAACCTGGCATGGATCTCTCGACTGGCAAGCTCAAGTGCTGTTACTCAGTCTTTCGCCTTTTAGCCACTAGAACTAGTTGGAAAGAACCTTTTATGTTGAACTAGGCTAGAGGATTATTACTGAAGTGTGTAATGTCACTTTGTTCTATGCAGTATTTTAGCCTATTTGAGCTCATTTGTTCAGTTTAACTGCCTGCACATTCGCTGCTGTGATTTTGTCTTCTTGCTTCTTGTTCAATCCCACTTTAAGCAACACCTTCTGAAGAAGTAAGTGTGCACGAGACAGGTCATTATTATGTTTCTGCCACTACCTGCCCACCACCAAACAGCTACAAGACAACGCTTGAAATTATCCTATGAAGAAGATTGGTGGAGAATTGACATTTGACAAAGGAAGACTGGAACTGCTTTATGTTTACCAAATGTGTAGAGTCTTGCAAACTGTAGCAGCTTTTTAATGTGTTTTACAGCTTGACTGAAACTAACCAAAATCTGTTAAAGCAGGTGTAGAATCGTTCATAGTGCAGGTTTCATTGTTTAAACCCTGTGGAAAATGTCAGCCACAGTTTGCTGTTCAACTTTGATTTTTATCTTTACATGGATTTTGTGGCAGGTTGTTCTTTCACACATCTACAGATTTCTTTGGAGGATTTTGGCTTGACAGGGTTAACTGTTGGGAACATACAATTAAGAGCTTAAGTCACAGATAAAGACGTGAGAAATGATGGTATATAACAGTGTAATCTCTTCGACAGAGAGATATCTTTAGAAACACAGCAAGACAAAGAAAATAGAAGTCTGCAAAAAGAACTAAGATAAAGGTCACATGGATAAGTATGCAAACAACCTGAAATCCATGCAAATTCACTTACACAAACTCTCCAGTCGAGAAAATGTATCAGAACAAAAACTTCACTTAGATAGCTGTCGTCTCATTTTCAGTGCTGGCTGTCTGCTTGGCCACAGAAGTGATGACCATGTAGCAAGAGCTCGAGGTCAGGCTGAATAGCAGACGCACATAAAGCTCTGAAAAGCCTCAGTTTCACTGTGTTGTCTTTTATGGTGAAAGGGCCATATTCAGAGTAAAGTATTTTCAGTTTGAGGACGTGCACCTTTATAGAAAGAGCATAAGGAACACTTCTGTCACAGAAGGCACACTTACAGGGAAAAAGCAATGTGATTGTTATTTTGTTCATATAAATTTAAACTTATCAAATCCACTCTCGATCTACTTTTTTTTTATGTGGGCTCGCTTCTTTTCACTGACAGTTAGAAATTGACTACTTTATTACCAAGAGATCAAGAAAAAAAATCCTTTGATTGCCTGTAAGTTAATTTATCTTTATTGCAGCACACAGGAAAGGGCTGACAGGGGCAGAAAAAGTAGGAAGTCGATTATGCCCCCGTGTCTTCCTCCTGCAACGATCTGCCGCACACCCACACTTCCCCTGTGCTCCGGTCTGCAAGAGCTCGGTGCACAGGACGGCCTGAGCAACCAAAGAGGGCACAGACACCTCACTAATCACACCAGCAATTAGAGCCAGCATCATAAAGCACCGCTGCCTATAAAACAGCTATTGAGTTTAGTGTTATCGTCGTTACCTATCCTTCCCCAGCTTGCTAATCAGCCCATGCACCGGGCAGAGGCAGGCGGGCAGAAAATAATGAATTCCTAATCAGAAACAATGGGATCCTCTCTAGACATCCCTGGTGTTATAGCTCTTTGCTCCTGTGGACGAGTAAACATTTGCAAATCAAAGTTATTTAGTTGATTAGGCTGCCCAAAGGACACATCCGAGAGTCTTAGGGAAGTGTAATAAAAGCTTTGTGTCCTGATAATGTTTCAAAAGCAGTAGTTTGACACCTCAAGTTTTACATTCACATATATTGTCATTGATTGAAGCAGCTGGAATGTAACAATGACGATTTATGGAACTTCCCCTCATGTTATGCTGTGGCACAGTTGTTTCTTGTTCACCATGAAAGCAAAGAAAATATATCAGCAAATACTTTGGGTGCGCATTTTGGTTTGTGGTACTTTATATTCATATAACTTCAGCGGGTAAAAAGAACCTTGAAATATTCTCAAGTATTTGTGGTGAAACTCCACATGAGCCAGTTTGGATATATGAATGTATTATAAAGTCATTTTGAGATTATTGAGAGTCCTTTCACTATGACAAGACTGGCTAAGAGGTTCCTAACAGTTTTATTATTTTTTGTAATGTGTTTTTCTCTTAAGTCTGCATTACTTTTGCTGGCATATTTTAGATTTTGTCAGCTATTTACTTTTGACATGCAGGTAAAATATTTAATGTGATGTCCATTCATCCATTATGCCTAATCCTCATTAGGGTCACAGGGGGCTGGAGTCTATCTCAGCTGACTTAGGGTGAAGGCAGGGACACCCTGGACAGGTCACCAGTCTATCACAGGGTTACATATACAAACAATCACATTCACGCCTATGGATAATTTAGAGTCCAGTTAACCTCAGCATGTATTTGGACTGTGGGAGGAAGCTGGAGAACCCAGAGAAAACTCACGCATGCACAGTGAGAACATGCAAACTCCATGCAAAAAGATCCCGGGGAGGCGGGGACACAAACCAGGGATCTTCTAGCTGCAAGGTGACAGTGCTAACCACCACTCCACCATGCAGACCTTAATGTGATGTAGTTGTACTATATACTGAAATAATTACAACATGTTTGTTTTTTTCCTAGGCCAGTTTAACCCAACAAAGCACAATCAACATTTTTCAGTTGTATAGAAAAAGAGGAAAGAGAAAATTTGTTTTCTTCCATACTGGAGATTACAATAATAATTTGGTTGATTTTAAATCCTTACTGATACCAGTTTAAATAAAACTATGTAACTTTTGAAAAAAGAATTATGAATATATAAAAAGTTAGTTCCTTATTGTCACACACTGCTCTATTTGTTGCTAGTACCTAGTCTAACTTAATATATCGGGTTATTTCATCTCAATCTCATTGAATTTTCAGGCTATGTTTGGAAAACAGTATCTCAAGATCTATCAAAGATAAGAGTATTTAAAATATTTGTCATCACATCATTGATTCAAAATCGAAATATTGGTGAGTTGAAATATTAATATTAATAATAATATTATGATATTCAATACTGCAGATTCTGAATCAATGGCATGATGAGAAATATATAAATAAATAAAAGTGAAATTTTCAGGCTTTTATCTCTAATAGGTCCTGAGATGTTGACATTCACACATAGCTTCAAATTTCAATGCATTAAAGGGCATACTGATAGTGGGTGGATACGCATTTATTAAAAAAAAAAAAAAAGTCTTGGTAAGTATTTAATATATTACACTAAAATATCTGAGAATATCCATTTTATGCAATAATAATAATAAAAACAAGAAAAGCACAGTTCTCTACCAAGGTTGCTCAGTCATTGTCATTTCTGATGGATAAGTCACGTTAAGTCTGCAGCAGTCGATTAGTATAGCAATCATGTGATCATCAGCAGGCAGCTGACGTAGTGCTCACTTGTTGTCATAGTTACAGGGACGTCGTGCCACTATCTCGCAATGATACAGAAATCTATAACAAATCTCTGGATCCAGACTGTAAGCCTTCAATTGTTGAAGCCAGGATTAAATTTTCGTCTAAGATCTGACCTGCTTATGTTGGAAAAGGTTTCTGTTCTATTACTTGACAGAGTAATGTAAGAGCTCACCTGTGTTCAGGTTCTGAGTAAAACAGTTGACATGAAATATTCTAGTTACAACATTAATTAGTGATGATGTACACAGCGTGGCACAAGTGAGGTCTAGGTAATTACAATATAGTGATATTTGTGCTCCATCAGACTATACACCTCTGGATGTTTGAGGACAGAACAGCAGCTGTGTATGTAGAATATAGGCCAATCTATTTTAGCAATGTTAATAATAAAATTGTAAACTCATCCATTCCTGTTTATGAGATGGGTTCAGATAAAACACGTGGACCTATAAAACAGCCCTGCATTAGGTGGTGTCCTCTGCAAGGTTTAGTAATTATTCAGTAATTAGTTACTGTTACGTTTTTGTGGCTCCACTGATATAACTGAGAATAAGATGATACAGTTCAACTGCATCACACACTACAGCTGTCAATAAATCAATGTTTCTAAAACATTAAATAAAGACTGTATAATGATCTTAGAAACCTCAAAATATATACACATTAATTATTTTCATATTAAAACGTAAAGAGGCAGGACTGTGTTGCTTGAACTTGCCATCATGTCAATCAACCAGCTGCCGATGGTCCTTTATATGCAAATGGTATGTAAATAAGGCGTTCCTTGCCCCTCCCCTCAGTCTTCTCCCCTCCAGACGGACAGAAAGGTGTCATTGAAAACAGAACTTTCAAGCATCATTTTAAAAAAATCTTTGTCTCTGAAAGAACAGACATGAAGAAAACTTTGATAACTGTAATTTCATTCTCAAAGACAATTTATTTTTAAATGGCATATTCTTTTTTTTCAATGATACATTTTATTTTCATTGACAAATATATTTTTGCAATGGCAACCTATTGTGTCCCTGTTTCAGCTCCATACTCTTCACCCTCCATCCACATCCTGAGATCTCCCCTGGTGGAGGCTGTGTGTGTCCTCCACCACCTCCACCTAAGTGACACTGTCCTTTCAGCCTGCTCTGATGGCTAATGAACCTGACATTGCAGTAGTTGGTGTGGGGTTCTCATCAGGTGACACCTAGTCCTGGCCAGGCACTCAGAACCTCTTAACATCAGTGTGGTGCAGCAGCATTGTCCTTGTGTCTCCAGGGTTGGCTTTCTTTCTTTATTTAATGTGTGTCAAGGTGAGAAGATTCCTTTATCCTCATTTTTTTATTCATGAAAATGCATTTGCTTTGACGTGTCGGCCCATGGACATAAGACTTCTGGAGGTCCCATGTCAGAGCTGTTTTGATGGGACAAGGGGGGACCTACACAATATCAAGCATGTGATCTTAATGTTGGGACTAATGGGTGGATCTTAGCAACTGGATGATGAATAGATTGTTTTAAAGTTCACGGGAAATCAATCTGTCACTTTAAATAACAGTTACACTTGTATTGATCAATTTCATGTTCAGGATTTTTTATCATGTCTCAGTGGAGCCTTACTTTGCATTTCCCTTCCATCTAATAATAAAACGTTATAAAACTTTGAGAGCATTAGCATCAGCTGTTCTCCTTCTCCAGTACAAGCTACTACACTTATTACAGCCTACAATTTGCTTGCCAGCTATATCGTCATCCCACAAATGCATCTTCCCTTGATGCCAGAATTTGCAAGACAGCTGCGTCTCCTTATACCATTTTTCTATGAAAGTTGAGATGTTGAAGGAGATGTGGGTTGATTTTGTGAAGAGCCTCATCAATGGAGAGCTGAGGATCACTTCTCTGCAGAGACCATTTTATACTGAGTAGTTTTTGAAACTTTATTCTGAAACTACTCAAATTCACAAATAATCTGCTGTTACTGGTAAAATGGACTAAACCAACCATCTCTCTCTTCCTCCTGCCCACATGACATCTGGTGCTGTCATCTGCAGTACATGTCCACCAATGAGTGTAAGCTGCATTGTGTGTTTAGTTTATCAAAGTAGGTAACTCAGTGGACAGCTACAATGTACAAAAATATTCCATTTGTATAGTGTGTGTTTGTGATTTCAAATCTAACATGTTTGATTTTGTTACAAAAAATACACAGTTCTGTTCATTACTCCACCAAGGAACGTAGGGAATGTGACAATCGGCACACGTTTGTCCGTCTGTTTGTCTGTCTGTTTGTCTGTTCGCAATATTACTCAAAAATGGACTAATGGATTTGGACGAAATTTTCAGGGAAGGTCAGAAATGACACAAGGACCAACGGATTAGATTTTGGCAGTGGTGCAGCTTACAGTCTAGATCCACAGATTTGTTAAAGATTTCTGTATCATTGCGAGATAGCGTCACAATTTCACTGTAACTATGACTACAAGTGAACACTATGTCAGCTGCCTGCTGACAATCACATGATTGCAATGCTACTACAAAGTGACCGATGTGGACTTATCAGGACTTATCCATCGGAAATGATACAAGTGTGAGGGTGTTTCTGAGTCCCATCAATTCCCATCGCCCGCTACATATTTAGGTCATGCAATTCAGTATCCATACATAATGGATGTTTGTGGGTACATCTATATTAAATGGCCTAAATATTTTTGCAGGCAGTGGGAACTGTTTCTTGTATCATTTCCAACGGATAAGTCCCAGTATGTCCACAACAGTGTATTTGTAGTAGGATTGCAATCCTGATTGTCAGCAGACAGCTGATGTAGCGTTCACTTGTTGTCATAGTTACAGTGATGCTGTGCTCGCAATGACACAGAAATCTTTTACAAATCCATGGATCCAGACTATAAGCTGCATCACTGCCAAAATCTAATCACCTGGTCCTTGTGTCAT
This sequence comes from Amphiprion ocellaris, assembly GCF_022539595.1. Classification (NCBI taxonomy): domain Eukaryota; kingdom Metazoa; phylum Chordata; class Actinopteri; family Pomacentridae; genus Amphiprion; species Amphiprion ocellaris. The sequence continues at coordinate 23,372,993 of NC_072781.1, read as the reverse complement.
TTCTGACCTTCCCTGAAAATGTCATCCAAATCCATTAGTCCGTTTTTGAGTAATGTTGCAGACAGACGGACAAACCAACGTTGATCGTCACATAACTGCCGCATTCCTTGGCGGAGTAAAAATGTTCTTACCAAATCCAGCAGTTATGTTAGGTTTTTCTTTCAACCAAAGAAAGTATTGAAACACTCCTTTCCAGTCTGATGATTTGACTGTGCAGCTGATGTTACACTCTTATGTTCTATATAAACACAATATCTTAGTAATCTTTATTAATATCTTGTTCTTTCTTGACTCAGTGTCAGGTTTCTACAATTGTTTCCCTCCTGATGGTAAGCACTGAAAATATCATAAGCTAACTGTAATCTGGCCATGAATAAACTTTAATAATGTAATTAATTTAGATAACATTTAATCAAGGGCAGCTAAAACAACAAACCCAATCCTCATTTTTCAATAGTGTGTAAACAGCATGTCAAATCCACAGTTTTTTTAAAAATTTTTTATCCACAATGCACACACAGATGTAATAACATTTTAGATTAGAGGCAGTACACTCATTACTTCAGTCTAGAGTAGATTCTACCCCATCAAATACAGCTATAGCTTACAGGTCCATCATCTACCTCATGTTTCTGACTGAAGTATACAGGTACCATTTGAAGTGTTGGAACTACTGTTGCCAACAGCTACGCTAGAAGTTCTCACTAATCCTTTAACTGTTGTTTGACTCTTCTTCATATGGACCCAAACACAACACTCTTCTAATGACAACAATAAATTTACTTTCTCTGCACCACTGAAGCCCATAAATAATTAATTGATTTGTTGAAGAGGGGCTAGTTTTGTATGACCAATATGCTTCCTGCTCCAGACAGTGTGATCGGATGCTCCTGCATCAGCACTCCTCTCATTCTGTTCAATTAAAACAGCACATTTGCAAAATATGAGCTTTGTTTGGGACTTTTCATGACACAGTTTTGTATTTATATGAACCAGGATTTTTGTTAGACATTTCACACCATTAGAGAAGCAGCCATTCATTCTATGTGGTAGGTGAATGGAATACTGAAGATTAGAAAAGCTGTGTGGATCTCTGTAAGAACGGCGCAACATTTCTATCTGTGTGGAACTAAACATGATTTAAAGATTGATTAGCCACATTAATGATTTGCATAGCCAGTCCGATCTCTACAATGTGTCAGTGTTGGAGAAGGGTTACCTGCACCTTATAATCATTGTGGTACATGGGGGAAATGCTCTGGTTTGTTTGCATTTCTTTGAACCAGTCACAATCATCTTGGGTGGCGATAGGGGAATCAATGTGGACAGCATGGTTTGCAGTGGTTAGCACCACTGGTTTTCTTTAATATAAGAAAGCTCTGGGTTTAAACCTGCCGGTTAGCTGGAACCTTTCTGTGTGGAGTTTGTGTGCTTTCTTTGTGCCTGCATGGGTTTTCTCCAGGTGCTTCAGCTTCCTCCTAAAACCTATATATGACAGGTTAATTGAGGGGTTGCACAGTGGCGTGGTGGTTAGCACTGTTGCTTTGCAGCTAGAAGATCCCCGGTTTGTGTCCCGGTCTGGGCCTGGGATCTGTCTGCATTAAGTTTGCATGTTCTATCTGTGCATGCGTGGGTTTTCTCTGGGTACTCCAGCTTCCTCCCACAGTCCAAAAACATGCTCAGATTAATTGGTGATTCTAAATTATACACTGGTGTAAATGTGAGAGGGCTTGGTTGTTTGTCTCTCTGTGTAGCCTTGCCATGACTGGTGACTTGTCCAGGGTGTCCCCTGCCTTAAGTCAGCTGGGATAGACTCCACCCCTCCCACCCCTGGATGGATGGATGGATGGATGGAGGTTAATTGGTTCTAAATTAGCTGTAGGTATGAGCATGGATGGTTGTCTGTCTTTTTGTGTTAGCGCTGTGATGGACTGGACACCCTATCTTTCACCCACTGTCAGAATAGGCTCCAGCCCCCTGTAGTCTTACACAGGATACAGTGGATGTTCCTAATGTTTTGTGGGAATTGTTTTGGTGGAACATTTGCATGCAGGAAAGTGAGCAATGTCGTTAAAGTGCCACAAGAACCAAGCAGGCCTGCCTTGTTGAATGTCTAAATCTTCAGTAAAACCTTTCATTTAGAGCGTGTAGGTAACTGCTTAAAATAATTTTTTTGCCTAAATCATCTCCTCATAATGCTGCCCACCTCTGGTAAAATCACCTACATGCTCAGTTGAACAGATCATGTGATTTGACCAGTGTATTATAATGGCCTACATCAAGGTTCAGAAGGTTGTGATTCACTTTTTTGTATTTCCTGAAAAACCTCAAAAAAATTGCTTGGGCCATTATTTTAAGAGGTTGTCGAAATGATACCCTGCAAATAGTGAGTAGAAACAAACTGCAGAAATGGCAGACTTATACCAAGATCCTACATCCGGTGAGTCACACTAGCACATTGAAGAAGTTAACAACGTATTTCTGTTTTTCAAATTTGTATTTGTTGTTTTACAACAAGTAATATACCACCATTAACACCCATCAGTATTGTTTTCTTTCTGGTACCTTTTAAGAAATCAAGCACTGTAAGTCTGTTGATTTATAATCTTAAGCTAGCAAGTAATGTCAGCAGGGTTTAATTACTACAGGGAACTTTTACATCCAGCCTCTAAAATTTGGACAGAAACATTGATGTTTCCTAATTACAAGCGTGAAATTTTGGACTGAATAAAACAGAATTTAATTTTTCATATGGGGTGACTGCTGACTGCAATCAACCCAAACATGTGCAGTTTGATTCTGCAACTACAGTATTGAATGTGGTGACAGCACAGCAAATGAATCAGCCACTCAAGGTTCTATTTTGTGACAGTGCACTGCTGGGCTTTGTGGAGGCATTTTTACCAGATGTTCATAGCTGTATTTTCTTGATAACCTCATTTTGTATTTTGGTAACGCACTGTGATAGTGAATATGCCACTGTGAAGTCAGGGGTGAGTTATATTGTGTGCCAGTAATAATCAAACTGCACAGAGTAATTTTGGTAGCGGGGCCAGAGACTCAGAGTTTCATAAAAGAGGAAGCAGTCATTTTCTGTTATTTCTGAGGTCTTACCGTGCAGTGTGCATATAAAGAGATCCCAAAACTTGAAACTAAACAATACTTCCCATTCTGCAGTGTTCTGCCATTGCTGGCTGGGTTTCTAATGGCTGTTATCCAACACAGAACTGCCACAATGCGTCGTGATGCACAGAGTTGATAGACTGACAAATGCCATCCTTCTTCTTCTGTGTCATTAAACAGTTTCCCACATTGGAAAATGGTTCTCTGGGGATCCAGGAACATGTAGTCAAGTCTGCTTTCTCCTGTGACACTGGCTTAATTTAAAGTACCATATACAGGGTGTCCCTAAAGTCTCGACACACAGGAAACCGTAGATTAAATATGGCTTTGTCGAAAGAAGAAAGAATTGAATTGGTACTTCTCAGTGATCATGAAGGGTGTACATATCAAAAAATAGCAGATGAATTCAATCTTTTGACAAAGCCATATTTAATCTGTGGAGGGAAAAAAATTATGAGATTTTCTATGTTTCCAGACTTTAGAGACACCTTGTATGCTCACTGGCCTCTTAATTAAGTACACCTTGCTAGTAAAAGATTGGACCCCCTTTTGCCTTCAGAACTGCCTTAATTCTTCGTGGTATGCTTTCAACAAGGTATTAGAAACATTCCTCAGAGATTTTGATCCATATTGACATGATAGCATCATATAGTTGCCGCAGATTTGGCAGCTGCACATCCATGATATGAATCTCCCATTCCACCACATGCCAAAATGGCTCTATTGGATTGAGATCCGTTGACTGTGGACGCCATTGGAGTTCAGTGAAGTCATTGTCATGTTCAAGAAACCAGTTTGAGATGATTTGAACTTTGTGACATTACGTGTTATCCTGCTGGAAGTATGAGAAGATGGGTTCACTGTGGTTATAAAGGGATAGACATGGTTAGCAACAATACTCAGATAGGCTGTGGCGTTTAAACAATGCTCAACTGATACTAAGGGGCCCAAAGTGTGCCAAAAAAATATCCCCCACACCATTACACCACCACCATCAGCCGGAAGCATTGGTCTAAGGCAGGATGGATCCATGGTTTCATGTTGTGTACGCCAAATTCCTCCATCTGAATGTTGCAGCTGAAATCAAGACTCATCAAGCCAGGCAATGTTTTTCCAATCTTCTATTGTCCAATTTTGTTGAGCCTGTTCGAATTGTAGCCTCGGTTTCCTGTTCTTAGCTGACAGGAGTGGCACTGGGTGTGGTCTTCTGCGGCTGTAGTCCATCTTTTTCAAGGCTGGACGTGTTGTGCATTCAGAGATGGTATTCTGCATTCCTTGGTTGTAACGAGTGGTTATTTGAGTTACTGTTGCCTTTCCAACATTTCCAACCAGTCTTCCCATTATCCTCTGACCCCTTCACATCAACAAGGCATTTTCATCCACACAACTATCGCTCTCTGGATATTGTCTCTTTTTCACACAATTCTGTGTAAACCTTAGAGATGGTTGTGTGTGAAAATCCCAGTAGATCAGCAGTTTTTGAAATACTCAGAACAGCCCAACTGGCACCAGCAACCATGTCACGTTCAAAGTCACTTAAATCCCCGTTCTTCCCTATTCTGATGCTTAGTTTGAACTTCAGCAAGTTGTCTTGACCACGTCTACATGCATACATACAATGAATTGAGCAGGTGTACCTAATAAAGTGGACGGTGAGTGTATGTTCTTAGGAGTCCCATTGGGAGAGGCTTTTCTGGCAGTTTTTTCCAAGCATTATCCTTTGAACTGTTTCCTCCATCACAAAACTGACACAGAATGTGATTGCTCAAACCAGACTGCTTTTAAAAGGAATAAAAAGAAGTGATCGTATTTGTCATGACTCATGTCAAAGCCTATACAGCCTGATTAATTGCTCCTAGTCACACCCAGGTTCTGATACAGTGTCACTGTGACCACAAGCTGAAAAAAAACAGTCACCACGCATCTTTACAAAAATAGAGCGCTGGATGAACTGCAGCTCCGTATCTTTGCTTTGCCCTCCCATACTTCGTCCAAACACACCACAGCTGTTGATTGTGCAAGCAGAAAATGCATCACTTCTGTGCAGCAGCGCACTGATCAACAAACCACGTTCAGAATAGCTCCTGTGCAACCTTTATGGCCTGGGTATAGACTGAATCATCCCTTTATGATATCAACTGATGACAGACATTTTTCTACACAATATTTACACAATTTTCAAAAAAATCCTGTTCTTGTCCAATCCTTCATGTACTTTTGGCCATCAATTGCAACAAAATGAATCAAAATTGACTTGAGTGCAGGCACTATGCATCATATTGCCACAAATATGTAGAACATACTAGTGGAGAGCATTCCAACTCACTTTCCTCCCTTTTTATCAAGTCAAGTACAAAGATTTGAAGCCACTTTACTACCTTTATCAGTATGTGAATGCATCGCCACCTGTAATGCCATGAAAGGTATGCTGATTCTGCATTTCAGTAGTTCAGTCAGTTGCTTTCTTGAATTTGTCTCATATTGTTCTGTGTAAAAACTAGCCCCATCTGGGACTGTCGCCTGGCACTGGGAGATCTTTCCAGATGCCTCCTAAAGGAGAGCTTAAGAAGGTGGCTCTGTGTTGGATGTGAAAGGATAACCAGATGTGCATTTGCTAAAACAAGCAAATAAATCTGTGAAATTGAAGCATACTGTTTGAAAACACTGTCAAGGACATAAATCTTATCGTTTTATGGCTTGTCCTAGTTTGTGTCTAAGTGTGGAATGGGACCATTGCTGCTTCTCTTGGTTGACGGCCCACTACAACTGCAGTTCTCACCAAACATACCACAACAGGCGTTTCTTTCTCTCAATAGGCTTGGCTCGTTGCTTTAGAATGAGGCAAAGAGGGCATCATACTAGTGTAGGAGTTGGAGACTGTGGGAGTGAGCTCATTGACAAATAGACATTTTGAAAAACTTAGACACTCTCCAAGAAAAATCCAAGAAAAATAAAGTTATTTTGACCTTGTTAACATATCCGTAAGGTGTTTTTAAATTACAGCAGGTACATCATGAGTACATGAGCAGTCAGGGCCATGGCCGGGCATTTCCACCTTTAAACTGCAGTGTAACAACAGTCAGACTTCCAGGGCTTCATCTGTAACATGCATCAGGAACTAATCCTTTAAACTTGGAGGGCAGGGCCTTGGGTATCATTATTTGTCAGAATCATTTTCTGGGTTGCAAATGTTTGGCTGAATTAGTCCAAGATTCCAACTAGCTATTGTGTTGTGCAGAGACAGTGTTTGAGCCATAGCTGAGCTGGTGTGCTCGAGCTGGAACAAAAGGAGGCAACTGTGTAGAGTTACAGTTCATCTAAGGTGAGCTCATGGTTTCTACATCATGACCATATACCATTGCAGATGTGCATGTACTGCTGTTCATACTGCAACAAGTACATATAAGATGGTCACACTCCCCTTCATATCAAACACAAAAACACACTATGCTCTTGTGGTAACATTGTGTCAATGTGATCATTCCTGAGTTGTGGGAAGCACAGTGGGTGAACTCAGCACAGGATTTCTGGAGAATTTAACCTCCCCACTGTGTTTGTGCACTGTCAACAGAAAGCATGTACAAATCAAAGCAGCTCTGAAGTCCTTCTGCTGCTCCTTCAGTTCACCTCTTTTTAACAATAATTATAAAGGTCTCCTCAAAACCAGCATTTTTTGACCACCTTTCTTTTTCTTGGCATAGTTGCCACAATGGCGTTGAGGACCGCCCACATGGAAACTTGTAAATGTGGAAATATGACCAAATTTATGTCACACTTTTAGAAAAAAATGTACAAACAAAGACATTAGCTTTATTGGGCTTAAATCAATGCCCAGTTTCTAATCATTTACCAAGACTGTAATCTCTATCTTTTCTGATTGCCTTGCAAAATTACTTTGCAAAGATTTAATGTGCAGGCATGAAAACAAGTTTGATCACGATAAGCCTGTAGAAGCACTGTTTATATTGTTAATAGCTCAGCAGCCATCTCGTACTATTGCTTCTGTGATGGTCATTGAAGCTGACAATAGTATTTAGATACTAATGAGAATCTCCACAACTGGTTCACTCAGTGACAATGGCTATAGACAAAATGACTTGTCTCCTCACTTTCCAGCGAGTCCTTCTACAGTGAATGCCTTTTAAAAGACATAGCAGCACAAAGACCACAAGATACGGCTGAACCACGCCAATGATTGTTCAGTTGAGTGTCCCTCTAAATAAATCTTGGGGTAAACCGAAACTGGAGCCCTGAACAGACCAGTGTCTGTACCGCTGCGAGGGCTGTGTCAATTAATGTTACATGACAAGCAGACACAGCTCAACACTGGGCCTTCCTGAAACCTTCAGCCATTCACTTTCATCAATAATGGAGGAGAATCTGTCTCCTGACACACCTCAGTTCAGCCCGATCCCCAGCCTCCACCTCCACCACAACCTCCCTCTCTCATTATTTTCCCATGTTTGTCCCCTTCTTCCATCTCCCAAGTTCACAGAGTCAACTCATTTCTTCTCTTTGCACTGTAATTCCAGAAAAATAGATTGCAGGTTGCTGGATTTGAGGGATAATAGCCTGCTATTGAATTCCTGTTTTATTTTAGTGATGCAAAACACAGGCTCAGTAGAGTCTATGAATACTCTCCATCCTTTTTTCACCCATTAAGAGCTGGTAACAGGCACAGTGTGGGTGGACGGGAGGCTGGAGAAGTGGAGGCAGAGGTAGTGGTGAGGTGGCTGTGGTGAGAAGGGGAAAGAGACGGTAGAATTCAAGTACAGTAAGTGAACAGATAATAGTCATGCAATTATCCTGAATGTGCCTCTCTTCTTTCAGAAATGTTCCTTCCTCTAAATGTGTCCATCGCTCTAATTCCCTCCCTAATTTCCCCTAATTTCAGTCTATTTTTCAACAGTTCCACATTCCCTCCTCTATCATTACCCCCTTCTGTCAGGCAATAGCTGTCAATATGATTTATCATTGATGCTAACTGATGTCGTTGTCCCACTGTGAAGGCTGATTAGATGACCACCCTGCTGATACAACCCTGTCAGGGACTACAGTCTGTGGGATTGTGGGACAACAACACTACCATGTCTCTTTCCTTCTCCTCATGTGTCACTGTCTTTCTCCTTTCCGTTTTATTGTCATTGCCTTCTCTTTAGCATATTCCCATGTTAAATCTAGTGGTATCAAATGCCATTCTTTTAAGGCTACACTAGGCAGCAATTTGGAAATCGACTTGTCTTGTCAACGTGAATCCAAAAGTGGAGCAGATGTTTTTAATGCGTCCCCCTTCCCTTTATTTGCCATATCTGGCCCAGAAAAACTGCAGTGTTAGATATAAACAACCTCTTCACTGCGAACAGAAAGTGATGAATTGAAACACAAGAGCAAAGAATAAACTGTCAAACAGCAATAACAACCACTTTATGCAGAGAAAGTGAAGCATTGTAAGCACTGTTTTCTGCCTGTTTCATCCTTTGGTATGAAGCTTCACATGGTGCCAGCCAGTTCACTAATGACTTCTTTACATGAAACTCCAACAGTACTAGTTTGAAAACTGGCATGTATGGCAGCTTTATAATCAATAATTCAGCATTTATTCTGTAATCAAACAGGCTTTTTCTAGTAACATTTATCCAGCATCTCTTGACCCAGTAAGTAAGAGAATGTTGTTTTTTTCAGAATGCTCAGCACTGTCACTCCATTGCATTACAATTGGATGGCAATCTAGTATTTTGTGTACTTAAAACATGACGTAAAACTGCGAACAAACATTCACAATTCACAAAATTTTTAAATTGTAATGTTATCTTCATTGAAACAAATGTCTCAGTGTTTTGGTGTTGATCTTCACTTGATGCTGTGGCCCAGCAGACAGGTCATAGCAGTTAAATACACTGCCGTTCAAAAGTTTAGGGTCACCCAGACAACTTCATGTTTTCCATGAAAACTCACACTTTTATTCATGTGCTAACATAATTGCACAAGGGTTTTCTAATCATCAATTAGCCTTTCAACACCATTAGCTAACACAATGTAGCATTAGAACACAGGAGTGATGGTTGCTGGAAATGTTCCTCTGTACTCCTATGTAGGTATTCCATTAAAAATCATCCGTTTCCGGCTAGAATAGTCATTTAACACAATACCAATGTCTAGACTGGATGTCTGATTCAATTATTGATATGTTAAATGAAAAAAAATGCTTTTCTTTCAAAATTTCTAAGTGACACAAAACTTTTGAACAGTAGTGCATGTCTAGTGGCTACCTTTTCAATTAAAGCCACCAACTGGTTGCAGTTTTCACATGTTCAGTGAAATGTTATGCATAGCTTTTAAACAAATTTGCACAGATGTGTCCTCAAGTGACTAACCACTGACTACCACCTTGGGATTGGCATTTGTCATGGGGATCCTTGAATATCTAGCACTAGCATTTCATCCAAATATTTGTCCATACTTTGATTTATGACCAAAAATAATGACATTCCCATCAGCTGCAGGTGTTTATCTACTGTCATATCTAATTAGTATCTAGTACTAATTAGCCAATATTAGCACTCTAGACCACGAGGGTTACAAGCTTGTCAGTAATTTCTTATGTGCAAAATCACTGTGACCTTTTTAATCACTCCAGTAAATGCCAAACATGACATCTAAAACTGTAGCAAAATACATAAGAAACTCAGTGTGTAAAAAATATCAAAGACTATCATGAGCATTAAACCAGCATGAAACCATAAAAGTAAGAATGAAACCAAAGACTGGTGGACTCATTTTTAACTGGCTCTGCATCACCAGGCTCACTCCATCACTGTGTATCATTACAGCAGCCCTCCCACTTCACACTCCCCAATCATTTCCATTAAAGTCCCTTAATTGTTTCTCTGACCTCTATGTGGAACGACCCAATCACATGGCAACTGTATCCTGAAATGAATGTCCATATTTGCATTGTTCACCTGTCAGGAGGGCGTCATTACTTGGGTGGCTGGAGCGAACAGACGTCTTGTTCAAGGGGAAGGAGGACAAAAGAAGGTTTCCCATCATTTTTATGATATCACAGTGAAAGAAGTGGACAACGTGTTCTAGTTCTGGTTGGCAGACAGAAATAGGACTGACAATTTGCAAAGAAATCCAAAGGACTCCTGAATCGCAAAAGTTGTATTCTATCCATAGGTGCTTCTAAATAAATTAGAAAAAGTAGAATAAATTGTCAGTACTGAGTTTTGCATCACATTTTTTAAAAGAAAACCCAACAGCACAAAAATAACTAAGGACTGGTCAGAAAATATTGAGTATACCTAGTCATTCCTACACAAAACACCTTCACATTACACTAAGTGACTGCTGCCACTGTATAATCCATCCTGCATCCACGCTGTCTGCAGTCATTCCACAAGTCTTCCATCTTACAGTCAGCGCCTTTCATGACCAACTCAGGGACATACTTGAGAAAACGTCCAGACTGACTTGATCAAAGCAAATCCCTGAAATGAAAAATTCCTGGAACCATTTTTTGACAGGAAGAGAAAAAAAAATGAAATGTGATGGGCTTTTACAACAAACCAGCAAAGTCTTTGTAATGCTGAGTGGCAGTTCCCTTAGAGGAGAACAGGGTTTTTAATCAGAATAAATGCAAAAAGACACTCAGACCTGTTGTGGGGTTCTGGCATTGACTCGGACAGAGGATCAACAAAGACATTCCAGTGTTTCAGAAGAAATTCTAATTACAGCACCTGGAAACCGACTGGAGGAAGCGTGTATCAATCAGAGATAAGAAGCAAGCCAAGTACTGCAATAAACAGATCAAACCAAAAAGTTTCTTATGTGTTTAGTAGATTGTATGGGGATTTAAAAAACAAAAAACAAAAGTACTAACACTAGTACTAGCTACTTGAGTAACTTTTTGAAAAAAAAAAAGTACTTCTGAGAGTAGTTTTACTCTGCCATACTTTTTGCTTTTACTTGAGTAGATTTGTGAAGCAGAAACGCTACTCTTCCTTCGTTACACTGGGCTACACTTGACTCGTTACTTTTTTATTTACCACATTAGATATGCTTTATTTTGCCAGAGAGATGCCCCAGTGGATCTACCACATGACTGTGTTTCACCAATCAGACGAAGCAACAATAATCACGTGACTGTGTTTCCCCAGACGTGGCCCTGCAGTCACATGACCACATATGAACTTTCGCTGGATAGTGGCACAAACTCTTCACACGTAGCAGATAAGGAATGAAAAAACGGGGGCATTTTCGAGAAATTTGATCTTGCTTCGGAGTCCGACAACATTAGCATAGCATTAGTATGGATATCTCTTTTTTTGTGTGTTTCTTGTGCCTTAACTTGTCATTTTGTAAAGATGTTATTTATTTTTGCTATTTTTTTTTTATTTTATTACTTGGAAATACCAGAATTTGCACATTACTGTTACATTTTTGTCTCTGATCACATCATTTCAAAAAAATAAATCGGACATTACAGTCAAACAGTTACTCAGTACTTGAGTAGTCTTTTCACCAAATACTATTTTACTCTTACTTGAATAATTTTTTGGATGACTACTTTTTACTTCTACTTGAGTGATATTATTTTGAAGTAACGTTACTCTTACTTGAGTACAATTTTTGGATACTCTACCCACCTCTGGATATATTATCCAGATAATGAACAATCAGATGGTATATTGTGTCTGTATTCTGTCTGAGTTGGTCAGATCCAGGCCAGGATGTCTACTATGGAAGGCAGGTGAAAAGGGAAGTTGCTGACAACAATTCCAAACAAGGGACATTTAAGATAGAAGATGCACCATAAACATAATTTTAAAACACATGGAAGGGTGTGCCAGATTATACAGCCAATGTCAGTTCTTATTTTTAAGCAAGGAAAAATGTTTTCATAGGTTTACAGTTCTACAATTTAATGTAGCAGATGCTTTTATACAAAGCGATGTACAGCTTTGGAGCTGATGTAGCTTTGACTTTTGACTGTACCACCAAAGCGAACAAGTTAGGAAGCCAGTGCATTCTCCAATCCATGTCAACATAATGAATCTAGCCTCTTTTTCAGGCATTTATTTCAAGTTGTCAGTGTTTAAATACCCCTGCTGTATTAACATAGCCATATTATGGGAAATCCTTATTTAGGATGTGTGTCTACACTGTTAAATGATTCAAAATGTTACACTACCGTTCAAAAGTTTGGGGTCACTCAGGCAATTTCATGTTTTCCATGAAAACTCACACTTTTATTCATGTGGTAACATAATTGCTCAAGGGTTTTTTCAGTCATCAGTTAGCCTTTCAACACCATTAGCTAACACAATGTAGCATTAGAACACAGGAGTGATGGTTGCTGGAAATGTTCCTCTGTACCTCTATGTAGATATTCCATTAAAAATCAGTCGTTTCCAGCTAGAATAGTCATTTACCACATTAACAATGTCTAGACTGTATTTCTGATTCATTTAATGTTATCTTCATTGAAAAACTACCCTTCTTTCAAAGATGTGGACATTTCTAAATGACCCTAAACTTTTGAACGGTAGTGTATGTGGAATGTTCACATAAGGATGTATTATTAGCGCTCATTGACTAGAGAAAAGAAACAGTAATATTGTTCAGTAATACATTTAGACATGTACTGGATCAAACATGTCTTGGCTCAAAAAAGAACTGTAAGTGTCCCACTGTTTAAACCAATAATGCAAACCTCATAGTGGATGACTGGATGTTACTTCCTACATACTTAATTCATCCACAGTTGTGCACTGGTGCCAACACCAGGTGACTGTGATGATGTGTTGGGTCAAACCGGTTGTTGTTTTCCACAAGTGTACTGCGATCTTATCTTATTTCTTATGACCCGAGTCTGCAGATCCATCTTTCATCTTCCAAGGGCAACCACTCACAAAAGCAGCATTTTGAGACTGCAACCTTGAAAAACGCAAGCAGCTGTTATAGTCAGACTCACCTTTCTGGCACAAACAGTCCAGTGTTTTTCTGTTAGCTCTACCCTTTTACAATAATCCTTTCTTTAGGAGTACATGGAAATTATGCATTTTGTTGCAAGCATCTGGGTGCCTGTTCTCAGAATGTTTTTTTATAATGCTCTTGAAGTATCATATTAGAAAAACGTAATGGAAACAGCAAAATTCGACTTCCACTTTGCAAAAAAGTTGTTACTCGCTTGAGGTGCCTTTTGACTTTTTGAAAGAGTTAGTGTACTTCATGGTAGAATAAAGTCTTTTTTTTTTTTTTTTTAAACATACATTCTGACTTAGCAAACATTTAACAGGACAATATGGACAGTATGAAAATGGCCAATACCAGCTGACATAAAGGAATAAATAAAACTTCGGTTTAAGACTATTTTTGATGATTTCTGTCCTTTTTTTCCCATAAATGGCCAAAGTTGTGTTTGTTTCTTCTTCCTTTAAGTTTTTTTTGGCAGTTGTTTTTTTTTGTTTGTTTGTTTGTTTTTTAATTATTTATTTTATCAGGTAAGATCAGTTGAGAACAATTTCTCATTTACAATAATGACCTGGCAGGAGGCCCCAGCAGTTGGCAAACAACTGGGGTGTGTTCCAATACTACCATACTGAGTAGTATAATAGAAAAATAATTAATATGACCGAATACATAGTACGTCAAATTGAGTAACTGAAAAAAACAAGGACATCCCATTTCATCCAGTTGGCTTGCAGCATGACCTACAATCCTTTGCAGAATGGAAGGTACACCACACACAACAGAGTGTCCTGCTCAAGTAACAAGCTTGACCTGCTGAGAACACATAAACAGATGACTTCTCATTGCAAACTGCAAAAAAAAAAAAAAAAAACATTTGAGCCAAACAGTCAAAATTTAAGGCACAATAATATTATGAAGTAGTATGTCCAGGTCGTATGCATAAGTTGTATGGGCAGCTGTAAGCACTAAAAATAAACAGAAAAAGTATGCAGTTTGGAATGAAGGACTAGTTTTGTTTCCAGCATCTTCCACTGAGATTCACTCCAACACAGGTAATGGAAACAAGTCTAATTTGCATTTTCTCAGTCCACAACAATGGTACTGTCTGTATGAGGCTCTACTTAGGCACAGCAAATACATCTTACCTTCTCAGCTTAGGATGTTTTGCTTATGAGCACAAAACTATATTGCACCAGAGGCTGATGGGAATGTTGATAGGTATTGTAGATGTTTGGTGTTTAACTGCTGGATAAATTAAATTTTTGACCTATTATGGATCTGATGTGAAATTGGAGCGTAAAAGAAAGGTTAGAATAAAAAGAAATGAATCACAAGAGACTGAACCACAAACCTCAAGATTGCACTAGAGAAAAAATCAAACCATTATCTACATGAAAACGTATCCACTAAAACATACTTCCTGCACTTTTGATAGATTACTGATTAATCAGAATAGAACAGGTGTCATTTTCCAAAAGATTGTCATTTGCACTGCCATCCCCACCTGTCTCCCAAATACTATGCGCCTATACAAATAAACTGCATTTTAAAGTACATTTTGAAACACTTCGACTCAACCTGTCTTTGCCATTTATTTTGCACTGTTGCTCTTTTTTGGCCAACTAATCATAGATTCGATGACAGGAATTATCACTTTGGCAACCAAGAAAATGGACGAGAAGCTTCAATTATGGCATGAAAGTGTTGAATTTTAATCCAAACTGTGATATCTTCCTAAACCTGACCATGTAGTTTGGGGTTCTAAACCTGCTGAATTATGCCTCCATCCTCCATTCTCTTCTACTCCCTTCTGCAGATATTGTGGCGCTTTTAAGCTGGAAGTCTTTCCCACTGCATTACAGGCAAGAAACAGAATTTGTTCCAAAACTTAATAAAAGAACTTTCAAAACTGAAAAATTAGAGTATAGTTAAGTTGTATAGGAACATCACGTGCTGAGGTTAACTGGTAACTCTATATTGTATGTAGGTGTGAATGTGAGTGTGCTTGTTTGTCTCTATGTGTAGCCCTGCAATAAAACGGTGACCTGTCCAGGTGTCCCCTGCCTTCACCCAAAGTCAGCTGGGATAGACTCCAGCCCCCCATGACCCTAATGAGGATTAAGCGATGTATAGGTAATGGATGGATGGATGGATGGATGGATGGGTACTCTGGTGCACATTTTAGTTTGTGATACTTTATATTTATATAACTTCAGCTGCTAAAAAGAACCTTGAAATGTTCTCAAGTATTTGTGGTGAAACTCACTGGGACCCTAATGATGTTTAAGGGGTGTATAGATACACTACCGTTTAAAAGTTTGGGGTCACTTTCTAATGTCCACATTTTTGAAAGTAAAGCAGTTTGTTTCAATGAAGATAACACTAAATTAATCAGAAATACAGTCTAGACATTGTTAATGTGGTAAATGACTATTCCAGCTGGAAACAGCTGATTTTTAATGGAATATCTACATAGAGGTACAGAGGAACATTTCCAGCAACCATCACTCCTGTGTTCTAATGCTACATTGTGTTAGCTAATCGTGTTGAAAGGCCAATTGATGATTAGAAAACCCTTGTGCAATTATGTTAGCACATGAATAAAAGTGTGAGTTTTCATGGAAAACATGAAATTGTCTAGGTGACCCCAAACTTTTGAACGGTAGTGTAATGGATGGATGGGTTGCCCATGCAGCAATTGACCTGTGGTCCACATCAATATACAAGCACTCCTTTCATGCACATTGCAAAAAAATGACACCATAATTTCTTACGTGTGTTAGCAAAATGCAGGTAAATTGATGAGTCATGCATGGGACACTAGTATAGCATTTGTTCTGCAGCACCATAAATGTCTTATGTTCGAAAAGTGACACAGCTACACCCATTTTTACATTTCACAACATTTTGGTCATGACTACAGGCTTTTTGTAGCCCTTTAGAGTGGATTTAAGCAGTTTTACCTTCAGACATGGTCAAACATTGGACCTTTCTATCAGAACAGCAAATTCATCATGAAGTAGTAAAGCAGTTCAAGCAGTTGAAAGGAAATGTCTTCAAAAAGGCAAAGAAACCCTAAACGTCTACTCAGTTAGAACTAAATGGTCATACTTCAAGCTTTTGTTGCAACACTGAAAGCTTCAGCTCTTCACACTTGCACTGACCTTCTGTCAAATGTCTGAGTTTCTTCTCTCACTTTCCTTATGAAAAAAATAGGACTAAAGAAATCCTCCTGCTGAACCAGGCTCTTTGCTTGTTTAGAGTTTGTCATCACACATTGCAAGAATGTGCATGTTGGCAATATTCAAGATGGTCCAATTTTCCAAATCCAAATGACTCTTGTAATCTGTCATTCCCCACCCTTATCTCGCCGGTAGGTGGGAATTTCTCGTGAAATGTTAGACAAGGTTTTATGAGAGAAATCAAGAGCGGGCCGCCTGTAAATATGAGATATGTTGAGATTCTTTAAATCCTCTAGACTGATCCCAGCTTAAAAAGCTCTGCTCTGCTCCAAGATGTCTTCATGCAGGATGTTGGTCTATTTTAATAATTGCCCAATTTTTCCTTGACAGTACGTCACATCACACAGCGATGTTTTTGTAAGACTGTTGTTGACTCCAGGGATGATAATTGGCCATTTTATATGTGACCAGGAGTTGTGGGTATGGTATTACCCAAAATGACGAGATGACGCCTCTGCCTGCCGTGATGACATTGGTACCCATGGTGATGACATTTCTGTCTGTGGTGATAATGTTTGCACCAACAGTGTTAAGTGCTGTACTCACTGTGAGGATGTTTCCAGTCAGGATGATGACATTTCTACAAAGCATTTCATGACAATAATGATTTTTTCCATTATATTTCGCCAGTTTATGTTGGAGCTGTGATGTTTTTTGTTGCACAGTGATGGATACATATTTCCTAATACACAGGGATTTGTTATTCTGCCGAGGAACGCGGCAGAGTTATGTTCATTTTGGTCGTAATGTGGCTTATAGTCTGGACCCATTTGTTAAAGATTTCTGTATCATTGCGAGATAGTGGCACAGTGTCACTGTAACGATGACAAGTGAACACTACGTCAGCTGTCAGCTGATGATCACATGATTGCGGTCCTACAACAAATCCACCGCTGCGGACTTATCGGGACTTATCCGTCGGAAATCATACAAAGACTGAGCAACCCTGGCGGAGCATTATGCTCTCTGAGTGCTTTTCTTGCTTCTTGATGTGGCAGTTTTTGACTGAAATCAGACCAAAAAGTTAAAGAAAACATTTTTATTTAAAAGTATTTAAAAACCTCTCAATAAAAAGCTGCAGACCACTTGCATTTGTGCTAGATGACTACACTACAACTCCAGCATTGTGATGTAGAGAAAACATAATGCCAACTACGCAGATGTGGATTCAAAGGAGACAAGAAAGCAGTAGTTTAACAACAAATACATGTTGTCTGTATGCATGTTCACAAAGGAGTATGATTCTTATGTCTCTACAAACTTTGCAGGCCTGCACACTTGGCAGATCCTCTCAAGCTCCATCATATTGGATGGAAGCAACTTTGAAATGCCACCATCAGGTTTGTCCACAGATTTCTGTGACTTGAAACATGTTCTGAAGTCAGTCCTGTGTTGTCCTGACTGTATACTTTGCATCCCTGTCATGCTAAAAGGTGAACTTTCACCCTTGTCCTTGGTTGCTGCACCATGGAGCAGTTTTCTTCAACAACTTTTGTGTATTTAGCTGCATTCATCCTTCCCTTAACTCCGACCTGTTACTGCCCATGAGAACCACCCCTAGCATGATGCTGCCACCACCATGCTTCATCAGATGGATGGTATTTCCCACGAGATGTAGTGCCTGTTGTTCAACAGACACAATGCTTAGAGTTCTGTCTAAAGAGTTCAGTTCAGTTTTTATCTCATCAGAACAGAGAATCTTTCTCTTAGAGTGCTTTAAATGCTGTTTGGCAAACTCTAAGCAGGTTGCGTTGCCTTTTACTCAGAGTGCCTTCTGTCTAGCTGTCATAAAGGCCTGACTGATGAAGTCCTGCTGAGCTGGTTGTCAGGTGTGAATAGTGCAATGATACACAGGTGTGTGGATGTCTAAATTCAAAACTCCAATAGTCACAGGTGGACTGCAGTTGAGTTCTAAGCACACATCAAAGGTTAATGCAGTTGACCACAATATTTTTTAAGGTTCAACTGCAAGTTCATAGTTTTAGAATGATTTCAATTTGTCATTTCTCTGTACTGTTATTTTGGGCTTTCAAACAAACAGATTCTTTTAATTATATGCAGATATATGCTTATAATCTATTTGTTACAGCTTTACATCCAGCTTATGAATGTTTTGGAGGTTAAAGTAACTCTGAGTGGCTTTACAATTACCAGTAAAGGTAACCTACTTGCCTAAACACATTCCCATCCCAAAGTTTGCACTCAGTCATATTTTTTCTTTTCCCGGTACAGATGCTTATCATACATGTATCCAACTATGTGTTCTTCTACCTCTTCTGTCCCTCTCAACCCACCGGCCAGCAGGCAGATGGGTCCCCCCACATAAAGAGCCGGGTCCTGCTCAAGGTTTTTTTCCCTGTTAAAAGGGTGTTTTCCTTGCCACTGTCACCTTTTGGCTTGCTCTGGGGGTCAGGCATATGGGTTCTGTAAAGCGTCTCGAGACAATTTGACTGTAATTGGTGCTATATAAATAAAATTGAATTGAACTGAATTATATTACAGGATATAAATGCTGTTGAGACTAAAGCTGCAACTCACATATGTATTTGCTCTTTATGTCTGACCTTTACATTCCTCTTTATACTGTGCTTGACCAATCTGTGTGACAAAATAGGTGCTAAAAGCAAAAGAGAGTACAATTCAATACCGAGTGCAAAATAACCACTAACAAACTGCACACAGTCTATAATAAAACAGATGATTCACAAACTGAGGAAAAAAGGGAAAGAAAGAGAAAAAAGTTAAATCAATTTCAGCTCCTGAAAATAGAACACCAAGTGTAGCAATTACCAGAATAATGTTCCTGGAATACTCTACTTCCGCAGCAATAATAAACAGTGACAATAATTCAACCTGTAATCCACTTAGTGTGCTTAATGAAATGCTACATATTGTTTGTGCACATGTAAGACAAAAGACCAAAATAAACTCCTCCTGGCTCATACTTTCTTACCTACACCCAGCCCTCCTCAGCTTTATTATATATGCATACCACACAGCAGAACTGGGTGCAAGGCTTATTTTAGCAATTTGACTTTACAGTAATTGCTATTGGCTGCTTAAAATGTGGCAATTAACGGGGATAATTTAGGTTTTTATTGGTTATTATGATCGGCATTGGATTACATTGTTAGCTGTAGTTTATGAGGGAGCAGAAACAATAATAAAGTAGCATGAAATTGCTGCATGCTTTTCATTTCGTAGAGGGTTGAATATAGTCACAAGCAGAGAGGTTGGGGGTTAGGTCAGTGTGAATCTGTAATGAGGCCTCTACAGCATGTCCTCTTATTGCCTCAGACCGACAACTGTAGGTGTACAAATTAGTGTATAAATGCGTGGTTTACAAGTAAATTCACCTCCGATTTCTTTTTTTAAAGGTAATATGAAATACTCATTTTTGCTATCACTGCCAGTTAAAAGGTGCTTTCTCCATTGCACTAAATACAAATCCATAAACTAAGGCTAAAAGCTAATTGCAACACATTGAGTACTGAATGAATTGGATCGACTTTTGACCTTGGAGAAAAACATCACAATATATTCCTCTTTTCAAAAGCAGCTACACCAGGTCTTTTCATCTACCTCTGGTAATTAAAATTCCTAAGAACAGACGTGCCACCAAGGTCGAGAAGAAACATTTGCAAATGTGAATGGTAAGGGAAAAAACCCACCCCTCACATACTTCACTCATGGCCCTCTTTATAAACGGTGAATTTCCAGCTCTTGTCGGCTGCCAGCAGGATGTTTAGAGGACAGAGACGCCCCCTCAGCTCACTTGTCTGTCACAACGTACGCTCAGGTATGTGTGTATTACACTGTTTGACACCCTGAGGGTCCCATGCCACCATCCGCTAAATTAAACCTCTCCTCCCCCTTTTTCTGCTCAGAAGAAGGGCCTCCTTCCAGGTGGCTCCCTGTCCTCACTGCAAACTGTGAGCGCCAAGCAGCCAGCCAGCCAGCCGGCCAGAGGAGCGTCCACAACCACCGCTCCCCAAAGCCCAATGCAATTGCCCTGTTATTGTCCACTCATCCACTGCTCAGAGGGTGGAGGAGGCTGGAGGAGGGAGGAGGAGGGAGGAAAGATCTGGGAGCGCTCTACGTCCAGGATATTGTAATTTGACAGTGAGCTTCGTATTAAATTCTGCTCTTACCCAGGTAGACAGGTTGAGAAAGGAAGTAGTGGTGGAGCATGCTGTGCTGAACAGAACTAGCTTTAATTTGTCATCACTTTAAAATTAACATTTCATGCCTTTCAAGGATAATTGGCAGAGAACTCTGCAGAATGCATTTCATTTAGTTATGTATTTAAAACGTTTTAAAAGCAATCTCCTGAGGAATTCCATGTTGTTGTTTGTGTTCAAACTAGTGCAAAAATTGTCCTGCATCCAATATTGACACAAACAAAAGAAATCCTATTTATTTTTATGCTTCCTTAAGGGGTTGTTTTTAAGTATGAAGGCTTCCCTGATGGTCACAGTCAATGTTGTATTTGCAGTTATGTAGGGTAAATGTATAAAATGTATTGTAAACATTCCTGTGAAATAGGGTTTGAAAACTTTATTAACTATTACATAATCTAAATGACATTCAACCAGCAAAATATTTACATCAAATTAATATAATAGTGCAACAAAAATTATTTAAACTGAAGGTTATTCATAAAAGTAAAAAAAAGTTTAAGGAAGAATGGAAAGTGAATGATATAGTGTTGGTCATGATGAGATTATTGAAGTCAGTTTGACAGTTACTTTAAATGAGTGTTCATAAAAAATAGTTAAATCCAGGATGGTGGAGTAATTGTCTTCCTTTGTCCTAATGTGGTCAGTGTTCCTTGTGGTATTGTCAGTAGGGGTAAAATCTTTTGATGTTGTTATGAGATTCTGACCCCCACTTCCTGCAGGGTCAACAGTCAGCCAGAGTGGTTCTGCAGGCATTTTGTCCCTTGTAGGTCTGATAGTGATCGGGGGTTTAAGCCAGTCTTCTGGTTAAACTACACCCAATATACATCCTGGATGTCTAGAGGTACACTAGCAGTCCAAAGTTTGGACACACCTTCTCATTCAATGGTTTTTATTTAATTATTCTGTACATTGTTGATTAATATTGAAGATTTCAAAAGAATAAAAGAATAAATATGGAATTATGTTGTAAACAAAAAATGTTCATCTTCAGTATTAATCTACAATGTAGAAAATAAAACAAATAAATAAAAAGAACTGAATGAAAAGGTGTGTCCAAACTTTTGACTGGTAGTTTATGTGTTGTGAAATCTGCTGAATGTCTGCTTTCTCGTGGCCTCTTCCTGATAGCATAATCTTCACATCATCCTGCCAGATCTGAAAGGTGTCTTCCTTTACGGTTCCACATCTGGTGTGGTGCCTTGGTGTCTGGAAGGTGACTCTGGATGGATGAAAGCTTGATATTTCTCTGTTCTAAAGCTGAATATGGTTGGATGATCCTACAGTTACATCAGTGCTGCAAAGAGGTGCTTTGTGGACATTGTTTGAGGATTGTTTTTTACTTGTTCTAATACATAATAGCCCTAATTAAATGTATTATTAAAGAATAATAATACATTAAATTTTGTTATAAGTGAATTAGACAATGCCACTGAAGGCCAGAAAACAAAGTTTCAGATTTAAACTGAAGATGGAAAAACCAAGAATTTTAACACCAGCATTTTAGGTTTGAAGCTTAATGTTCATTTTTGTATTTAACACTACTGTGCCTGCAGTCATTCACTTGCCTTTGATGATGTTGCCAAGCAACAAGGGTGACTTAAGCTCCACCCACAAGCGCCAAAAGGCCCGCTGAGGATGGTGTTGTGAAAGAGTGACAGAAAACAACTTTTAGCCAATATGAGGCGTCCAGGCGACTTCAAACTCGACACTGCACTTCCCAGGGACACCTACTGAGTGTGAACGGATGAACAGTTGTCGAGAAAAGCAAAGAACAGATATGTATTCCTTCATTTATTGGTCAGATTATATATTTAAAGTTGATAGGTGACAATCTATCTTTCTCTCTCTCTCTCTCTCTATATATATATATATATATATATATATGTATAGAAATATTTAATTAGATATAGTTTTTTTCTACTCCTGTTTACAAATCTTTTTCTTTCTCCTATGTGTCTTCACTGATG
Organism: Amphiprion ocellaris; assembly: GCF_022539595.1. Classification (NCBI taxonomy): domain Eukaryota; kingdom Metazoa; phylum Chordata; class Actinopteri; family Pomacentridae; genus Amphiprion; species Amphiprion ocellaris. The sequence continues at coordinate 23,350,505 of NC_072781.1, read as the reverse complement.
TACCTCATCAGTCCAACAGCAAACGTGGGAGTATGTAATGAAGTATATCACCGTTTAAACCACATGTCCACATATGTCTAATATGAATATAGGAATATAAAATCCCATATGGTCTAAAAATAACACGTTTAGATCATATCATGTTCATTTGAAAAGCTGCGAGAGACAGAACCTTGTGGCTTAACAAGTGAACTGTAAGTGAAAGGTTGATCAAATAGTTTTTTGTAAGCTCTACGTCCGTCACACACCCTGCTGGAAAGTTACTGCACTAGTTCACAAGACAGGACGGACGGACGTCTTCGCGTAAAGATGGCTTGCAGAAAGCTGACATGAAGACAGAATCAGACTCATAGCAGTCTTTGTGATGTATTTAGGGCACAAGGACAGTATTTAAAATAAAGCATGACTTTTCTTTAACAGCAGCTCTTGAGATCAACTGGGTTTGTTGTACTCGCTGTGTTGGTTACAATAAACCTACAAGTGAAAAGGTAAGGAAAATGTCATCTCTTATTGGCTCTGCTTGCTACGTCTGTTGATAGCAGTTACTGTTTCACTTCACTGTAAGCAGGACTCACATTTCTCGTGTATTTACTAGATGTTTGATGAAACCAGGCCCGGGTTTCTGTGGTATATCTGAGCGTATATTGCTAAAATAATGTCCCACAGTTGAAGTATAGCAGTTTTCTTTTTGGTTAACAGGGAATAAGTTGAGACCTTCACCGGAGTGTGCTGTAGAGCCGGTGGGTGCCAGGTAGAAAGAGAATATGAATGGTCCTCTCATATCAGTATCTGTGCTTCGGGACCAAAGCCAGGACATCTATGCTCACAGCCTTTTGACCAGAACCTCATTAATCACACTCCTACACATGACATAGAGTAATTACCCTGTGAGAAAGACACATACAGTTGCACACACACTCACACTCACAGCGTATAACACACTTTGTGCAGCCAGCAAGGGAAAGTGCATAAATAGGCAGAACAAACGACAATGAATTAGATTTACATGAACATATTTTTAACAGGTGTACATTGGTTTGATGGCTGGGAACACCTGAACTGCACCACTGAGCATTCACACACTCACCACCTGCACACAAACACACACACACACACACAGATTTTCAAGGGTAGATCCTGCCACACTTATAGGGGTGTGTTTTTTCGAGGTGTTGGGCAGGGTCATGGATCCCTCCTGCCCAGGGAGGGAGTCAGTCTGTCTAGGCATGATGAAATCCTCCACCTGTCCTCATTCATCAAGCCAACTACACATATTAATTATCACAAACCTTCAGACTTACAGCAGAGGACACACACAGACCCACCCCCTCTCACGGCCCACTCCCCCAGCCAACAGAGTTAGACTTCAGTTGAAATTGAACTGTGCTGGCTGAGTACTGATGCTGGTTGTAAGTGCCTGTGGCACCACAAGTCAGCAGAGTATTTTCAGAGGACGACTAGATGTCAGTTATTGCTAGCAGGTGTCCCAACCCAAACCTGACAGCGGTGGTGCAGTCGTATCGATCACACCAGGGTGTAAAAGATTTCCTGGGTTGTGTTTTTGGGTTCTGTCCATGTCGGTTCATGGTGACAAATCAGGAGAAAACTTTACTGACTCAGTAGCTTCTTTATTCGAAAAATAGGCCTTTCACACAGTGCAAACTTTTCTGAGGACCCAGAGGACAGAGGATCTGAAAACACTGGACAGTAGCATGGATGTGATTAATAACATTAATGATGGCTGAATTCCATTTACATGCTGGTTTTAGTATCATTCATGCTGGTTCACAGTCACACTATCACAGTTTACAGAGACACTTGAATACTACAAAGACATTATTAATGTTAGTAGTAACACCTGCTCTTTTCCTACAAGTCCAATTGTCCTTGGGGTAAAAGACCTATTGGTCAATTTTCATACAGCGTTCATTCATATTGTAAGCAGGTGCTAGCTGTCAGTGTGACTGACGGGGGGGCATATGGCTGCACTGCTTGTCTGCAGCTTCCACTAACCCCTACAGAGCTTTGGAGTCAGATCAACTCATTTTTTAGCTGTTTGGCGCACAATTTTACTGTTTTTCACTTTACTTTTACTGCTATCGTAATGTTTTCACTCACAGCACACAGCTGTTTTCAGCAAAAAAGTTCCAAAAGCTCATTGAAGACTGTCTGCTCAGAGGCAGTCAACAGATAAAAGGTAGTGAGGATCTGGTAAATGTAGCTGAGTGGTAAGAGCTGGATATTTCCTTCAGGAGGACAAAACCAGAGCTGAAAGAGTGAATATTGGATTTACATGTGTCACCTGGATACAAACACTAGTTTCTGATGTGCACAACAGCAAATCCTTGCCAATAAATTTTACATATCAGCTTATAAGGTTATATGTCCATTTTTTTTACAACTTGTTTTTGAAGGAGACATCTTTAAATTTCTTGCTCAAACTGTGCAACAGTTCAAAAGCTTAAGGCATTACACCATATTTACAGTTTTTTGTTTGACACATGGCTCAGAAAATTAATCAAATTGCAGAAGATGCTTTGTCAATTGGCTAAAAAAATCCAGAACAAGATGGAAATTCCTTGTAGTTTGTTTTCCAAATGGTAAAGCAGAAATAATTAACATTTGCTGCTTTTTTACAATCATCAGCATGCTGACTTTTTGTCCCCTGTATGTCACAATGAATCACAGTGAACAACACAGAACAACAACACTGTCTTTTAGACAAATTAAAGGTGGAGTTTGACATTATGATGAAAGACTGTTGATATCTAACTAATTAGCACATTTAAATAGTGAACATGTGCCAGATTTACTGTCCTTCTCGCTCCCACTGCCTTCTTCCCCTCCCTTTCTCCTTGTCCTGTGCCAAACTAATCTCATTCCCAGAGCGTCAAAATCTGCCGTTTTGTCAAAGCTGCTTGCTTCACAGTAATACACACAAAGTGTCCCTTGGTATTGGTGACATCCATCCATCCATTATCTATACACCGCTTAATCCTCAATAGGGTCATGGGGGGGCTGCAGTCTATCCCAGCTGACTTATGGTGAACGCAAGGGATACCTGGACAGGTCACCAGTCTATCACAGAGCTACATATAGAGACAAACAATCACACTCACATTCACACCTACAGACAATTTAGAGTTACCAATTAACCTCAGCAAACCCATGCATGCATAGGGAGAACATGCAAACTCCGTGAAGAAAGACCCCGGGAATGCTGGGACGTGAAATGTACATCTTCTAGCTGCAAGGCAAAAGTGCTAACCACCAATCCACTGTGCAGCCCGTAATCGGTGCCACCCATGTCAATATTCGACCGTTTAAAAGACCTTCATGTCCATTCCAGAAGGTGTTTTGGGGTTTTTTTGTTTTTTTTACTTATGTTTAATTTTAAGTCACTTGCTGTTTGGTTGAGTTTAGGCACCAAAAGTTTACAAAAAGATTATGGCTTCGGTTAAGATGCATCCTTCCACAACATTAAGCAGATGAGCAAACTTCTCATTAGTGATGACACCAGCAGAAAACGTTCGGCATTATGGCATCTCATTCTGAAATTCATTGACTTTTACGAATCTTTGTCTATGCTGTGAATTGAAAAATAATGCTAAAGGCACCCAGTTTCATCACATGTTGTGTTTCCTGTGCATGAGCTCAAGCATGTGCGTTGGACATGCTGGAATAGTGTCATTTGGACTGGTCTATGTCGCTTTGTTTCCCATTTACAAAGCCAGGGCTGAGCAGAAAACACCAGATTTTTGTTCATAGCAAACAGATAAGGGACAGCTAGTGGACCATGAGGAGATATTCACTGAATTTGACAAGAACTGTATTAGATTAGAATCACAGAGTTGACACTTAACAGCTCTACAGCCACTATACAACAGAAACACTGATTTAGTTCTGTGTTGGGACACTTCATTTCCTTGTACCGTCTGGTAAAGATGGAGGAAAATGTTTGGAAACCTGTAATCCTGCAGTTCAGAGGATTTGACAACAGGAGGGAAAATGGTGGGGAAAATTGTGGAGCTGAAATAAACATAACATCTCAATATAGCTGTGTTTCCTTTCAGGAAGCAGGGAATGGTTCTCCTCAGCCCATATTCTCACACAGGCCATAGTTCGGTGCGTTGTGTTATGTGACACTTTATGAGCATGAGCAGCTCCAGCTGTCAACACCCATCTCCTTACACCCATAAAATCTTGTGTTGTGGGTTGTTTCCTGTAATTGCTTTGATTATGTTCCCACTATGGACCAGAACCTGCACCTTCAGCCATTTCGCTGCTGTTCCTTGGCTGTCACCTGCGTTCGAATGGCATCATTTTCAGCACAGTAAATGCTTGAAACTGGGAACGTGTTTGGAGTATATGAACTCTAAGTCACTGTTTCTATGTGACAGTTGTGAAGCCCACTCCCAGTGTGATTTGAAGATTCCCCCTGAGCCTATTCTTAATTGGGAGGAGATCATTAGCTTGAGTATAGCCCTCTAATCTTTTTGTAAGCATTTTATAATAAGACGGAAACTTGTGTCGGGGCTTGTGTCCGTTGAGAGCCTTTCTGAAGCCCACAAGATTAAAGTCCTCTAAATGACCGCCTTTGGTCCTTAGCTGAGATGTCTCCCCTTTAATCAGACATCAGTCCTCACCGCTCCCCTGTTTCTCTGTCACCAGTCACACGAGCCACGCAGCATCTCTCCAAAACTGCTGGCCAATTAGAAAGGACACGGAAAAGATGAAAGAGCCATTATCGCCTTGTCCTCAGCCATACGTCCAACCAATTAACGATGGTGAGCGTGGACAGGAAAAGGGAGACGCTTTTCGTCTCCTGCCCTGAGAGAGCATAAGTGTTGACAGGACAGACACCGGGACAGTTAATTGATCTTCATTACGTTAATTATGGCTGTGATGTGGAGCGCAGAATGAAAAATGGGTCATACAGTTACACGGTTCTGTCTGAATGTACCCTGTTCAGCTTTCTGCTGACCTTGAAACAGCACTGGGAAGCGATGGTGCTGCTGTAGCGAAGGACTGTGCATCAGTAGTTTGGCTTGTTTCACTGCACTTTTAAATCCTCCACAGGCCGATGCTTTTCTGCTATAAACCTCCACATGTGGGTGCATTTCTTCGCCCCTCGAAGTTCTTCAAAACTACTTTTCTTCATTGTGCATCAACTTAGCTTCTTCCCTGATCAAACTCCAGCAAATGCATGCAGGTTTTCTGAAGAGTGTGTGTTTGCGTGCGATTTCCTCTGTCCACTCCAGTGCACGGATGGCTGCACTGTCAGCAAGCCTGGCTCTGCCCTTGCATTTGAATAAACACCATCTGAGTTGGCTGGTTGTGTATAATATCTGTCAAGAAGCTGCTACCAAGTGATCTTGGGGACTCTGACCTCTGTCCCCAGGGAGCAGCTGATGGGACATTGCGGTGACAGGGTGTCTTCCCTGTCGATCCGCTCACTGATACGTCTTACACCCTTGTCCCATTCGACTCGCAACTCAAACGGCTTGCCTGTCTGCCCTATGCATCGGTAATGAGCCTGGGTGCCTTACAGGATGCAATGAATAGTTGCGAGGATAGGATAAACACGAGCTTCGAAGATGGCTGTCACAAAGATTGATGGTTCCCTGGATTTTTTTGTTGTCGTCTTGTCAGTACTATAAACTTTCCCCTGGTGAATAATAGAGTCCTGTGACTGAAGAGTCGCGTCAATCTTTTTTTACACTGAGGCTGTTGTACTTTCAACACTGCATCTTAACATGTGATAGCTGTAAATCACAGACAAAAGAAAGCTGAGGCTTGAAGCTGATGCACAACATACAAATGCTCCTCAGGGCCACGGTTCAGTAAAATTGGAAAGATATTCACACATTCGGACTTCCGGCATCAATAACTCATTAAATATACTTTGGCAAAACATAAATGATACCTCTTTCAAATCACTGTAAGGTGGACAATGTGCTACAATCCCAGTTTGATCAAAAGTAGCTGTCTTTCAAGCTGCAGGAATAACATTGGTGTCAACAGGAGCCAGTTGAAGGCTGCAGTGATTTTGGTGACATTACAGTATATAAGAGTGAAGTCATTGAATATTTGTGTCTCTCTTCGCTGTTGCAGCAGTTTTGCAATTTGCAGACTGTACCTGTTCACAGCCGGCTGCTCACAGACACCAATGTTATTTCTTCGCTACACAGGTCTAAGGAAGATGCAATTGGCTGCCCTTAATATTTCCTGTGTTTTATTTTGTTCATTGTACGGTTTTGATGAGTGTGTGACAGACGTGTATAGGACATTTATGAAAATACGGAACAGTTTGCGTCCCGTATTGAATCAATATAGGACGCAGCAATTAATTGTTAAATAAAGGACAATTCCGTATTTTAAGGAACGGGTGGCAACCCTAGCTATACGGCTAACTGCAGCTAGCCTCGCTAATACTTCACTGCCTCGTCTGCCTGGTCTGCCTCCTCACAGTGTCAGCCAGCGCAGAGGGAGCAGCTTGGGATTTGGTTTTTTTATTGCACATTCTCACCTGTTTTTAACTGTAGTTCTCCCTCTCTTTTTTTATGTGTAACCAGTGGGGGACACTGCTTCATTTGTTGGTTATTGTTTGGGTTTTGTTTCTTTTTTGTTTGGCCCTAGGGCCCGTATTAGTTTAATCTCAAATTAGTATTGATTTCTCATTTTGTTATTTTGGTAGCTGTCTTTTTAGGGACTGGTTTTGTTTCTGCAGTATAATTTTGAACTTTAATATCCCTGTTCTTTTGTATGTTTTTGGTATTTTGTATTCTGAGTTGAAATGTTTCTTTCTTGATTTGGTTATTAGTTTATAGGCAATTGTTTTCGCCTATAGTTTATTTTTTGGTTTATTTTGTCTGTTATTTCTCATTTGTGTGTTCCTCACAAATTCCCCTCTTTGTTTGAGAGGCATAGCGCCTGTGGTAGTGGCGTGGTGTCACTGGCAGTGGTACCCCCCCGTGTGACGTGTGAACTCTGGGTATTTTTTTTGGATTAGTCCTTCACGTGTGCGTGTGATTCTTTATTCACCTGGTGACCTCCCCCTGGGCCCTGGTCTTCCCCTTCGTTGACACACTGCCACATGGTAAGCAAACCTCTGACCCATTGCACCTCCCCTCCTCTTGTTTTACTTAGTTTTTTTAATTGATTTTTAATCGATTGTTTAATAAAAATGTGATTAATTTTATTAGAACAACCACATCTCCTGCTTGGTGGCGTACAAACCTGTGTGCCTCAGACGAACTACTAGAGGCAGAACTTTCCTTGGGGGTTTACCCAAGGTGGCGTTGTCGAGCCTAGCTTAGAGCTATTGGGCACTTTTGACCACGGCCTTGGCTCTAAGCTCCCCCCATATTGTTTAGCCCTCCTCGCTACACTCGCCACAATCGGTTAAAAATGTCTCATGTGCAAAGTCAGAAGCTCTTGTCACAGGCTACTAATTATGACAGCACATCTTAACATCACACCATTCCCACCACTGCATGAGACTTACAGCCACTCCATGAAAACGCTCCAATCCACTGTTTTATCCTTCCTCGAGCCAATTATGTACACAATTCCAACAAAGGGAAAGACATTCCTAAAGAGAATCTAATTAGCTCAGGGACAGTGGGCATATAGAGTTAATTGATAACTGAATTACATGAGTTATCCTGTAAATAGGTTTTTCTCCTTCACTGTGCAACTTTACATCACTGTGTAAGGTAAGATGTGGTTTATTTAATTTGGAAATGTGTAAATGAACCCTGCACTCCCCAGTGCAATTACCTTTACATTAACAAGCTTGTGCTTTCATATACTGAAACATTAAGATGTACTTTGCTCACTGAACTTGCTGATGGGCTCATATACATAGTGCATTTATTTCTGTATGTGTGAGAGAGCTGGAGCGTGGTCCTGCCAAACCCTGCCCACCTCCCACCAAGCACTGTGCTATAATTAAAAATGTTGTTCTCACTCCAGTATCAACTTTCTGCTCGCTCAGAGAGCAAATGCATATTGCACCGAATAATTTGAGATAGCTTTTCCTCACTGTGGCATCCCAGAGCGCTGGCCCTCATCCTTCCAATAACCTCTGAGGAACAGAGGTTTAGCAGTAATTCACTATCCAGATTCTTAAACACACACTAAGAGATGCTGTGCTGAATCCCAGGTGATTGTATAAAACAGCTGATCTGGTGGTCTGTGCTCTTTCTTCTCACGCTTTCTCACAGTCTATTGTAATGTCTATATATGCTCATATATACAGATGACAGTATATTTTAGGGCACATTGTAGAGTCCGGATGTAGTTAAATGTTCACTGCATCAGAACTTACCCAGAAAAGGTGTTTCCATCTGCCATTATGTGCAGCAACGCTTTTGTGAAATAGTAAAAATGAATCTCAAGCAAACATAAAATTCTGTTGTTTTTCAAATTTCCTTTTTTCATGAACTTTTCCTAGTACAACACTACAAAAGTGATAAAAATAAATAAAAAGCTAATGAGTTGTGCTACAACCAAAAACTGATCCACTGACACTTTCACGTTTTACATCTTAAATGGCCACTCTCTTGCATGTAATAATAGTCCATTCAAAGACTCTTACAAAGCCATATTAGTTTGAGCTACAACAGCAACAGAACAATGGTGAGAATCATGGTGAACATAAAAGCTGCTGTATCAGTAGTTCTATGCTGAATTACAGCTTGTCTACAAGGAAAACGTTCAGTCGTGTTTTCATCAATGTACTCTCAGAGTATAAATTGATTTCTCATTGTTTAAACTTTACTTTATACATGCACTTAAAGACACTGACTTCTGGTCACAGGCCACTCGCCAGCACAGTGTCACCATGATAGCATTAACGCCATATATTCTGGATAGTTCAGCACAGCGCTTCAAATTGTTCTGGGCAGAAGTTCTGTGTAACAGTCCACTTGTCTCAGCTGCTTAAATCCCAAAGTAATATTGCAAACAAAAGCAGTTTCCATCTCCACAAACTGAAAGGTCACCGGTTTGACACAACTGTTGTAAATTCACTGTGACAGGAGAAGTTCTCACATCACAATGAAGTTGTCAAGTTAAATCTGCAGCAGTTACCAGACGAATCATGGCCTTTCTTCTCTCATTTCAAAAAACATCTGTGAAAACTAAAACATGAATTCAACTTGACCACGACCACTGATTTTTGCACAGGTAACTTTTCAGTTTCAGACCTCCAGTTGATACAGTTTTGGCACTAAAATATGCACTTTGTGGATTTACCCAGTCAGAAAAACAAATCACTTCAGGAATGTCTACTATATAGTAGAGATGCACAATATTGGCTTTTCCCTATGTCTAATATGCTGGTGTTGTGCAGGGAGAATATTCAGGTGCTCTATGTTCTACAGATTGCTCTGGATTTGGAAAAATAATATTGGACAGTATCATTCTATAAGAAGAAAAACATATTACACAAATTCTTCCATGGATGGAGAAATGCTTATACTGCAGAGATAGAATCATTTTATCTTCATTCTTATCCAAATTTTATATTTGAGTGCCTAGATCTTTTTTTCTCCATCATTACTGCTGGATAGTCAACTTCAGTAACAGTTTTTTTTTGTACCTGGTTATGTTTTCTATATTTGCAGTGATTTTTGTCCAAATTCTGCACCTGTGTGGTTCAGATTGGTAAAGATTATTACTCCGCCAAGGAATGGTGGAGTTATGTGACAATTGGCGTTGGTTTGTGTGTCTGTCTGTCTGTTAGCAACATTATTCAAAAACGGAGTAATGGATTTGGATGAAATTTTCAGGGAAGGTCAGAGGTGACTCAAGGACCAAAAGATTAGATATTGGCAGTGATGCAGCTTATAGTCTGGATCCATGGATTTGTTAAATATTTCTGTATCATTGCGAGATAGCAGTACGGCGTCACATGACTGCAATCCTACTACAAATCCACCGCTGCGGACTTATTGGGACTTATCCATCAGAAATGATACAAGGAACAGTTGATTAAATTGTGGGGGTGTTTCTGAGTCCCATCAATTCCTGTCGCCCGCTACATATTTAGGTCATGTGATTTGGTATCCGTACATAACATACACATGCATGACACAAGGTCATTTTGTTTGTGGGTACAGCTATATTAAATGGCCACATTGTATGTTGTCTTGATGTCTGATCATCAATAACTAATAAACAAATACTGCATTTTTAAAAAATGCTTAATTTCTGACAATGCCGTATGGAGGGAGTGAACAGCCCTGGTGGAGTACTGTGCTCTCTGAGTGCTTTTCTTGTTATGTCAACTCTTACCAGATGCAGATATGAAATGCACAAAATCTATATATTTATTGTGAAAAATAAGATTTACTTAAGCATAAAACATGCCATATTTATTCTATGTAGCAATTTAAACTTAACTTTTAGCCTTATAGGACTTACCAGCCTGTCAATGCTTATACTGGGATATTCATTCTACAGCCTCTATCAACTGTTACCAATTCTGATACCAGCTTGTACACAGTGATTATTCTCTATAATATAAATGTCAGTACAATTCTTGTGTTGAGATACTGTTGACCGCCGAGTTTAACTAATGTAGCCGTGCAGTACTCTAATACGCTGTGTTTTGCTAATTATTAGCTGCCTCAGAACAAAATGATGAAATGCCATTGTGTGTCTAATGTAACACAGTACCTTGGTCTTGTCAAACAAGGCATGGTTGTCCAGAAGCATTCGCCGCTCCATCCGAGCAAACCTCCTTAGGTCTCTCTCAAACTGCTGTAGAAGAAAGGATCAATAGTCTGAAATGAAATATCTGTTTTATTTGTCTGTTTTATAGCATTGAAAGGAAATAGTGAGGTCTGAGTGCACTTATTTTTCCGGGAGGACGTCTATGGTAGCCCTTTTTATGTCATTAGCAAGATGGTTTTGAGATATCAGGCTTTACTGATATATTATTTTCATCATATGTACTTTATCATGTTTTAGTCATTTATAATGCAGCATGTGTCTCTAGAACCTGGTTTAAAATTTACTCTATGTTCAGTAAAGTAAAATTTACCCTGACCTTATCCAGGTGACCTTTTATGATATGGTGTTGAAACAAACAAGAAATGATCATGAAACACTGTAACTACTGCAATTTTTATTATCCTCCCACATGTTTCTCCTGCATCTACCTCACTGCCATTCAGTCTGTATAATTATTCATACCCTGGAGCCAGTCCAGCCAAGGAGAGCAAAGGCATAACGGTCTATAGGTGGCGACACCAAGTCCACTCGTACAGCCCTCCAGCTCCGGCCGCCCTCCTCGGCATCGTGCAGACCTCCCACCACTTGGCTGTTCTCCAGCCGCAGGATCAGGAAGCACTTTGCAAAGTGATCCATGGCTTCAAACCTGTGGCTGGGAAGCTTTGACATATCAAAGGTGGAGGCCTGGTGTTCACAGAAGAGAAGAATGCCCTGATGAAGAGAAAAACGGAGTATTTTAGCCCAGATAGAAATTTGCAAGTTTATAGTCTTTATAGGCTTTATAGTCTTTTAGTTTTATAAAATACCACTAATGTTAGCTTAGATCGTTAAATATAACCATTTAGTAAAGGAACTACACTTGAAATATGACAGCACTTCTTGCATGGGTCTTGGAAGGGACTTGAAGGAGGACAGCCGGTCTATCTTTCTCAACTGAGCACCCAGGGGCCCTGACAGTGAAAATCCGGTCACCTTTCATCTCTGGCCCAAACTTCAGAGCATCCAAAAAACGGTCTTATCTGAGGAGCAAAGCCTGCACACAGCCTCATCGCATGTCAAAAATATTGAAGTATAATCCGTAAGTAAGCTGCTGATCACACTTTCATCTCAGAATTGTACAGAGGAGTTGGAGCCTGACAAGTTAGAATGACCATTAGAGCCACAATGGACAAATTATGAGAAATAGTTGAAATAAACTGGAGTTTTTCTTTAAATCAGACCAATTAACTGATTTGATCAGTTCTGAAACTGACGCAAATGAAGGATTCTACATGTGGAGTAATGTGGTTGCCCTAATCAAAAGCAGTTATTCTTCCAAACCAGAGTCATGTCTTGTCAGCATAATTAAGACAATCCGATATAAGAACCTTCATTATGATGCCTCTGCCACTGACTGGCAGGAACTATTTAATTATTTAATTTCTATTTTAAAAAGACTCAATTAGTGGAATACGGCTCAAGGTTTAAATTCGGATCAAAAAGCACAATTACTGTAAATGTTTCAATTCATGGTGTGATATTTGTTAATAGACTAACAGATTCCCCTTTTTTTCCAGGCAATCCAAACTTCTCTGGTAATACAGATAAGCTGCAGAAAGTTAGATGACATTCAGTCTTGCGTGTGTGCGCCGCAAAATGATTTAATTCCTTTCAATATTTTTGAGTAAAAGGTTTTACTGGAACATTGGGCTGAATATTATTGGTGTAGCAATGACTGTCAGTCAGGCAGACATGGACAGTCTGACAAACTTGAAAGGAATCGAGCCTTTAGGTACACTGAAGCTATGATTAGAACCATTCTGGTACATTCCTCTGAAACCAGCCCCGTATTTGAAACCTAGTAAATCTTTGGGAATATTTGTGACCAAATGCTGGACTTTAATGCAACAGCCCCATCACAGAGCACCATCATCATAAAATTCATTCAAAGTCTCTACACAGGTAGTTTCAGTGAAGTGGTTCAGTCAGAAACCTGACTGCAGTTCTCACAAAATGTTATTGGTTTCCTTGAGCACTGCAACTTGCTTCAGAACTAGATTCTCCATAATGCTGGAGATAAAAGGCAGCACAGATACAAGCCTGGAGGCACTGAAAGTGGTAGAGTCAAGGTTTTGTTTCTTTCAAAGAGGCTGGATTTTTGCCATCTTGAAATAGTGGGTGGAGGAATGAGTGGAATTTTCTGGGTATGATGTCTAGTGAACTGATGGATGCTCTGATCTATGATAAGACTCTGTACCGTCCTGTTATCTCTGTGATATACTGATGGTCAGTAAATGAGGATTCATATCTAGACTGATTTTTGACTTTTTCTTTTAAGGGTCGTCTGTCAAATATCATCAACTTGTTACAAAAATTCAAAGTCCCAAGAAGATGAATCCTAATGGCTTTTGTGAACTGATTTTTCCTATACTCCACCAGCAGGTTAAATTTTTACTTATCCAGTGCATAAATATGGTTCCCAGGCAAACAATTTTCTTTGTTCCTTTTTGGTTTTAAGGTAGGATGGACTGCCATGGGAACTGAAACAGAATTAATTATATCAATTTCAGTGATTTACTAGTTTGTATCATCAGATATAGGCTGCGGGTATAAGTCTGCCAGTTGCTTAGTTTAGGCGACTTTGTCCTCCCATTCCACCATGTGCATGTAACTCTTTTCATAATCCCTTTACTCTGGAAACAGCAGCAACTCTGGACAGAAACCTATCAAAAAGAAAGATTTTGCAGAAAATATGGACTGTGCAGCAGTGGCTCGGTGGTTAGCACTTCCGCCTTGCAGCTAAAAGATCCCCGGTTTGCGTTCCAGCCTTCCCAGTATCTCTGAGTAGAGTTTGCATGTTCTCCCTGTGCATGTGTGGGTTTTCTCCGGATACTCCGGCTTCCTCCCACATTCTAAAAACATACTGAGGTTAATTGGTGATTCTAAATTGTCTGTAGGTGTGACTGTGAGTGTGATTGTTTGTCTCTATGTGTAGCCTTGTGACAGACTGGTGACCTGTCCAGGGTGTCCCCTGCCTTCACCCTAAGTCAGCTGGGATAGACTCCAGCCCCCCATGACCCTAATGAGGATTAAGCGGAGTATAGATCATGGATGGATGGATGCATGGATTGTGCAGTAAGGCAGCTCTTCTAAAGGTTTTTCTCGACTACGGAAAGGATTCTTCTGTCATCTAACACACGTTTTTTATGTGGTCCTCCAGGTCTTTTGGTGTTGCTGAGCTCACCAGTGCTTTTTTTTCTTTTTAAGGATTTACAAAACAGTTGATTTAACCACACCTAATGTTTTTTCGATCTCTCTGAAGGATTTGTTTTGATTTTTCAACCTAATGATGGCTTGTTTCACTGATAGTGACAGCTCTTTGGACTTCATATTGAGAGTTGACCTCACCAGATTTAAAACATAAATACCAAACTTAAAATGACCTTTTATCTGCTCCTTGTAAATGGAATAATGAGGGAATAACACACACCTGACCATGGAACAGCTAAGCATCCAATTGTCCAGTTACTGTTGATCCCTTAAAAAGGTGGAGGACACATAAAATGTGTTGCAATTCCTAATCCGTTCACCTGATTTGGATGTAAAAACCCTCAAAGCCGAAAGTCTGCACTTAAAGCACAAATTGATTATTTCATTTCAAATCCATTGTGGCGGTGTATATACTGTAAATTGTGTATGTGTCAAAATATGTATGGACCTGACTGAATATCTAATAAATATAAGAATATAGCATCATGATAATCAATAAACAGCATCAATTTCAAACATTTAGTGGTTGCCATCGAACAAAAAATGGCATGCTACTAAAAAAAATGTAAAAAATTCTAAAGCAGTGACAACAGAACTTTCATTCAGCCAGTCAGCTAACCTTTAAATTAAACTCCATGTCCTGTGTAGCTGAAAGCTTGAAGGAGTAGTCTGGTATCTTTGAAACGGAGCTATATAAAGTAGGAGACACTGGGGTTGGGATCCCTGGGGTCACATGGGACCCAATGCAAATCTTGCATTAGGGGGCAATGACAAATTTGCTGCAAGCCTGAGTGGGCAGTCAAAAATAATCTGCAGGTCTCAGGATTTACTGCAACCAGAAGGATGGAGTCAATAACAGCAAAGCAAGGCAAATCTGACATGTTTTCCCAGTTGACACTGACAAAGATGGAAAAGAAGCAGACAAATGTGCAAAGGGTTGATATACAACTGACTCTATTTCTACACAAATTAAACAATATTTGTTCAACCAGGGTATGAAATGTGTGTGCTACAGGCCCTAGAATAATGACTTCTTATGCACGTCATAATTTTGTATTATTATTACAGACAAGTATGCAACACTTTAGCAACAAAACACAGAAAAATACCGTCTCCCCTTTGGAGCAGCAGAAAACACGAAATCAATGGAACCCTATATTGTGCAGGTGTAAATGGTCAGGATGTGTGCAGTTGTGGATAGGAGGGAACACAGATGTGTTGGAAGCAGTATTGGTGATCTGGACTAGGCCTCAGCAGGATTAAGAAAACAGTCTTGCACAGGGCTCAGGTATGATGTGCTTATCCATAGTCAGTGTTTTATCTGCTATAGTCTAGACTACACACTAAGCTCACTAATAGTCACACAAATAGAGTGTAACTGATATTGACTGACATTGTGTTTTTGTTAAAACTTTTTTTAGGTGGCCAAAATGTATTATTTATTGCTGACTTCAATCCATTGTAGGGGATTCACTATGGACAAGTTAATTAAAAAGTTTGGAGTCACTTAGAAATGTCCTTATTTTTGAAAGAAAAGCTTTTTTCAGTGAAGATAACATTAAATTAATCAGAAATACAGACTAGACATTGTTAATGTGGTAAATGACTATTCTATCGAACGAACGTTCTATGGAACGGTAGTGCGCTTCATGAAGTCCCACTTCAAAGAAACCAAACTATCCTTTTAAGTTGTACATTTTGAGTCAAATGAATGGAAACTTGCTGCTTTAAGCCCTTTAACCTTCCCTTCAGATAATTCCTGACACATCCAGATTTATAACTGTGTCACTGTGAACAGAAATAAAAGACTCAAAAACTACTCGAGAAAATCAAAACGCTAACATTATAGAGCTCCATCTCCATCAAGTGTGTAAAATTACTTTTAGTCTTGTTTGCACTTCGTCAGCAATGTCACTGCTTTTGGGGAAAATTCTCCTCACAGTGGGCTTAGCACGCTTTAGGCAAATTTTCATTTCATTTCATTTTTGAAAATCTTACTGTGTGCTCACTAAGTAGAGTAAATTGATGTTGAAATGAAGAAAAGCTGGCTTTTAGATTTTGCAGTAAATCATGTTGATACTTCTAAAATGAATACATGAATGAAATCAGTTCAGTGATTAAATCGAGAGCAAAGTCTTTATTGGTTAAATAAAGCTTTTAAAAAATTGCAGCTGTTGTCATGACTGAAAACAAAGAAGGGCTTTAAAGGGACGTGGGCCACTGCGGGAACATGCACTCACTTGTTATCAGTCTGATTTGAGCCTGGAGTGGTTAAAAAAATGGGACGGCCGAATATAAGATCCAACAGAGAAACGAGGCTTCAGTCAGCCATAGTAGATGGCTGAAGCCCATTCCCTGGTAAATGGTTCCACTCCTTAGATAATGAAAATATCTGCCAGGTGAGATGTCAGTGTGTTGAAGAGAGAGAAGGAGAGAGGGTCACTGATGAGAAACAAGGCCATAAGAGTAGAGAAGAATGAAATGGAGTGTGAGTGCAAGAGAGTTAGAGAATAAAGTGTTCAACCTGTAAGAGAAAGTGAGAAATAGGTGGACGAGTAGATAACAGGAAAAAGAGACAAGGTGGAAAAAGACAGATAGTCCATGAATTGATTTCCTCGGGGCCTTGCCCTAGCTGATTACGCTCCTCCCTGGATGCAGCAGTGTTAAGGCGATTAAGATTACAAATTGTCAGTTTAATTCCAGCACACGGCGTAATTGTTGGGATACTACTCTCCTCTCAGTAGCCATAAATCTGCTTCACTCTCCTTAAAGAGCAGTAATTGCGAAAGCGAGTGCAGCGAGCGGCCACACTGCCTGTCCAGCTGATGACTGAGGTTAATCACAAAACATTAAACACCTTGTCAGCATTGCCTGAATACACTACCAGTCAAAAAGAAAAAAAAATGAAAAGAACGTCATAGTTTAGTATGTTGTCCAAAATGTCGCGAAAATGTCATATTTTAGTACGTCATTCAAAATATCACAAAAATGTCATAGTTTAGTACATTACCAGTCAAAAGTTTGGACACACCTTCTCATTTAATGGTTTTTCTTCCAGTCCCTGTCATCTGACACAGCACTCCATCACTCTCCTTCTTGGTCAAAAAGCCTTACAAAGTCTGGGGGTGTGTTTGGGGTCATTGTCCTGTTGAAAACTAAATGATGGTCCAACTAAACTCAAACCGGATGGAATGGCAGTTGCTGCAGGATGCCGGTTCAGTGTGCCTTCAATTTTGAATAAATCCCCAACAGTGTCACCAGCAAAGCACCCCCACATCATCACACCTCCGCCTCCATGCTTCACATTAGGAACCATGCATGTAGAGACCATCCGTTTGCCTTTTCTGTGTCACACAAAGACACAGCAGTTGGAAACAAAGATCTCAGATTTGGACTCATCAGATTAAATCACAGATTTCTGCTGGTCTAATGTCCATTCCTTGTGTTTCTTGGGTGATGGACTGTCATTTCTCTTCACTTAGCTGATTGGTTCTTGCCATACTATAGATTCTAACAGTTGTCAAATAGGGCTGTCAACTGTGTACCAACCTGACTTCTGCACAACACAACTGATGGTCCCAACCATCAGATGGACCCATTAAGGAGACAAGAAATTCCACAAATTAACCTTGACAAGGCACACCTGTGAAGTGAAAACCCTTTCAGGAGACGACCTCATGAAGCTCATCAAGAGAATGCCAAGGGTTTGCGAAGCTGTCATCAAAGCAAAGGGCGGCTATTTTGAGGAATCTAAAATATGAAACATGTTTACAGTTATTTTACAATCGTTTGTTTGCTATATAATTCCATATATCTTGCTTCATAGTTTTGATGTCTTCAGTGAGAATCTACAATGTAGAAAGCAGTAAAAAATAAAGAAAAAACACTGAATGAGAAGGTGTGTCCAGATTTTTTGACTGGTAGTGTATGTGCTGCAAAACAGTCCAACGGCACATTATCAGATGAGGACAGCGTTTTCTGGCACCGAGAAAGAGGGTTCCGAGAAATCCAAGGTGTTGAAAAAACTGAGTGACACATGAGGAGAAAATTTCAAAGAAATCGCCAGGCCACTCCTCACTTTCCCACCTCTAATTATCTTCAGAAGCAAACTCGTTTGTTGTGCAACTGCAGGCAAAAAATCTTGATGTCACCCTCTGCTGCACCTCTGGACCGCTCTCCTTCTGCAATTACAGATAACCATTCACCTTCCAATAACAAGCAGGGATAGGGATTCTTAAAGTTCCCTTTACATTTGGTAATAGCTTAGCTAAAGGCAGTGACAGTTCCCACTTAGATAATGAGGCCAGAATGACAGCATAAAAGCACTTAAATACTGACTAATCTGAAATTAAAATCCCCCTCAGCCACACTTGAGACAAGCTGTGGGAGAAGGTCTTTAGCCATGCGATGCACAGAGCACCAAATGTAGCGAATATTTCAGCCCCTCCTGGAAAGTGGATTCCCTTCAGCCTTGAATCACAGTGATGCCTTCAGAGAAGAGTATTAATGAGTTATGGTGACAGTTGCACAGACCATTAGGTTGCTGAATGCAGACGCCCTCAGTGAATCAGGTTTGTGGCTCTGCTGCCTACACACATTCAGTACAGTACGGCAGCGCTGCTTTCACTCAGTCTCTCTCTTTCAGTGTGACACACATACACTCACAAATCCACCATAAAAACAGGATGTCATGAAGCCCCCCGTCTCTGCGTCGCCGGGGGCTGTTTAGCCCAATAGCGCTCTAATCATCTCCTACGCAGCAGGTAATGTCAGAAAGCATCTGAGAGTAAGCTTATTCCAACAGAACTGTTTACTGAGGGAATTACAGAAGAGGACAGCGGGAAGATAATCTTTCCCCCAAAGCTTCGCCTCTGAGCACTGACACAAAAATAAAGGAGCCACGTGAACATGGCTGTCAAAAGTGTGATCTAACGGGTGATCTGTTTTTTATTCTATTTATTATTTACTTTCTGGAGAGAGTGTGACGAGTGGTCGCAGCAGTCCAGAGCACTGGCGGGATATCAAAGCCTGCCTTCAAGTTGCAGATTAGCGCATGTTAGCCAGGACGGTTTGAACTGCGCTTTGACCGTGATAGGCAAGAATGAAAGAGACTGATGGCTGAAATGAAAGTGCAGCATTTCGTTCTGTATGTGCGTCCTCTCGGTGTCAGTCAAAGTAGCCACTGCTGCTCAGGGTTTACTTAGATCTCAAGCGACTAACTCTATGTGACTGCCAAATAACCTCAGCTGTATGGGCAGCTCTGTCTGAATCACTTATTCAACCAAAGGGAAAACTCTGCAATCCCTAACCACATTGACTCAGACCTATTGTGGAGAAATAAAGCCTGAGCTGAATGGCATTGTAATGATAGCAATGCATACAGAGCTCAGCCTTCAGAAAGCAGCGCTTATGGTATTTAGAGACAGAGATGATAGATGGATGGAGGATGAAACATGGCTCTCTGTGTCTCTCCATTGCTATTACCAGGGCCAAGCTGAAACTCATCTGTCTGCCATAGAAGCTGGTGGCTGACCTTGCCTCTGCCCCCAAGTTATGCTTTCAGAATATCAGCAGTAGGGGAGGAGGGGGGAGGGAAAAAAATGATGAACCCCTTTTTACAAGGACATTTCTAGATAGATGTATTTTTAACTCCCTGCAGGCTGGAGAGGGGTGTTGGATGGATGGGGGTGGGTTTTGGGGGGTGTTGAGGCTGGCTATGATATTAGGCCTGACTGAAGACACGCTGGTCCCCGGGGGCTCGATTGCAGATGACAAGGTTACACGACTTAGAGTCAACCTCTGCTACCTCCACTTAATCACTGTCTCTTGTGTCCTCGTCCCTCCAGACCGGTCCCCCCTCTCCATCCCTGTTCCACCTGCCCTGCTGAGAAGAACGCTTCTGGTCAGATCACGGTAACCCCTTCTTGGGTTCCTAAAGCCTTTTTATCACCTGCCTTCCCACCTAATTCACTGTCTCACATCCGTCCTGCCGCTCTGTCCCCGCACATTCACACGTACTTTCGCACCTTAACCTTTCTCCCTCTACCTATAATGAGTGTAAGTGACTGCAAGTGGTGAGAGCTCCCCACAATAACATACAGTAAGTAGGAGGTAATTATCGTCAGTATGGACCTCTGAAGGAGTGCAGTCATGCGGAGGTGTGGATGGAAAAGGGACGGAGGAGGGAGGGATTTATTTTTAAACCCTGTGATGTCAAAAAGAAGCCAGTACTTCGATGAGACAGCACGATCCTGCTTTTCATCAAGCACTTACGTCCTCTCAGGACCCTCTCAAACTATATATTCATCTCAGGAGGGAGCCATTGTTCTCAAAAAAACAGTCCTTCCACGTCCTCTCATTTGGTCTTTAACAGAAAGGCATCTACTGTACATTTTCCTCTGAGTAATACCATCCAAACATGTTAGGTTTTCATTATTGGATATCGAGTTTTTCTGTGCAGTGTGTCATCATGCTTGGTTAAAGGCTCCAGCATAACATGGAATTGGAAGTAAAGCTGCTCTGAAGGCAGACATCATAAACTACTGTTCTACAGGTGTGAGTTATCATGTTTTCCATGAAAACTCACTTTTATTCATGTGCTGACATAACTGCACAAGGGTTTTCTAATCATCAATTAGCCTTTTAACACAATTAGCAATGTAACATTAGAACACGAGTAATGGTTGCTGGAAATGAGCCTCCGTATCCCCATGTAGATATTCCATTAAAAATCAGCTGTTTCCAGCTAGAATAGTCATCTACCACATTAACAATGTCTGGATTGTATTTCTGATTAATTTAACGTTATCTTCATTGAAAAAAATGTTTTTCTTTCAAAAATAAGGACATTTCTAAGTGACCCCAAGCTTTTGAACGGTAGTGTATACTGTAAGTACAACAGATATTAGTTGACTGCAAATTGCAAAATTAGGTGGAGTGTCCGTTTTCGACTGTGACAATGATGAGCGTGGTGTTTGTGTTACAGGTGAGAAGCCATTCCAGTGTCAATTTAGCGAGCTGCACTTCACTAACAGCAGTAATCGAAAGAAGCACTCACAGGTCCAAACGGCCTCAAAGCCCTACAACTGCAGAACACTGGGCTGCACTAAGTCTTACACACATCCCAGCTCCCTGCGCAAACACATGAAGGTTCACGTAAAGTCCTCACCTACCTCTGAACCTCAGGACCTGTATGACTCCATCTCTCATCAACTCCAGTCTCCTCATCAAGCTGACATTTCCCCCAAACTTTTGAACAGTAGTGTATGCTTTCTATGCAGTTAGGTTAGTAGAAAATTTCAGCGCAAAAGATTATCAGACACAACTCCTGCAATGACACCGGATTCAGTTAATTCAGGCTGCCACGATCTTGTAGCCTTAAAGGTTCATGCTGTCCTGTGAAAACTACATGTTGAAAACATTTTTTTAAAATAAGAAAAAAAACATTTTTAATAGACAAGAAAAGGAGAAACAGAAAATCTGTTGATACACATCAAGAAAACATGTCAATCAAACTATAACACAAAGTTCAATTTGGATTTTCATCACTTAAATGAGAAAATAAACAAATATATTATTAAGCATGCTCTTATTCATGGATTCTAAGCCTTAGTATTTAAGTTAGTTGGGGAAGGTTTTGTTATATTTCATTTTGTAGGATCTAAACCTCAATATTTAAACTTGTTGGGCATACTTCCATCCATCCATCCATCCATCCATCCATCCATTATCGATGCACCACTTAATCCTTATTAGAGTCGTGGGGGACTGGAGTCTATTCCAGCTGACTTAGGGTGAAGGCAGGGGACACCCAGGACAGGTTTCCAGTCTATCACAGGGCTACATATACAGACAAACAATCACACTTGCATTCACACCTACAGACAATTTAGAATCATCAGTTAACCTCAGCATGTTTATCGACTGTAGGAGGAAACCTGCGCATGCACAGGGAGAACATGCAAACTCCATGCAGAAAGATCCTGGGAAGGTGGGGATACAAACTGGGGATCTTCTAGCTGCAAGGCGAAAGTACTAACCACCAAGCCACTGTGCAGTGTTGGGCGTACTTGTAACATTAATATTATTTCTGTCTTGGAAAGCAGTTTGGCTCAATGTCTGTTGTTTTAAATGTGTTATATAAACAACGGTTACTTCATTTTTTTTATTTATTTATTTTTTAGTTAAAATAATACATGTCATTTGGTTCGTGAATCCTTTCCAGCTTCAAAGGAGGCCACAACGGAAGGTTTAGAGAACTAAAGCCTGCTGTTCTTCCAGAATTCCAAATCACAAGGGCACACATTTATGTTGATGCATGTTTGTCAGTTTTCTAGTTTTGCATTCAATTCTTCAAAACATTTGCATAACAGAACTTGTAGATGCTGAACTGACTCGACCAGCTTCGGCATCTGCCTCCTCTCAGGGAAAACATGTAAATATAAATGTAAAAGGTTCTTATTTAAATTCCTTATACAATATAATGTTGTCATGTTAGTGCCAGTAGTGTCATTTAGCAGGAAGTGATTGTCATAATTGAAGGAGAGTCACTAATTAAACATGTGTACGTAAACATAGACTGTCATTAACATTTACTGCCTCAGTGTTTTATCTCTCTCACACATATTTTCTCACTTTGTCTTCATTCTCTCACTGCTTTAATCAGCCTCTATTCTTTGTGTCTCTTTTCCATGTTCATCCACTTCTCATTTTTGCCCATTTTCCATTAAAGGATTAATTTTGCATTACAGGGTATATCCAGTGCTGCCCATGGTCCCTCCTGAAAGTTCCTAATGTAACCTATTTCTACTGGATCTATTTATCTTTATCCAATCTGTTGCCATTACAAGAAGCTAACTTGCCAGAACCTGTACTACCTTTCTCTCTGAGTTTTACACAAAAGGTTTCCAAGGACATGGGTCTGAATAATGTCCAATAAATGCCTTATTATTAAAACATACTGGAAATCTTACAGCATCTATCAGTGACAATGAAAGGAAGATTGCGGTTTCTACCATACATCTGAAAAGTCAATAGTAAATCAGAGAGTACACCATAATTACCAGGACATAATTATCAGGACAGATCATTCACGGTGTTTTTTTTTTCTATCATTGAAGTTTAATTCACAGCACAAAAAAACAACAACACAATAACACATCAGGAAATATAAATGTTTTACTCCTGTTCAATTACATCATTATAAATAGCAAAGTTTTTGGTTTCAGATCAGATTTCTGTGGCAGCTTTTGGTTTGTTTCTGTGTGTATTAGGAGTTCTGTTACGTCTCAAATAGATGCAAATGAATATAGTAAAGGAAATTTAAAGACAAGTATGGACAGGCTGTTTTTACAACTTGCTACTGTCCGATTTACAGTGGTGGAAAGTAACAAAACATATTTACTAACGTACTCTACTTTACTTAGCTATTTAAATTTTATGCTATTTTATATATCCACTCCATTACATTACAGAGGGAAATGTTGTACTTTCTACTTCACTACATTTATCTGAGAGCTTAAGTTAATTTGAGGATGAAGATTTTGCACAACTGATGATATACCAAGCTTCTGAAATACAACATAATGTTAAAGGTTAAACCTGTGATTTCCAAACTTTATGGGGACTGACATCCTGTAAAAAAAAAATTAATAAAAAAATTAAATAAAACAAGCACTGTTGTGTCAGGCTCACTTTTCAGATATCAAAATTGTTGCGGGCTCCACCAAGTAGTGATTCTAAACTTCCCCCATGGTTTAATTACTGCGCCAATGAAGATGTGACGATCGGCGTATGTTTGTACGTATCGTATCTGTTTTTCTGTCTGTGTGCAACTTCACTCAAAAACAGACCAACGGATTTGGATGAAATTTTCAGAAATCACACAAGGACCACCTGATTAGATTTTGGCAGTGAGGCGGCTTGTAGTCTGGATCCACAGATTTGTTCAAGATTTCTGTATCACTGCGAGATTGCAGCACGGCGTCACTGTAACTATGACAACTAGTGAATGCTATGTCAGCTGCCTGCTGACGATCACATGATTGCGATCCTACTACAAATCCACCGCTGCGGATTTATCCATCAGAAATGATACACAGAACAACTAATCAAATTGTGGGGATGTTTCTGAGTCCCATCAATTCCTGCCGCCCGCTACACATTTAGGTCACGCGATTCGATATTAACTAGTTTAAACCTGCAGCAGCTACAACAGTAACATGCTGCTGATACACTGATGCCTCAGTGTTGACATAATAATAATAATAATAATAATAATAATAATAATAATAATAATAATAATAATAATGTATCAATCAGAGAGATCAAAACAATATTTTTACTGTCATACTTCAACTGCATTTTGCTGTAAATACTTTTGTACTTTTACTTAATCAGGATTTTTCATGCAGGACCAATTGTATTGGAGTACACTTAGATTGTTTTGGTTTCTTTACATAAGCAACAAGCATTAAATTGAAAGTGTGTCTGCACATGTGCTCCGGCACTAGTGGAAACCAGGGCTGTCTCTTAATCTGTTCTTCAAGGTTTTTTGAATAAAAACAAATTTAAAAAGTACATCTGAATACCTCTTCCACCTGTGGTTATGTTTTAAATGTTTCAATTAAAATTTCAGAAGCTTCATAGATAGCAAAGACCTTAGCAATGAAGAAATTTGTTGCTAGGAGACATATTGTGTTCTCCGCATAAAAGCTCAGTTTTGTGGTATAACCTACTGAAGTGTTAATCATTTAGATTTTAACTAGTTTAACACTATGTAGAGCTGGAACAATCAAGTTCTGTGCAATTCTATCTTTATTCTCATGGGCGGTAGTCTGTGGTAATG
Source organism: Amphiprion ocellaris (assembly GCF_022539595.1). Taxonomy (NCBI): domain Eukaryota; kingdom Metazoa; phylum Chordata; class Actinopteri; family Pomacentridae; genus Amphiprion; species Amphiprion ocellaris. The sequence continues at coordinate 23,325,667 of NC_072781.1, read as the reverse complement.
TTGCACAGGGCAGATGTTTATGTCCTCAGTAAACTGTAAAACAATACAAAGGAAATACAAATTTACTCTTAAAATACAGTTACAACAAATGACTTAGAGAATACTACAGCAAGCATGGCTGCATAAATACGGATACAATAAATCAAATAAGTCTACATAGACATCCTCAAAATACTCTTCTGCTGTTCTAACAATTAAATGATATTAACAAATGGTACAAATATCTGATACAATCAAATAAACTTGAAGATTATGTTTCCTGCAGAGCACCGTAGAACATACAGATCAGGCTTGAGGGACAGCTTCAAAATGGATGATTCAAACCTGATAACTTTATTAAGCACCTGCACTTTACACAAACAAGACCAATAGATGGCGCTTCATTCACTTAACCACATAAGGGCTTACCCTCTGTTTATGTGTAGGAGAGGCAGAACAGACGCCATACTGCTATCTTGCAATGATACAGAAATCTTTAGCAAACCCATGGACTATAAGCTGCATCACTGCCAAAATCTAATCAGTTGGTCCTTGTGTCATTTCTGACCTTCCCTGAAAATTTATTCCAAATCCGTTTGTCCGTTTTTGAACAATGTTGACCATCACATAACTCCACCATTCCTTGGCGGAGTAATAATCTTTACCAATCTGAACCACACAGGTGCAGCATTTGGACAAAAACATTGCAAATACAGAAAACACAACCGAGTACAAAAAAAAAAAAACTGTGATTGAAGTTGACTAACCAGTAGCAGTGACAGAGAACAAAAGATCTAGGCATTCAAATATGAAATTATAATAAGAATGAAATTAAAATCATTGTATCTGTGCAGTATAAATATTGTTCCTCCCATGGAAGAATCTGTGCAGTATCCATCTTATAAAGTAACACTGTCCAATATTGTTTTTCTTTCCAAATCCAGAGCAATCGGTAGAATATCTAGATTTTCCACATAGAGAATAAGCTGCACAATGTCAACACTACTATGTATGTTCCTCATTTATTTTTATGTTTTTATTGACATTCCATGTGCTTTTGCACAATCTTACCCTGTCTTATTCAAAGGCAAAATTAGTAAAAAAAAAAATCATTAATATATTAAGAATAATTACAGTTTGTGAATTTTAGAAACAAATTAATCAACAAAAACGAGAGCAGCTGGAGGTATGATTAAATTAAATACCACAGTGAGTAAAACTGACCTTTCCAAGTTCAGTAAAAGTCCGCATCTGCAGTGTAATCCAGTCATTCGAATGTGTGTGATAACGGATAAAAACTTTTACTGTTCTTCTTCGATGGTAATTAAATAATTTTAATGTTAATCATTGCGTTGTTTGTTAGTTGTAGCCTACAGTTTATTGATCAACTTTAGATTCCAGGCTGTGTAACCTTCCTGACCTTCTGTAATGAAATGTAGCCACGGACTCATTTTCAGCCCTGGAGTTTCATGCCTCAGACCAGCCCACATAAGAGCACGACCTATTATTATTATTATTATTATTATTATTATTATTATTATTATTATTATTATTATTATTATTATTATTATTATTATTATTATTATTATTATTATTATTATTATTATTATTATTATTATTATTATTATTAAAATCATGTAATTATAACCTTACATGTTAAGTCGTCAATAGCACACTGTTCTGTAAAGCTTGTATTTCAGTATATTTTTCTAAAATATTTCCAATTCAGTGCAGGTAAGGGCTGCTTCACAATGTGGATTTATTTCAAAAAGAGTGCACATCTCCAACATTATTCTTTACAACAATATCAAAATGTATATTCTGTTCAAATAAGTGTTCACAGATATCCAAACCTAAAACATGAAATAAAAGAATAAATAAAAATATGTGATACTAAATTTTTTTTTAAATAAAATAAAAAATGTTACACTTTCTATGAACACTATCATTTCTTTTTCCTCTGCAAGGAAACAGTTCCATCACAACTTAGATTTCACAAATATGAGGACATCAGCTAAAGGGCAAATCTCCAACACTATTCTTTACAACATCAGAATGTATGTGTGTGTATCCTGTGACTGAGGGCGAGCAAAGTAATGAAAACCATCAACTGACTCGTCTTCATCTGTCTCATTCCTAACTTGTGGTTCAGGATTCTGCTGCTGTAATCAGTCCTTGAAGAGACTCTGCTCTCCCTTTTATACTTCCTCCAGTTTCCCTAGACCCACCTGCACCTGTATCACAATAAAAAATAATAATCCGTACACGCATTTTGACTTAACCAATTAAGATATTTTCAATGGCAAAATTTGAAGGCTTATTTCATATTACCTTCATTCAATTGCGGGTTTTGTATATTTACTATCTTACTTTTAATGATTAAAAAATAAAATGGGTCTGCTATTTTTTGGGCATAGAAAGTGGTTATATTGGAATTAATGCTTACTTGTTTACACACTCTGTTACAACAGCTCACCTGTTCCTCTACTGACAGCAGCAATCCCCTCATCACTACTGGCTCTGCTTCTGACACTAAATCACATTTTAAAAATGCTCATAATTCTCAGCACTAATCTCCCCTTTTTATAAAGCCTTCTGATCAGTTCAGGTCAGTTTCATTAATGTAGTGCAGAATCATGTAGCATCTCAGGGCACTTTTCATGCAGAGCAGGTCTACATTATACTCTTCATTATATTAATTCTAATAATATTCACTCAATGATCAATCCTACCTGCCCACTCTGGACTTGTGGGCTCATGGCTGCTGCTTGGTGTTGGATTTCTTCTGACTTTGAGGGGCTACAAGACAAAGTTTCCCAGTTATGTGGTCGCACCATACTATTATTTAAATTATATAATGTTATGTTATTTGTCACAATGCCACACAGTTCATTGACTTGATAATTAATTAACTTGAACGGTGGTTTGCAGGCAAAGTTCATCTTGTCGTACCGTTTCATCGTCCTCATTTGTTCATCGTTTCAAACCGCGAGCACGTTTCAGTGAAAAAGTCTACAATTTCAGCACATTTGTCTGCGCCGCCTCTCTCTCTCTCTCTCTCTCTCTCTCCCGTTGCTTAATAAAACATTTCCATGACATGTTAAAAAATCTGTTCGAAACAAGGACACAGGCACTGAATAATTAATTATGAACGCACATTTTTGCATTCAACTGAATTTTTTTTTTTCTCCAAAAAATAAACACAGAACAGTCATAGCTTAGACACAGAAGGGATTTATGGGAATATTCAGACTCATAAAACCCACTAAGTAGTTTTTATTTGTAGATGTGACACATCACCCAACTGTAAAAGACTAATCTGGTTTGCTGACCAGGATGGCGGAAGATAATTGGCAACACTGATGTGTTTTTAGTGTACAAAAATAAACGTTACTGTTTAAGTACGGTAACTTTCTGTCTCTCTTTAAATGCTGCTGTTAACTTGAGACATCCAGTGAATGTTTTCTCTTTTTCCCTTCATTTTTTCAAGTTTTAAAAGATCCTGTTCATGGCATTACAAGCTCAGAGGTCTTTCCTGATCTGAGCTCAGAAATCAGGAGTTATTTTTACTAGTAATTCAGGGGACCTATATAGGTACCTGTACACATGGTTGCATGATCCATCCTTCCATTCATTATCTATACTGTACGTCGCTTATTCCTCATTAGGGACGTGGCGGGATGGAGTCTATCCCAGCTGACTTACGGTACGTGTCCACCTGATCCGTCAATTTCCTGCATCCCATTCATTGTCTATGTGAAACGCACCGTGTTGCATGCTGGTTCCATTGTGGTGTGTTTCAAGCTGCGTCGGTGCGTCTCCCTGGAGCTCATTTGCATAAAGTAGACTCAACTTCTACTTTATGCTAATTCGATGCAGAGTGCAGAGGTCCGACGCATTGCAAAACTTTCGTCAAATATCTAAACTAGCCATCGTTGAACTAAAATGAAAACAGATTCATCGACTGCATGTTATTTCTTGCCTCAGATGCTTTTAGAGATGCATTTCGCAGAAATTTTTTCGAAATAAAAGAGAAAGTTTGCAGTTGACCCGCCATGTTGGTCCGACTCATCTGCCGGACTAAAGCACTGTCATGTGACCATGTAGTGGCCCCCTAGTGGCCACCCGCCAAGTGGGCAAATTTCCAACGTGGCGCATTTACATGCAGGAAAAACGGATCAGGTGGACACGTAGCATTAGGGTGAAGGCAGGGGACACCCTGGACAGGTCACCAGTCTGTCAGAGGGCTACATATACAGACAAATAATCACACTCACACTTAGGGACAATTTAGAGTTACCAATTAACCTCAGCATGTTTTGGGACTGTGGGAGGAAGCCGGAGAAAACCCACACATGCACAGGGAGAACATGTAAACTCCATGCAGAAAGATCCTGGGAAGGTCGGAGCGCAAACCAGGGATCTTCTAGCTGCAAGGTAAAAGTGCTAACCACCAAGCCACCGTGCATCCCTGGTCACATGATAAAAAATACAAAATAAATCTAATTTGTAAACATTATTTGATGCATTGGGTTAATATAACAATGCTGGTAATTGCATCAAAAACATTAAAACTCAAATGTCTGTGCTACTGAATTCAAGTTAAAGTAACGTAATGAAATTGGCTTGATGATTTTATTTTTTTTAACCTTGAGTTCAAGATTTCAAGTCCTCTCCACTATCCTGCCATGCCTGGACAATTTGGAACAGTTAAGATTGATAATTAAAAATACGTGCTAATTCTCCTAATTTAATGTAGTTAGTTGAACATAATTTAATTACAAATTGTCATAGCTCAAAAAGAATGATGCAAACTGCTGTGTTAATTTGTTTTTGTTGAGGCCAAACATTATTAAGTGAATTATTCAGTAAAACAAATTTAAATTACTGCTGCCAACTAATACAAAAAAGAATGTACTCACTTCTTGTTCCAGTTGATCAATTAGGCTGGTGAGTAGATGCCCCTCCTTCCCCAGCTCTGGTGTGGTCACAATAAAGTCGACATCATGACCAAACTCTTTCCCCCTGTAGAGAAAGACATAGCACGGTTACACGCTCGCTGAGTCCTGGGAATAATGAAACGAATGATCTTTTAGTCACCGTCTTTAACTGATGAAGGGGAAGGTGGCAGACGGAGCTATTAAAAGCACAGGCCGAGCTAATGGCATTGATTTTTTTCATTATTCAAACAAGTCATTTGTCCTAAGCTGTTAAGTGTAAAAGCTCCCTTTTTGTTGCCTCAGCTGTCAGAGCTTTAACTTTTATGAGAATCATCATTTTCTACTTGGATTGGTGTCATAAAGCAGATCCATATGGAGCCTGACTGGACTTACACAATGCATTTCCTCTGTCAGCACAACTGCAGGCAAGGGGTGTTTCACTGCTGTAAGTGATTATCAAGTGATTATCTGGCAGGAACAGATACAAGGAAAAGCTCAGCAGATAACCACTGCATGGGCAAAAGGTATGCGCCCAAACGGCATATCCAAGCTTCTGTCTGGCATCAGCATGCTGAATCATTTACAATAGTTTTAGATCACCACTGTTATGCAGCGTACAATTAATTCACTTCTATTTATTTATCTTTTTCATACACAGTGAATTAATATCACTTAGTTCATGATTTCAGATTTAAGATATGTTTTACAATCAGTAATCTGATGTTGGGTCGGCTTGTATCATGAAGCAGAGTAAAATGTAAATTTGTGTCATTTGTTAATCAAAATCATATTTTGACTGTCAAGTATGTTTCAGTCTGTGTGAATTTGCCACACCCAACCACCTGGCTACCTGACTAAACTGTCATACTGTGTATAAATTTAACCTCTAGCTACAAGTTAACATGCTGACTCATGTCTAGTTTGCCTACAGTAGTTCCAAACAGTATTAGCACAACACTGTGCTTATATAGTATGTTAACTGTCATGGTTTGTGCCAAGGAGAGAAGTGCACAAATACAGATAGAACCCAGCGGGCTATAACAGTTTCTCTGCCTTATTTTAAGATGCAAAAATAGTCTTCAAAGCTGATTTGCAGATGAGCAAGCAAGCAGGTAATAGGAGCAAAACAGCAATCAGCGGCAGGAATTGATGAGACTCGGAAACACCTCCACAGTTTAATCAATTGTTCCTTGTATCATTTCCGACGGATCAGTCCCAATAAGTCCGCAGCGGTCAATTTGGAGTAGGATTGCAATCATGTGATCATCAGCAGGCAGCTGACATAGTTTTCAGTTGCTGCCATAGTTACAGTGACGCTGTGCTGCTATCTCATAGTGACACAGAAATTTTTAACAAAGCCGTGGTTCCAGACTATGAACCGCATCACTGCCAAATTGTAATCACTTGGCACCTGTGTCATTTTTGACCTTCCCTGAAAATTTCATCCAAATCCGTTCATCCGTATTTGTACTTTGAAGGTCGTCAGAAGAGTTTATTTGAATGGCTATTACTAAAGTTCACTCTAACGCCACCTGCTGGTAATGCATTCTTTCTACTAGCCATATATCTGTAATGTTCCAACCACTTCAGATTGGTCCGTGTTGTGCCTGATTTGCACATAAACCACAGTTAAACACACCCACGAGAGGCATTTTAGCTCACACCTATATTCACAAAGTAAACAGAGGTAAACTTGTTGACTTATTCACAATTTCCAGTTTCCAATAAAAGTCTCAGTATTTCTAAAAACATATGCATCTACCAGTTAATGAGGACTCACTGGCTCTGTCTGTAGTTGGATGTGCTGATTGGCATTCTAGCAAGATGGCAAGAAAACTGTGGCTTTAGAAAACAAGGCAAACATATGTAACTCAGGTGAATTGGAAACTGTTCCAAAGTGTGAATATGATTGACATATGTGCCTGTGTGTGAGCCATGTGATGGAAGGACCACCTGTCCAAGGTGTAGTCTTTCTTTTCACTCAGTGCATGCCGACACAAGCCTCGGGATGACTCAAAACAGCAGTCAGATGGTATGATGAAAAGAAACAGTGGGTCCCTCTGATTATAGTAACCTCATATGGCAGAGTATTCATCAGTTATGAAAGCAGTGCTGACACAAACACACAGCAAATTGCCAGTGCTGAAGTTGTCCCTCAGATGACAGAAGCTTCCCCCTGCCATGCTGACGTTGGCTGGCGTCTCAGCTTGGGCCTGTTCTGGCGCTATATACCAAAAGGCGAGGCATCATTTCAAACTGATCATTAGCCAGCACCCACTCACTCACACACACACACACACACACATACCTTTTGATAAACAATGGGCAAAAATCCTACAGACGTAAGTGCCAGTGTCACAGCTAACAACACAGCAAAATGACAATGAACGCTGGGGGCGACATGGCTCCAAAGAAGCCTCTGCAGCCGCGAGACTCCATGTTTGATCTCTCCTTGCCGCCACTAACAAATGAGTGACGGCAGCAATGAGTGAGCAATATGAAAGAGATGGTGAGAGGCTGTGAATGTCTTGTGCGAAAAACTTCAAAGGCCACTGTGGCTAATTCAGGGAGCAAGGAAGTATTGGAAAGTAGCTATTAGAGCTCCACAAGGCATGATAATGTTAATGGTTAGCTTTTGTGACAAAGAGCATGTACCCCCATGGCATTAATGAAATGAGTGTCTGGCTTACAGGTTCACTCGCCAGATGCTTCTTAGTCACAGACATCTAATTTGCATTGTGACCTTATATTATTTATCCAGCCCAGTCTCCAGAAAATTACATTCTTATGCAGCTAAACTGCACTCTCTATTTCATTTTAAAGGGAGCCATATTTTCTCCTGGAATATGCACGTTTGTGAATAATCATAAATACAGTGGTGGAAAAAAGTTTTTGGACACCCTTAAAATTTTACACAATCTAAAATATTATCATGAAATATTTGTAGAAAAATCTTTTTTGTGTGTTTCAAAAGGTGTGGCTACATTAGATAGACACAAACAAATACAAATGTTTTGGGGTTTTTTTGGTTATTGTCCACAAGAAAAACTAACAAAACTAAATTCAATATGTCAGTTCTCAACATTGTTGGTATCAAAATCAACAAAAAATGTGTTCAAAACTGAACAAAAAATATATAAACCATCACATCATCAAATTAATATTTAGTAGTCTTGCCATTAGCACGCAGTAGAGTTCTAATCCTGGCTGGCATGTTCCCCACAAGCCCTTCACACTGTTGAGGGATAATCTTGGCCCATTCTTCTTAAATTACTGCTTTTAATTCTTCTAAATTCTTTGGTTTACACTTTGAAGCAGACCTTTTGATAATCCACCACAGATTTTCAATGGGGCTCATGTCTGGAGATTGAATTGGCCAGGGTACTGTGCTCCTGCAGCCAAGTTCTACTGGCCCTGAATGTGTTCAAGGGGCATTATCCTGTTGAAAGATCCAGTTTTGACCTTGACGGAACAGTGCACGTGCAGAAGGGAGCATGTGGGTTTGGAGAATGCCACAATACCTGGCAGAGTTCAATGTGCCATCACAGACAGTGAGATAACCAACACCAGCAGCACTCATGCATCCCCAAAGCATGATACTGCCTCCACCATGCTTGACAGTAGGTACTGTACATGCTGGAGATAATGCTTCTGCTGGCCTTCTGCATACCCTCACATAAGCAGGAAGATAAAGCTGGAAACTGGACTGATCTGACCACAGAATCTTCCTCTAGTACCTGTCTGTCCCGTTCTTGTGTGCTTGGGCCCAACAATGGCAGGCTAATCTCTGTCTCTCATTGATCAGGGTTTCTTGACAGCTTTGTAGGACCTTAAGCCATGATCTAAAAGTCGGCCGGGTACAGTGCAGGTGGAACACTGGACACCAGTTTGGTTTGACCACTGCTGCTGAAGCTCCTGGGATGTCATTCGGCGGTTTTCCCTGCACATGCGGATCAGGATGCAGTTATTTCTTTCTGAAGAAACCCTTGGACGCCCAGATCTTGGATTGTCTTCACAACTGTTGGTTCGTCTGTATTTCTGCAGAGTATATCCAACTACTGAAGGACTGCATCTGCACTTTATGGCTATCTAGCAGCAACTGTACACTTCCTGGCTGAGAATCTGTATCTTCAGGTGTGTTTCCTGTGTTAGGCTCCTTGTTTTAGCCATTTTTGTCTCTGAAGAACTTTTAAATGTGCTGGCTTTATATAGACATGAAGCACGGCAGCAAAAATTGTGTCTTTTAATAAAGGCAGGACCTTCATTAGTGGATCACTGGTACCAAAATAACCCAATATTCAAAATTTCTTATGTATTGTTATAGAACCAATCAATTTCAAGTTTTTAATGGCTTTTTTTGGATTAGTTTAATACTTTGACTGTGACTGTACTAAAAGTAATTGCACTTGATGACCTAAGAGTGATTCTTAATGCAATATTTCACAATGCATGGGGTGTCCAAAAATTTTCTTCTCCCCTGTATGTTTCTAATTGACATACCTTTACAATATATTATCTTATATTATAGCTTTTCAGTGGGCAAGTCATATACCATGTACCAAGTAGCTTTGGTGCCTAATTCACATACTGCATATAAAGATAGGCCAACTCTTCATAGGTTTCCTGAATAGCAGTTACAAAACTCAGCATGGTGACATCTTAGCAGTGGCTGAGTCTCGAAAATAACCAAAAAATGGGTTTAGAGGTGGAGTGGGAGTGGAGCTGTGGTGGGCCAGTCAAGTATGTCTGGGCCATGGCCTGTCCTATGATAATATCCAGCTATCACTCAAAGCAGTCATGCATAATGCATCATTTTAAGCCTTAGCACAATTTAAAAGAGTGAGTTATATAAAAATTCATCCCCTGTAAAGTTGTATTTTGGTGAATTTCTAATATGACTACCACACTCACTGTATTACTCAAACAGCAAATAATCATAACACCTTTAAGGAAAGAAAAAAACAGAGCAGTTGGTGATCTTCTGTCCACTTGTGGATTTATTGTATACTGTAGAAGGAGTCGGCTCCAACAAACTGAACTGCTCTGATGATCAGCTGAAGTAAAAACAAAGCGTTAACCTAAATATTTTTTACCCTTCTAAACACCCAATAGGTTATAGGTCCCAAAGTATGATTATCACCTGATTGTCACCTACTGTCATGAGCTGCATCACTACATTGTGTGTGATCATCTTTACAGGCTTTTGCTTACATTTGAACCCCATACAGTCTTTGTTTTCGGTACATCTTGTGATTTGAACATTGAAGTTAGCAAAATAACTCCAATCAAGTGCAGTGATGTGTGGAGGGCTCCCACAACCTTCTTATTGAAGCTTCAAACACACCATCTGTTTAATGAGACAAAAGACGTTTGTCCTTCTGTCTGTTAATCTGTCTGTGTGCAACATTACTCAAAAACGGAATAACAGATGGAAATTTGCATGAAATTTTCGGGGAAGGTCAGAAATGACACAAGGACTAAATTTACTAGATTTTGGCAGTGATGCGGCTTATAGTCTGGATCCACAGATTTGTTAAGGATTTCCGTAACATTGCGAGATAGCGGCATGGTGTCACTGTAACTATGACAACAGTGAATGCTATGTCGGCTGCCTGCTGCCAGCTGCAACGACTGAGCACACTTGGCAGAGTACTGCGCTCTCTGAGTGCTTTTCTTGTTAGTATGGTTATCAGTCTCCTAAATAAGTACATCATTATATTCTTCTTTCTATGAGTCACCCGCTCAACCAGTTGAGCTAGTGACCCCACTACTAGCCTATATGACTGTATATTTCAGCACATCTAGTAAATACATGTCAACCCATAGTGAAAATGGCCTGCTTGGACACACACTTGATTCTAATTTCCAACAGTGTTGTGAGAAAATTAGCTATAGAGACCAAAACCTTTTTTTGTACCACGCTGTACACATGTTAAATTCTGCTGTAAACTTGGATATTGTAACATGGGAGTCTATAGGGACTGGCTTATTTTTGGAGACTGCCTCAAGTGGCCATTCAAGGAACTGCAGCTTTTGCCCAAACCTGAACATCCATCCATCAATTTTCTATACATCGCCTAATCCTCATTAGGGTCATGGGGGGCTGGAGCCTATGCCAGACGACTTATGGAGAAGGCAAGGGACACTCTGGACAGGTCACCAGTCTGTCACAAGCCTACATATAGAGAAAAACCAGCACACTCACACCTGCAGACAATTTAGAGTTACCAATTAACCTCAGCAGGTTTTATACTGTGGGAGGAAGACTGAGTACCTGGAGAAAACCCACGCATGCACAGGGAGAACATGCAAACTCCATGCAGAAAGATCTCGGGAACATGAACTGGGAATCTTTTAGCTGCAAGGCGACAGTGCTAACCACCGAGGCACTGTACAGAACCAAAACCTAAACAGTGAATGAAAAATAAGGTGAGAAAATAGTGGGTAAAAGGAAACTTAAGTCAGGGCAAGCAGGACTTTAGCCTAGTCTCCTGGGTGAAAGTCTTGTTGCAGGCTTATGGCTTCACCTCCTAGCACAGACCTTGTGGCTCTTTGAAACATTTCTTACTAGACTATAGGTTTAACTTTCAAGGACAAAATGTTTTTCTTTCAGAACATAAATGAAAATGCAGCTAATTTGCAAAGGAATGTAATTTTAGTTAGATGCAATTGTTTTATCAACTCTCTGAAATCGTAGAAGTGAGACAACTCTTTCTACAGTTGAGTTTATACTCTGTGGTATTTATATCGTCCTTTATGTGTAAAGTTAACACTTCTACATTGGGTTGACTGGAAGGACACAGCTATTTGAGAATGCATCGCAGAGCTCATCTGCTGAACGAGCAACTTTTCACTGAACCTCCCAACATTCCTAATTGGCAAAGCTGAGATTTCACAACACTTCCAGCTTGTACAGTACGCCTAAGTTGTTTAGTGAGTCTCAGTGCTAGCCTTTGCTGTGCTGGCAAAACTCACTGGAGTACAATGCATAAATGTGTGCCATGAATAGCAAAAAACCAAAGCAGGAGAGAGACACAGAGATCATCAGCATAAACTGAGTTTACGACCAATCAGAGCTGAAGACAACCTGGTCTTATCACAGCCTGGTTGGGTGTGTGAGTAAAGGGCTAACATGGGAATTGGTGGTTATCTGTGGAGAAGACAGCATGGTATTCCATTTTTCACTTCCTTCCCATTTGCACTGAGGCATTAGTATGTGTCAGGTCAGAGCGGATACCTCCTCTAATTCAACCTCCGTCAGCGGAAAAGCAGATGTCAGCACGTGAGGCACATTCTCTCCATCAAAGAGGGTGTTTTTCTTCTTCCTCTCCTCTGCCTTTGATGGTGCCCCTTCAGAACACTGTTTTTATTCAGCATTACCCATCCATTCCTGCTCAGCGGGGGGACAGGGCTGCGAAGATTTGGCTGCAAATATGAGCTCTGATGGGTCGTTAACATGCTGTGCAACACCACAAGCCCTGTGTTTCTTTAAATTAAGCACGACAAGCTGTAGATCTATAAACACATTGTGTAAATTTAGCTAGTCTTCTCTTTTATCGCGTGAGGGAAAATATTAAATTATTAAGTGTTACTGCACAAAGCCTATAAAATATACATGGTTATTTACAAATTTGTGGGGAGGACAAGGCGACATATATGAATAATACAGATGTGGGAAGTGTTGCTGCTGCTGCTGCTGCTGAAAATTTCGCAGAATGCGGTCATCTGCGAGAAGGAGGGAGTTCAGGCGCACTTTAAAGTACCTGGTCTAGGAAAAGAAACCGCTTCGTTTGTAGCAATGCATCATTCCACCTTGTATCACCCTTTCCATCTGAATTTTCATGCCAACCACAGAAAAGCAAGGCGATAATCAGGAAGATATTACATGAAAAGAAGAAAAAGCAGTATGTGTGTGCAGACTATGCATCGTGATCAGACGGTTTGTTTTGCTGTTTCCATCTGTGAGCTGATAATAGAGTTGGTTTTAAGAATCGTGACACCCTGAACCAAACTGATAAGGAATGCTTATCTCAGCTGTTGTTCAAGGCAAACAATGCAGGGGAACTCAGCTGCTGTTCAGGCAGAAACCACTGGCCTCGTCTTCATCAGTGTCACTTTGAGTCACTTTCCAGTCAGTCTGATGTTAAATAAGATCTACAGCAGGGACTTGCCGGCTTCGCACCAAAATAAATACAGTTCTCCGCCGACACCGAGTGCGTCTTTCACACACGGTGGTGGTAGAAGCAGTATTTTCAAGTTAATCTATTTTTAATCCTCCCCCCAACAAAACCGCTTTAAGACTTGTCACCCGCCTTCCACAGCTGTCCTTTCAATAAGGCTAATGTCAGTGGGATCAACATATCCTCACCACGCTGTTTCGCTCTGAAGTGGTTGACAGCTTGAGTTTACTGGAGCACGGCGCTTATTTTGTGAAACTTTTGGGAGTTATCGCTTTGTGTATCTTATCCTGAGATGAAAGCTTTGCCAGAGTCGAGTATATCTATTTAAGGAGCGATATCGTATATGTGTATTTCCATTTTTGACAAGGGGCTATCGGCTGGAAAGATAAAGCTAATGAGAGACTCAACATCACGCTGGAAATTAAAGGTAAGTAAATCGAGCCTTGACAGGACTTTCGGAGGAAACATTTTCAAATATGTCACACTGAATAAAATGAGTGGATTATTAGCGGTGCTTCCAGCATCTTAAAAAGCATTTGAACTTTTTGGTGCATTAGGCCTTATATCGCCTCCTGCTATGTTGAAATCATGTCTGGAGAATCTGTTTTTCAACAAGATAAAGGTAAATTACTTACTTACTAACTGATAATGTACAAGCCATCGTTCTTCATTTACAGCTCGGCGTGATTCCAATTAGGACTCACATAATACTCCCCAAGTCTGCACCAAATATGAGATGAAATAAATGCGTGCTTCATCTCCCAGAGTTTGAGGCCATAAAAGCTCTCTCACAGGCCCCTTTACACTTTACAGCAGACTCCTAGTCCATAAATCTCGAGCTGTTCCTCCCCTTCATTCTTGATGTTAACTATCCATGATGCTCTAATCACTTTCCTCATCTCTCTTACCACATTTTCCCCTTGAGGAGCAGTTATTTACATAATCAGATATCATTCCAGCTGCCATTTATCCTTTTGAAGATTAGAGATATTGGATTTCTTTTTTCTTGTGATGTTTGATATCATCTTTACTCAGGAACATTGTACACCTATAAACATGGAAACAAATTAAATATACACCATGGTCCAGGCTTTAAAGAGAGGCTATGTAACTTCTGAGGGGAGAAATAACACAATTTCCCACTTACAAATGAGGCAGTAAAACAGACTTTTCAATAAATTCAGGGATTTTACTGCTATATCCGTAAGGCCATGTACTGTATATAAAAGATAGATGTAGCAATCATGACATCACCTGTTGGTTTGTGGACTAGCATTCTGAAGCCTTGAATCTGGTATTTGGTCATCCTCAATTTTGTCTTTTGGAACAAGACAGGTAGATTTTATTGAGCATTCCAAGGAACTATATACTATGATAAAATAGTGACCTGTTTGATAACCCCAGCCTAAAACATACCCTGCTTTATCATCTATTTTACTCTGAATGGGACCATAATTTACTAAATGAACACTATGATGTGCTGAAGGAGACGCGAAACAAGCATTTGAGACGATAAACTCCTTAAGAAAATGTTTACTGAGATGGCAAATTAAGTGAGTGCCATTTTCTTATACCCTTCTTTCCAATCAGGCTTATTTTTGCAGCCAGAGGAGTCGCCCCCTCCTGGCTGTTAGAAAGAATGCAGATTTAAGTCACTTCCCATTCCGCATTTACTTCTCAAACCTGGAAACTTTGCCCATCTTTGATATGCAGTTGATGCTTTTGGCTAATGTTAACCAACGTCAGCAAATGCTGCAGCAAATATTGCTGTAAAATGCACATTATATAAATTTCATTTATCTCAAGTAGTGTTGGACAGTAATGTGTTGCTCAGTAATGTTAATTGGTTATTATTGGATATTAGCTGGGCCTCTCCCCACAGTTGCTGTATTTACACTACCATTCCAAAATTTGGGGTCACCCAGACAATTTCATGTTTTCCATGAAAACTCACACATTTTTCATGTGCTAACATAATTGCACAAGGGTTTTCTAATCATCAATTAGCCTTTCAACACCATTAGCTAACACAATGTAGCATTAGAACACAGGAGTGATGGTTGCTGGAAATGTTCCTCTGTACCTCTATGGAGATATTCCATTAAAAATCTGTCGTTTCCAGCTAAAATAGTAATTTACCACATTAATAAAGTCTAGACTGTATTTCTGATTCATTTAATGTCATCCTCATAGAAAAAAATGCTTTTCTTTCAAGAATAAGGACATTTCTAAGTGACCCCAAACTTTTGTCTCCTCTTCCTCTGTCTCCTAAAATTGTGTTCCTATGCAATTATTCTCACGTACGTTTTATGTATTTTATGCTGGATAACATTTGTTTGTTATGTATCACAAATGTGGTTTTTACTCAACATATCTTTGTCATTTATTTTGTTCCTTTATTGTCGCCTCTTTTCGACCAACCAATCATACATTCGATGGGGTGTAACTCGGGTAACCCAGAAAATGGAAGAGTTTTAAATATACTGTGAAAGGGCAGCATTACAAAGGGGGGGGAAAATTTCAAAACCTAACCTAATCTAATAACGTTTTGGTGCCTGAACCTAATCAAACAGGAAGTAAAGAAGTAAAAATGAACCTTGTCCTACACAGGATGCAAATCCTGGTCTCCTGGGCGAAGGTTTTGTTTCTGATTTATGTCACTATCCTGAGAGTGCAGGAGTTTTTTTGTATAAGAATGTAATTTTTGGGAGGCAGGGTTGATTTGTTATGTGTTTGTGGCTAGCTTGTTACCATTACCCTTTATTACCTTTTTTTTTTAATTGCCTGCTGGTGTTGAAAGGTATGGTGACAGCAGTTTCTTATTTTGAGGATTGGACTTCTTTCATAGTAACTTCCTTTAAAGTCTATACACATAAATTTACAGCAAGGTTAATATTAGTCAGTGTGGATACTAAAATAAACAGATTTTTCAGTGTGCTGTTAATGAAAACTATTATTCCACAATGTAATGCTTAAAGTCATTGGTTCACCACAAATTCATGTCTCTGAACTGTATAACCAGTCTGTGATCAGGAAAGCCACCCTGATCACAGAGGACCCCTCTCCACCCCCTACTTCACTCCTTCCAGTTACTCCCATCAGGCAGACGTTACAAAGTCCCACTGGCCTGCAACATCTATAAAAAAAATCCTTTATTCCCACTGCAATAACCACCCTGAACAAAATGAAATAAGATACTGAACACTACATATATTTTTTTATCGGCTGCTATTTCTTTTCAACATTACTTTTAGACGTCTGTACTTTATGAGCTTGTATTTTAAGTGTGTTTTTATGTGTTGTATTTTTATTGTTGGAGTCTTGTCAAAGGAGAATTTCTGTCACCGTTTGGGACAGACAATAAAGTTTATCTTTCTATCTAAAAGACATGTGCACTGCTGGACAAATCCAAATGTAAGGACAGTTTTGTAAAAACACAGCTGCCTCTTTGGTAAGTTTTGCTAGCGGTGTCATTCCAAACTTGCAGTTGGCATTTGGTACAGCAAATATTTGCTTTTAGTACAGTCAAGTCTGTTGATTTCTTATGCACGAGCAGCAAAAACAACACACAATAAGTACAAACCTACATATATCAGTATATAAATTATACCAGTACTTTTCCTATTAAAATGTGTGTAGTCTGTGGAATTGTTGCTCATGAACTTCTTTGTTTGTGCTATTTTTTCTGAGCACTTTAATTGCCAAATTGTTGTTTGGTTTTATCTCATAATTGTCTCTTGTAGCCACGGTGGTTGCTGTTTTGCAAAAGTTACTTGATCTCATTTAAAAGTCAGTCTATGGTAATTTTCTACTAAACTTTGGCAAGCACAAATATGTTAGAATATACAGAAAACTTCCAGAGGGTTTTTAAAGAAAAGGGAGAACTCTGGTAGCATTTAATGTTTGCCGCCTAGACACTACTAAAGACCATCAGCTAAGCTGTGGCAGTTCTGTCACCCCTGTTGAGAGGCAAGCGCCGGTCCTTACTGCCAGACTGCTTTTGAATTATTTACCTCACACGCCACTGGTTATGGCTGGATTTTTACAACACGACCAAGCAGAGTGCTCCACGCTTACTCAGGCACAAAGCACTGCACATAAAAAAGAGCAGCACAAAGAGGTGGCAGCGAAGGGAGGCACCGGCTGTGAGTAAATAGTTGCACTCAGCAGGTAGCTTTACAAGAGCACTCACCATGCAGTCTGAGACTGACAATGCAATGCATTTGAGCATCTTAATGTAAGTGCAAAGCATGATTGACTATCAAGTTTTTTTTCTTTTACGATGCAGAACAAATGAGTGAGTGAGGGGTAATCTGCTGCGATAAATGTCAAAATAATCCAATTTGTCCAATAATTCTTGAAAACTACAAGAGAGAGCAGCTCTAATGCCTCCACCACATGCTCAGTCTGTGACCTCTATGGTCTGACAGTAGTTAATAAGAAGAATTAGCCACATGGGAAAAAAATCAGACCTCCTGAGACTTTCCTAATGTCTTTGTATCTCCCTGTGCATAACCAATTTAAGGAGGCAAGTCTTGTACCTGCGAAAGCCACCTGTCAGTGCCAGTATGGCGTCCGTTGTGATCACATGGACAGCTTCGTCAATAATGTTCCCCAGGGCTTGGGCCTCCGCCTTACTGACAGCCCTAGAGATGTCTCCATAATGCAGGAAACCTGCAGGGAAAAGACCACACGGTTATTAGTCTGGGAACCAGACATCAATCACAGGCATTTGCTCTGGGGAAGTGGAGAGTCAGGGTGAATTAAAAGTAAGGTAAAAATGTGATATGTTCTGCAGGCTGATAGAAGGCGACTGATGGTGTACGTCTGCTGCAAACACAAGAGGATCACAGTCGCTGCAGAAAGTGATAAATTATAACTGATGTATTGATG
Organism: Amphiprion ocellaris; assembly: GCF_022539595.1. Lineage (NCBI taxonomy): Eukaryota > Metazoa > Chordata > Actinopteri > Pomacentridae > Amphiprion > Amphiprion ocellaris. Next base: position 23,307,675 of record NC_072781.1, on the reverse strand, counting down.
GGTATCTTTTGATTTCTTGACTCTCACTTTGAAATTCCTCCTCTCTTTGTGCTACAGAGAAAGCATAAATTCAGAGCAATAGCACCAATTAATTGCATAGCCTTTAATGATAATTCTGTCTGGGCTGTGGTAAAATTAATGGGATAGTTCATGCTTCTGCTCTTTTAAGATTTACAGAATACAGTGGAGAGATCAGGGTTCAAACACATTTACCATGTCAAAAACTTGCATTATTTCTCCGCACGGAGTGGAGACTGCAGTGTTCCGGATGGTGGATTATGACCAGTTTGATGAAGATGTCTGTCAGCATTATACATTATCAGATGGAGCTTCAAACTGAGTGGGAATTTGCGAGCAGTGGAATATAATGTTTTGAGTTGAGTCATGCAGTGCTACAGTATGTGCATCCAGAAACATCCTGAGCAGTCAAAGAGGCAGAGAAATGATGCACATTAATGAAAAGTTACAAATCAAGATTTCTTTTAACTGGCAAGTACTTTATGGAATCTCTAGAAGCCCGTTTTGCTGTACTTCTGTTCTCTCAGGTAAAAGTTTCAGATTTGAGCATCACATCATCTTATTGAATAATCACTGCAAATGTTTGCTCTAAACTACAACTTTTTCTACTGCTTGTCCCTCTGTTTCCAACCACTTTTAATGCTTTTTTCCATGCTGTAAAGGATGGGACGGTGATGCCAGAGTATTAGCAGGTCCACCACGTTGGTCCAGAATGAAATATCTCATCACCTATTGCTTTGTGCATGCATGGCTTCTCAAAGCCCACTGATTTTCTTTCAGCACCACCAACTGGTTAACATATGTGATTTGAGTATGGGTCTGCAATTTAATGCAGATTATTTACAGTCCAATGAGCTCTGGTGATGCCCTCGCTTTTCATCGGGTCATGATTTTACACTCAGGACTTTGGTTTATGGACAAATGTCTTTGAAATGAATGATACCTTTATGAGCCTCAGTTGACCTAAACTCCCAGTCTGCTGACAGAGACATCCATCACATCTGTATTTTGTAAAGTCCTCAGACTAAATAAACAATAAATCTAAAGTGATCACAGGGAGGCTATGAAGGTGAGTTATGGCAGAACATGAACACATATTACAGGAAATTTGGATCTCTGCACACCACGAAAGTTTAAACTCTGGACTGACTGAAATACATTCTGAAATAAATGCATGCTTATTAGCAAATACCTGCATAATAACATGCTAAACTGAAGTGATAACAGTGGTAAAGACTGTTTTCAGTTTAAACTAAAGGTTAAACTGCAAAAAGGACAAGCAATACCAGCATGAGGTAATGTCTACATGTTCAGAAACAGGACTTGGAGTCTCTGCTCTGAGTTGGATGCTTTTACAACTCAAGGCCAATATGAAGGGGTTTGGAAGCAGAGTGGTCCACCCCAATTTCTGTAGTTTTTGAGAAAAATGGGTTCAAAAAATGGTCTAACATTTGAAGTGCCACTGTAATGCTATATTTGAGTTGTGGGTTTGACCAATTTGCCACTAAAATCTAGACCATAAAATATTACAGAAATTATATGAAACTCAGTTTGGATTTTTTGTGGGTTAGACCACTCTGCTTCTAACCCCCTCAACTGATGCCTTTTCCTTTCGCATGTCCACAAAGGTACACGACGTAAATTTAATATTTTACCCAAGACTGCATTGGGCCCATAATTTGTGGCTGCACAGTGTCCACATTGGAAGCGTGCCAACAATGTATGTACTAGGAAAACAAACGGTTCTTTAAACAAATGCATGTTTTGAGGAGAGATTGTACGAGTGTTTTCTCTGTCATTCACACCTTTATAATTCATCATTAAAAGAGTTCTACTTACAGTAGTCGCTGCTGGAATTTAGAGGGATTTAGATTTGTACATGCTTCCCATCGAGGGTGACGAAACACAGTCATAAGTTCTAGATTCTTTAGAAATCCTGTGTGTGTAGTCACACTGACTGTGAGTGCTGCAGCCCAACCGTAACAAACTATTAAACCCTGTAAGAAGTGTGACGTTTCAGAGACATCCACAGGAGCCCAATGCAACTGTCTGCATAGCACTCATGTTATTATAGTGTGAATAGAAACGTGTGACCACTGTATCATAAGTCACCATAATTTAGCAGGTATTTGGGTAGCGTAGGTAGGCGGGTTAGCACTAAGGACCTTGCCAAAGGGTCCTCACTGGACAGTTGTGCCCTGACCTGTCCATGATTTGAACCATCAATCTCCCTTACCAAAGTCAGGTGTGCCAGTTACTGAGCTATCCAGCTGTAAGTCTAACGATGTACTTGCTACAAAGAATGTATGCATGTATCCAATTTCATGGTAATCCATAAAGTACTTGTTGAGACATTTTACCAACAACCACAAATGTCAAGATTGTGATGGTGTCAATCCATCTAGTACCTCGCTAGCAGCTACTTACTGAGACAGTTCACAGGATAAGTGAAGAGTTTGGATTGCAAACATTACAACAGCAAAAAGCTAGATTAATCCTCTGGAGACTATGAATGCTTGTAAGAAAGATCGTGGGAATCCATCCAGTAGTTGTCGAGATATTTTGTAGACTGTCCAAGAGACATTAACAGTAGCAGGAGTATGGCTCTGGCATGGCTAAAATTTAGACTGTGCTATTTTAACATGACTGCAAAGACCAAAAACTGCTACAGAAAATGAATTTAGAAGCTCTGCTTTTATCTATTTAACTGTTTCTTCACACTGAGCATTACAGCCTCACAGAGCTACTGAGGACTCTTAGTTCTTCAATGATTTTTAGAACCAAATTGCTTCCCTCTTGTTCTGTAAACAATCCCAAAATCGTTATCCAAACTCTGTAAATAGAGTAAACAGCAATATTACAAAAGCAATGAAGAATGAATCCCAACACAAATATGAACCAAAATCTAAGGTCTCAAACAAATTCTAACTTTCCCACTGTGAGTTAACAACCTCTCATGGTCTTTGCCCACTCTGCACTGATGATTGATGGGGCTTGTATGCATTCAGAAGCAAAGACTCTCCTCCACTGTCTATATTCACTGATTTAAAAATTAAAAAATAAAAAAACACCCCGGCTGCCTTTTCCATTGTGATTTTCGACAGTAAAATCCCTGCTGGTCACTTCTCTGCTCACTTTAGGGAAAACACATTAAACATCGAGCCTCACATTAGGAGGCTCCCCTGAGACCAGAAAGTATTAAAAAAGTCCCGAATGGCATGCAGGCCTCTGCTAGAGAAACTTCATGATTAGGTCTTTGAGTCTTTCTTGGAAACAAACTCGAGTTGAAATTTTCACTCTGTAATTTGTGAAGTGGCAGAGTGAAGGTGGTGAGATGTTGATGTACCACTTTGTTGCATCCGGTTGAGATGAATGCTGGGTTCTGCCAGAATGTCGCTGAATGAGCGTAGCCCTCTGCGGTACCACTTCTCTCCTGTCTTAGGTCCAACCCCAAACACACTTGTGAACAGCTGGCAGGAAAAGAAGCAAGGACGTAATCAAGACGACACGCTCTGAAATGACAGGCTCTTCTCAGAAGGGCTTAGCATTCAACACGGAGAAGAGCTCTGTGTCCTTAAGAGATGGCAAATGCAAATCATTTTCACAGCGGTTTCACAGCTCCAGAGTGGATAAAGCAGAAGAACAAGCAAGTTGTTTTTCCCCTACTGACCTTCAGTGTTTGATACCTTTCATCTGAGAGTATTTTCTCAACTTCAAACGAACGGCCATATTGAAGGATCTCCTGCAAAACATAAAAGTAGATGGTATTATTAAGGAGAGTGCTGTCTGTGTCAGTATCAACATGTTTTCCACTGGTTTCTGTTCCATCAGTCATTAAAGAGGGGCCCCAAATTGCTGCTCATTTGAAAACCACTTAAATCAGGTGTCCTCATTTCCTTTTCCTTTCTTTTCATTTCACAAAATAACAACTTTGTGGTTGTGAAACCTGGAATTAATGCCGGTTTTATGGCGTTCATAAAAAGCCCATGATGATGTTTTCCCAGCTTCTATTGTTTGCTCTGGAACAACTTTCTCCTGCATCTAATTGTGTGGCGCTCTCAGCAGAGCACTATTAATTTGCTGGTCACATTTTAACTGTCTTCATTACGAGAAGGCGTAAAAACCAGGTAGCAGTTGTCTAGTTAATATCAGCCATCTTCCATGGGGAACTGTAAAAAGAATGAGCCTGTATATTTTTTGTTTTACAATAGGTGTCCATGTGCATTTAAAGCCTGTGCACGAAGGATGACAGCTAGTATCAATGAAGCAGTGAACCTGAGATCCAGACTGTGAGTACAGTGCAGTTTGAAGCAGCCTTCACTGCTCAATGATGCATCCACCCGTCCACCTCTGCTTTTCTGCCCTCCAGCTAAAGCCAACCTCAAACGCCGGGATAATGCTTCAACACACACGCTGCTCTGGGAAAGACACACTCCCTCACATGCACAGCGCCTCTCTGTCTTTCACACACACACACAGAAAACACACACTGACTATTCATCCCCAACTCTGCCTCGGTGCTCCCGGACTTTCATGTCAGTGGGTTTATATCTTTTCACCACTTTGGATGTTCAGTCGGCAGTGAGCAGTTCAGTCGCTGCTGACAGAGTGTCACTCCGATGTTCACCGGCACATCAAGCGTTTTGTTTTTCCTCTGTTTGGTTTCACTTTGTTTCTCGTGCCACGTTATTTTCTTGCTTTGAGTGGCGATCTGTTCAAAGAGACAACCTAGCGAGAGGAAAACGTACGTCTGAATCGTGTAGGAACAACAAGAAGGAGAGGTCATTGGCAGGCAGTCTAATTTGGTCTCTTTGAGACATTTATGTTATTTTGTTTAATGAATCTGCCTCGGCGCTGACAGATTTGACAGATTTGGAGTCTTGCTCTGTGTTTGTTGGGTTTAACATGTCAGAAAGTTGGATCGCAGAGCTCACTTTGTTATCCTACAGAGACCCGGCGCTCTCTCCCAGCATCATTTCTCAACACTTTCCCTGACAGCTTGCCATGATTTCTGCCCTGAGATCGACTATAGGTGAGAGGATGAAGTGACCCAATAAGACTTTTTTTTCCCTCAAAGATGAAATAAATGTGTCTGATGTCTGTCAGTGTGTGCTGCAGGTGTGCAACCTAGCAAGTTCTGTTAGTGTGTCTGTCTACTCGAAAACTTTTTTTTTTATATATATTTGAAAGATTGGAGTCAACATTGAATTTTTTTAACCTTCAGCACCTGACAGCAAATGTGTTCTGCAAGATGAAATTCCACTTTGGCATCTCCTCCACAAAGCGTATTTGTGCAGGTGGCTGGGCTAAAGATTCAGCTGCAGTCTTCTTGATGGCACAATAAAACAATAAGAAAAAAATAAACGAAAACTCCAGCAAAAATTTATTTTTGTCTTTCTCATTGGTACACTTCAACTAGTCTTTGTATCTCAATGAAAAACTAACCTGAGTTTATAATGCTCCAAACATATAAAAACTGTTTCTTGCAACATGCTTAAACATATGGCTTCTTCATCACATTGATGTCTCATTATATCGCTGTGGTTCTATGAGACATTTCTTATTTAAAGATACTATTTGTCCTATTCCATGCTTTTCTTGTTCTAGTATCAGAAGAGCACCAACAATGTGTTTGTCTATTCTTTATATTCAAATCATTTAAAGACCCCTTCCAGTAAAAATCAAGTTTTTAACCTTGTTAATGTGTCTATATGGTGTTTTTTTTTTTATATGCTGGAAGACACATTATGAACAAGATGACCAGTCAGTGGCTGCGATGGTTTTAAACACATGGATTCTGACTTCCAGGGATTCATATGTAACAATCCTGTCAGCTCGCAGGGTGGGGCTTTCTGTATCATGATTCTTTTTCAGGATCAGTTTTGGGGTCGAACATGTAGGGCTGAATCACTCCATTATTACAACTTGTCACTGTGAGGTGTAGATTAGTTTTACAGTGTTGGGGCAGAGATGTAGGTGAGTTGGTGTGCTGGAGCTGCCCAGAGCTGAGATATTACACATTCTAAAGGAAACAACTGACATAGTCACATCTGAGCCATTTTAAGGCAGGGACAGATTATTTTCATGCATAAAACTTCTAAATATCTAACTTGGATACAGCAAGATGAGCTGTCAGAATTAATCAATGACCAGAGATGGTCTTCAAAAATGAAAAGCTGAGTAACTTCCTGAAACTGCTGTGAACTATAATTTTAGCAAGAGGAAATTGGGCACTATTCCAGTTATTATAGTGTACAGTTTAAAAATGTTTTCAGCGGTAGATTAATAAACATTTGGACCCACATCAATTGGCCCTAGAAAGATTCCTCCTTTTGTGGTGCGTTTCTCAAAAATGAAGATTCTGTCCTTTTGACTTTTCTCTTGATGTAGCTGGTGCGATTTGAGTACAACAGTTTATTCCATCTTTCTTTGAAAGCTTGCAATATAATGCACATTGCTCGCTTTTTTGTTGGTTTTTTTGACACGTCATAACTTTGTATTTAAAAGAGGACATTTTTGTTAAATATTAGTTATTACATAATGCAGTACTAAAGCACACCTTGATGTATTCCTAAATGTTAAATAGGTAAATTAGTTTTACTGGTACATGATCCACACATATATGGCACTTTTTAACGTTAGCTAGGTTCTACAAGCACTTTACAATGTGTTTCTCATTCACCCATGTGAATGAGATGTATAGAGGTGCTATGCAAGGTGTCTGTCTCGTCAAGAGCTACTTTGGGTTCAGAGTCTTGTCCAAGGACACTTTGTCACATGCATGGGTCAGGATCCAACCACCAACCAAACAATTAGGGGACAACTTACTTTAGTACCTTTGACAACAATGCAATTAGGCAAAAACTGTCTAACACAGGGGTTTTCAAACTTATTACTCAAAGGTAACATGACTGGTGATTACAAAATAATATTTAATCAACTCACTTAGAACTTTTAAGCAACAGACATTCCAGTTAAAGACATAAGATAGTCAGAATACATCGGAGCCTAATGGGAGATGGTTTATGTGCAGTCAGTGTGACCCCTAAACTCTCATGGGTGATTACTCCACAAACATCACATCTCTTGCGATAAGATCAGACATGGTTCAGATGGTTAGTCCATATTTATGCCTGTTTCAGATATATTTTCTCAGTTACACTAGTTGTAGATACTGTCTACTGGAGCAAATAAGCAAATTACTTTCTGTTCTGCCCTGCAGCAGAACTTCGTGTGCTGCAGTGCCCTCTACTGATTTATTCATGGAAATGATGTTAAAGCAGGGCATTTTCGAAGAGAGCTTTTAGTGTTGGTCAGGTCATGAGAGGATCTGGATGTTGCTGCTTCTTCTTCTGCTGTTTTCATTTCAGTGTTGTGGCCTTGGAAAGTACCTGTCTGTAAGTATCTCAGTTTGTTTAACTTGCCTTTTTCGATTGTGTGTTTATGTATTGATTTTATTCTGATTTCTATTTGCAATTTGTTCTTGTTACAGTTTTACGGTTCAAAATAAAGTGATCTTCCGTCATAAGAAAAGTCACGCCTTGAGTTTTGAGGAATCACACATTTGCTAGCTGTCTACCTACGAAACAAGAAAACTCATAGGGAGGACAGGATACTTTCTCTGTGTGAACAAGGAGCTGATTCTCTAGTGTTACTTTACTGTACGATCCTGAACAACATGAACAACACACAACACTCTCTCCTACTGTTAGCATTGCCATGACAGCAATGTCATTGATAGGGTCAAATTCTTAAGGCAGGGAGAATCTAACCCTAGAAATGGAGAGCTGGATCAGTGGCCCTGTTCCAGGGCATACTCAGGGACATGCAAGGGACATAAGTCACACTAATATTACATTCATCTGGAGACTGGACTGCTGTGGAGAACCTCCAGCTACACTGTAAACTCAGTTTCACTAACAATTTCTTGATCAATAGGAAACGCATTTCAACAAAGAAACATTGTGTTGCACATAAAATATTGCATTCATAACACAAGGTAAATGCTGGGTACAAACTTAATTGTTGTTTGTCTCAGATTTAGACCAATCAAAGCCTGGAATTTATGAAGCCCAGGTCTATCAGTAAGTCTCCCATCACTACACTCTTCATGCGCTGTGTTCTTTCCCTTGCATCTGCCTATCAAGGATTTATACTTTTGTACCTTAATCCTTGTAACTTTTAAAGAGGTTTTGTTTTATTTCTGACATAATGTTTGTCCTCTGGCATTAATGAATTGCATGATTTGCTATGTTTCCTCTGACTTTTGACAGAATTTGCTGTCCTCGAGCTAAGAAACACCTGATTCAGTTGCACTTTGCTACAAGAATTTACCTAGCATTGACTTCTTAGCAATCATGCTTGTGTTATACCATTTAAATATTTAAAACCTAACCACCATCAACACCCACCACCAGGTCTAAAGGATTACTGTCAATATGTAAATGGTTTAATGAATTCTCTCACTCACTGTATATCACTTACTACTAAAAGTCTATAAAGATCAGGATGTACTATAATATTACAACCATCCCATTGATTTTCACTATTTTAGCTCAGTAATCCCATCATCTATATTTATCAATATGAGAAGCTACTTTCCAATCTTGAATTAATTTCTTACCTTCAAAGTAGCTGCTAATTATTTCATAACGGTATAAAAAGGAAGTCTGAGGAACCTGATAGTTGCAAGGTGAGATAGGAAATCAATCACAGTAAACATTGCATCATTTGTTTTTTTGCAAAGAAACTAATTGGAAAGCTTTCCTAGTTTGAAAGGTTGAGAGTCAGCTTCTAAAAATGTTTATTTTTATTTATTTATTTAGCAAGCAAGTTGTCAGAAAATCAAACCCGGAGGACAAAAGATGAGCAATCATAGATGTAAAATTATGACAAATAATTTAGGACTTTGTTGCATGAAAGCGTTTTCCATCCTTTCTATTTATTACAGCAGCCCAAATTAAATGCTGCTGTTTCCTGATAACACTGCTCTCCACATATAACAAAGATGGATTGGTCAGCTGGATTCTGGATTGCGTGAAGTCACTCTGCATGCTGAATCCGGGCCTCACCTCCATGACAGCCTTGGAGTGTTCCCCCAGGCAGGGCAGGTCCTCTGTGGCCCCCAGACACTGCACCGCCCAAGGCAGACTCTTCAGGACAGATGCAGCCCTCCTGAAGGCCAGGCACGGACCTTCCATCTCATTGAATTCATAGCTCTCTGCCAGTACTTCGAATGCATCCTGCAGAGGGAGGTAGGCAACGACAGGAGAAGAATAGTGAGGGCGATGGAAAAACACACATTTCTACCTACATATTGTAAAATAAGCACTCAAGGGTGCTTCTTGCAGGAATCTCTAATTGTTTAAAGTATTTAAACAATGGAAAGTAAGAGAAAACCGAGAAGAGAAATAAAGACCATGTAAAAATGTGTCAGATGTGCATTCACATGTGAGAAGCACTGACCCATAAAGGAAACCAGACAAGGGTAGGAGCTCCCTCCATTTCCTTCCCCCATCCTCCCTGTCTGTGTTCCTGTCCCTGTCACTGTGCAGTGAGAGCTGCTGCATGTTGCCTTCTTCTGGGTGACCGGACAGAGACATTAGGTGCTGGTGAAAACCAGACAGGAACCTGTCATCTTCCACTTGTTCACAACAGGTTCCCCAGAGGACAGTCATGGATTTCCCCTTTACAAATACAACATATTTCCTCAAACAGGATACAGTCAGGATCCTGGCAGCAGTTAAACAATCTAGTAGAAAGCACAGACTTTCTACGACATTCAGAGCAGGTAACTATGAGATATCCACACGATTCTCAGATTTCAGGAATCCCTTATCACAAAAATCCTTCTTCCATAAATCCATCCATTATTTATACACAGCTTAATCCTCATTAGGAGCGCAGGGGTCTGGAGTCTATACCAGCTGATTTAGGATGAAGGCAGGAGACACCCTGGACAGGTGACCAGCCAATCATAGGGCTACATATAAAGACAAACAATCGCACTTATGGACAATTTAGAGTTACCAGTTAATCTCAGCATATTTTTGGACTACAGGAGGAACCCGGAGTACTCGGAGAAAATTCGCGCATGCACAGGGAGAACATGCAAACTCCATGCAGGGATCTTCTAGCTGCAAGGCGAAAGTGCTAACCACCAAGCCACTGTGCATCCTTCTTTTCTTTTTTGGTTCGTTCTGTATGTTTTATGAACTTAAAAGTTTAAAATAAAAACTATGAAGAAAGGACACTGGTTGCTTCTACCCAGATCAGGTGAGAGAGAGTAAAGAGTGACAAAATCAGCGAAGACAGTAGGATGTGGTGGCAGAATGGGTTAAGCAGAGGACTTTGCTCATAGGAATGTGGTTTGGATCCCATGAGAAGTCAAACGACATTGTGACTTTTAGATTGACTTTTGCCTGTTGCTGGCTTAGAATACAGAAAGGAGAGTTGGGGAGAGTTATTACAAATTCTGACTTTTTGCCCCTTTTCCAAAATTCCGCATCCTGCAGCTTTAAATATTTCTATTAATGTTGAAGTCTGTACACAAATTTCAAACAATTTACTGTGTAGAATTCTTTAATTGGTGCCGCGCTGTGACTGCACATTCCACAACTAACAAACATTACTTAATAATGCTTAATAGATGGTGACACTATACCCTTCCCATTTCAGGAATAGTTGGTTTTTTGTCTCTATTCAGTGTATTTGTGATTTTGTTCAAGTACAACCCAGCAAAGAATGGACAAATAGACTAAACAAGTCTTTAAACTGTTGGTGATTATTCTACATTATCCACATTCAAAATTCAAGCACTTTCGTTGTTACTGCACTTCCAGAGGATGAAATGAGAAAAAAAAAAATCATTGAACAACTTCAGAGTCACACTTTCTGTTCGAATGTATTGGCACATCGAACATTTGACACCCTGCTAAGCATCACAGTTACACAGTTTGAGCTACTGTTGCAGAACTAAGTTATACTCGGAGAACTGGACCATCATCACTATAGTCATTCAATAGCTTGAAAAGTAATACTTTGATGTGGGTTAGGATAAAACATTTTAAAAGTCTCAGAGATGGAGCCAGTTGGTACAGACTCAAAGAGCAGCAGGTGGGGTTTGTGACTAAAAACACAAGACCATTATTTGTAAAACGCAGCACACTTCTGAAAAAAATAAGTTACCCCATATTAAAACAGGAGGGTGGAATTCTCTGAAATAAGGTGTCAGGTAGTTCTTTCTATTTAGCCATCAACTTAAAAACAATCAAAGAAGACATTTCCAAGAAAGGATTTAAAAACTACAGCACAGTAGCAGAATATCAACTGCAGCTACTGAGAAAAGAATAGTAAAGCACATTAAAAATGTCACAGAAAAGTAATTTGAGACAATTATCACATTTCAGTCATTTATAGAAGCACATAATACGAAATGCTGTGTTGCTGCAAAAAAAAATCCTGAGTGTCCCGAGTATTCTTCTTGCCAAAACCTCACAGCATTTTCTCTGATGTGCTTCTGAACGATGGAGATGTGATAATTGCATGTTATCTCACTAAGTAGTTTTAATTTGGTGTATTTTTACGCTGTATGCCTCCAACAACAATTCATTTCTAAGTTTTATTATGTTTCAAACAAGGACTTACCCCCTTATCATTTGCAACATTTTAGGAAAACCTGTTACAGTAGAGCAAAGTCAGTTAAACTGCTGCTTATTGATATACAGTCTCTTCAGTCCATTTCTATGCATCAACGATAATGATTCAACTGCAACAACATGCATATGACACAGAGTGCTAACTACCCAAACTCTAGCAAACTACCTGCTATCACTAAAAGGAGTTTAAAGAAATAAGTTCAATAAACTGACGCCCCTGAAATGCTTATTTTAATTTGTCTGTCTCATCTGTTTCCACTCTGTGGATGTAGACCCTGTAGTGTAATATTTTTTGGGTACGATGTGCTAAAAATAAAAGCAATGCTATTAGACTGAAGACCAGGGTTAAAACATATGTATAAAATACATAATGATGAATATTCTAGTAATGACTGATGTTTTGATGGTATGGTGTGTGTCTGTGGAGGACACACACACAAACATACAGCTGGAAGGTCAGTATAACCTGTAACTTTGGTGTGAAGATACATGCTTTGTAGAAAAGGATATGTGGAGTACTCAAAACGTAATGGTGTAAACATAAAGCAATATAACTTTTTAAAGAGGTGTATCAGAAACATAACAATACATAAAGGCATAATATTCATAAAATTGGTCTTAGAATAAAACGTTTGAACGTCTGGACATGTTCTCTGTAAAATATGACCTAATGACAACCTAATATGCATGTTCTTTGTAAAATGTGACCTAATGGCAAAATATGTTAACCTGATGTCAAGATCCGACCAATAGATTAAGAAAAGTTTATGGTTTAAAATTGTCACTCCGGTCTTACGCTCTATAAACGTGGAAAAATGACCAACTGTCACAGCATGAAATATGACGCACAGCTCAATATTTTTAGATTTTCTTGGGGTGTTAATCACTGCTAAGAACTACTCCTGGATTTTTGTCGACAATAAATCCTGCTGCCTCCGAATGATGACTTCTCTTGGAGATTTTTTGAAGCTCTTTAAACATTTGAACACGGTCAAGTCTTAGACTCTGGCCCATGATTTGTGACTTAGATTCCACTTCAGCCTGAGGGCTGGGTTGTGCCTGAAAAGGCCTAGTTATACGTGGATAATGCTGTACACTTTTAGACAGACATCCATAGTGTTGCATTAATTTATCAAAAATGCTACAGAAACAGTTGTATAAAAAGTAATGTTTGATTGAGAAATTCAAACCCTGCAAACTTTTGCCCTTTTCAGGCGTGGGGTATTGTACGTGCATACACTGTATATAAAAGATGGACGAAGCAGGGCCCAGCAGGGGGCGACTTCTCTGTTTGCAAAAAGAAGTCTGATTGTATAGAAGACTACGAGTGAATGATCCTACTTCTCACGTGATTTTTTTTTTTTTTGCCTAAGTGTAAGAGTTTTTTTATTGATTCTTGAATTTCCCTCAGGATTAATTAAGTATCTATCTATCTATCTATTAGACAATAAAGCAGGGTATTCTTTAGGTTGGGGTTACCATGTCAGATCAGGCTTCAGAGGAGTAAGATGGCACTAGCCAAATTTCAAATCGGCAGCAACAAAACCTTTGTCAACAAACCAATCGGTGATGTCACAGTAGCTACGGTCCACCTTGGATATACAGTCTACAGGTAGGTAACACTGCTTCTTCAAAACTCTCCAGATACGATTGCATTCTGTTATTCAGACATACTGGAGGGCATTTTATGTCAGTGTTCCTCTTTGTTTTATTCAGACACACCCACAACAGTGACACAGAGAACCAAGATGTATGCGTGATGCTTTGTCATTTACTCACAGTTGAACAGTAAAATCAAGGTTCAAGGAACTACTAATACACAAGAGACTAAACCTAACCTACTAACATCTCAGCTTGTGGACACTTTTAGTAATATGACCACCTTTTCTCACAGCAGACAATTTAGAAAAAGCACAACTGTTACTAATAATATAAACATTTCTGTTCTACTCTATTACTGCTTTGTTTGACACAAATGTACCATGAAAGCATGATGGCCTGAACAACAGCAGGAATCTGAAACTGAAGCAGCTAAATGGGTCAATATATGATTGTGTAACTTTTTGTAACGTAGTTGACAGGTATCATCGTTGACATTTTTGCTGTTTTCAGGCCTAAAATCAACATGGCTGCCTATAACCAAACACCACATGGCATTTTGAGAGAAAGATTCTTCTAAAATATTATATATGCAATTGAGTAAAATTGAAATTGAAAGTTATTCATAAAGATATTGCAGTAAACCTGTTGACATGCGATAAAGCCACGCTTGACTCACACATTTCTTTATATTAAATAACAAAGAAAGCCTTGGAGTCTTGCCAGTCTTTTTTTCAGGAGGAAATGACATCATGTGGAGCAGGTTATGTGATTTGGAATTAACACACTTCCTTGAGAGGTGTTTTTGTAATGGGGAACTTAGTTGAAAGTGATTTCTTGGACACAAATACAGTTTGTTATTTTCCATATAAAATTTGAAATATTGCCAAAAAAGAAATGTCTGTCCTGATTATCTCAATTTAATTAAAAAAAACACAATTAAAACTATTTTTTTTTGTAAACTCATTTTGTTATTGTTTAGCTAATTATAAGGTGGTTGTTATTAAATTCGGACGGTAATTTAGTTGACATTTTAGTGATATCCAGTCATTTTTTATTAATAAGTGATTGTTTCCATAATAAATAATTATGGAATTTCACATGATCATGATGAACATAAAAAAATTACATTACATACATTAATTACATAAACTTTTCATAAAAGTGTATGCAAGATATATGCCATAGACTTCAAAAGTCTCTCAATTATATTTTAGTGACTTCAAATTAAAAACAAAGTCACTGAGAGGCTAAGTTAGGGAGCATTGCACTGCTGACTTGCTGCACAAACAACATAGCCATTTCCGTGTTTCCGACTGTCGTATTTATTTCCAATGCCAAACAAACCAGCAAAACAAGGCAAGGCAAGATGTTCAAATGCTCAATCTGCAGTTAGATTTAGCGGTCAACAAAAAAATACGATCTCCCTACTCACCCCCCTCTACACGCAGCCGCCGCGGTGAACAGGTGAATATAATGCCATTCATTCAATCAGTCAAACAACTGCTCCTGGACCACACCCCCCATGATATCAGTGAAAGGTGTTAAAACGAACAGCTGATGCCAATACAAACATAAACAATGTCTCTGCATATGGCACCTACATATATATTGGCCCAAATGGAATTCAGCATAATTTGTTTTAGTCGTTTCACCTGTGCTTTTTCTATTGTTTACTGCATTTCTCAGTCATCCCTATGATGTGCTTCATAGGAAACAAATTCAGACCAATGCAGCTGCCTACACTGGCCACAGAACAGTTTGTACTTTATTTACAGTTGTTAGGCATATCTGCAGTTGTAAATATCTACCGGTGCGTTAGGCTTCAAGCGCTGTCAGAAATGCTTCTGAAGAACTGTGTAGTGTAGACATTGATGGAAGACTACAGATGCTGCTGATGTCCGGTTGTTGTTATGCACCACTACAAGTGACCCTTTCACACCGAATTCAATGATTTGAACATTAACAACAAGCTGAAGCTGGAAGAAAACCAGCTACTGAGTGTGTAGTATCAGTTTGTTATCATTAGCATTTGGGTCAGCAGCCTTTCCAACTCTAGCGTGTTGCTTTGTACACAAATTAGTATTGTTTAACAAAAATGCAGTAATAAAAACTGATACCAGCTGATAGACCAGTGCAAAGTGCCTGAAGGAAATATACTGAAAGCCACTACAGGAACTAAAGCTGCAGAATGTTAAATCCAGTAGCTGAACTTAAAGCTGTTACCAGAGCTCAGGATAGATTTCACCACATCTATGCCTTCATTTCCTCTCTCCCAGCCAAGCCACGATCTGAGGTCACTGCACCCCCTGCAGCCCTGTGCAGACATGCAGCCTCAGGTCATTGAGCTGCAGACTTTAGCCCAGCTCACCCAGGAGATGCAATGACCCGATTACTGCAGCACATGGAAGGGGAACGGCTCTTTACATCACACTAACACACACCACACACACACAGCTGGGCTCTCTTCTCAGCATGTGACAAATAGGAAAAGCCAGCTTGTTACTGGATCGCTGATAGGGCACGCTTGTGTTGTGCAAGTGTTTAGTGAGCAGGATGTGTTTCAAGCAGTTTGTGTTTGGACCAGTGATTCAGGGCTCTTAGAATGTAAACTTTCAATTATCCAAAATATAAAAAGATAACAATAAACAGCATAAGACTATCTTGTACTGTGAGCCTGGTACAAGATTCTTGGGGGCAATGTACTATATCAAGTGAAGAGAATAAAAAGCGAAAGAAAATTTAAAAAAAAAAAAAAAAAACTTGTACTACTTGTGCCCTACATTTGGAGCTAGTATTTATGTTTTAAAAGCAGTCCATACATGTCCCATACATACATGGTAGATCATGTCAACATATTCTGGACATACACACTATTGTCCTTGCATTGCAATCATACACAGAAACAAACTTTGGGCTGCACCCAGACGTGTGAGGTGGAGTTCTTGTGGAGAAACCAGCCTTTGAGTGACAAACCTACTGAGGTGACAATATACGCTACCGTTTGAAAGTTTGGGGTCACTTAGAAATGTCTTTATTCTTAAAAGAAAAGCAGTTTCTTCCAATGAAGATAACATTAGATTAATCATAAATACAGTCTTAGACATTGTTAATGTGGTAAATGACTATTCTAGGTGGAAACAACTGATTTTTAATGGAATATCTCCATAGGGGTACAGAGGAACATTTCCAGCAACCATCACTCCTGTGTTCTAATGCTACATTGTGTTAGCTAATGATGTTGAAAGGCTCATTGATTATTAGAAAAGCCTTGTGCATTTATGTTAGCGGATGAAAAAAAAGTGTGAATTTTCATGGAAAACATGAAATTGTCTGGGTGGCCCTAAATTATTGAACAGTAGTGTAAGTACATAAAATTGTTGACTTTTCAACATATTTGAACAAGCAAACCTTTGAAGGTCTTCGAAACAGGGCATATTATGATAAAGGTGATAGACACAAAGAAATGACACATAAATTTGGCATTTTGTAGTCATTTTCATATGGAGTCACGGGAGTGCCACAATAAAATATAAGGAAATAAATGTGTAAATATAAAGAGAAATAAATAAATAAATCTGTTAAAAAAATAAGGAAATAAATGTGTAAATATAAGGAGGAATAAATAAACCTTTGATCATATTGTGGGTGTTTATTTTTTCCTTATTTTTTAACAGATTTATATTTTATTGTGGCACTCCTGTGACTCCATGTTTTCATAATTCACCTTAAAATCAACCAAATAGAATGAGGGCTTCCAGATCAGGTGTCAGTGATTCTAAATCTTCGGTGGCCTGTGGAATTTGTCTTAAACCTCTCACATATAGGGTATGCCGTTCTCTTTGCTTTTGAAATGTGTGCACCAGCCCAAGATCTACAGACCTCTCTCAGACCATCAGAAAAAAGAAAGTACATGCCAATGAGTATCCAAATGGTGTGAAATAAATCATTTTACTGCAACAAAACAATCATCTACAACGTAGATGATTTCAAATGACCGCCAGTTTGTCCAGGACAGTCTGCCCCATCAAACTGAGCCCAAGAGCAGACTGTGTGATGCAAAAAGAAGCTCAGAATTACATCACAGGATCATATAACTCTTGTAATTGTAGGTGTCAAAATGTTGCATCTACATTCAGATTTCAGAACATTGACTTGTATGGGAGGGTTGTTGGGGGAAAAAGCCTTTGCTGTCCAAAAATAACATTAAAGCAACACTACAGTTTGCCAGTGAACATACGGGCAAAGAGCAGGCCTTCAAGGAATAATGTGCTTTGGACAGATGAATCAAAAGATCAGTTGTAATTGAAATGTTGTGGGGTGGATTTCACTATAAACATCTTGCAACTGAAGGAATTTTTAATGTGAGAGCGGTCAAAAATTACACTTTAATTACCACCAACAGTAACTAGTGGGCAATTACATAAAACATGTCCATGAAGTTATTTCTACTAAAGGGAGCTGTACTAGCTTCTGAAGCCTGGGGTGTACTTAATTTTTCCACTGAAGAATATAACATCTGTTTTTGTTTTAATAAATGATTTAAAAAAATCTTCTTCCTTGTATTGTTTAACACATTTATCTCTAGGCACTGAATCAAAGAGGATCAAATGTTTGCTTGTTCAAATGCAGCATGTCAAAAAAAAGCCAACAACTTTCACTGTTTGAACATAATTTTTCACATGACTGTTTATCCCTTGACTCTGAGAGTGTTTTCGCTGATTGCTTTGGTTTATGCCTCACCTATTTGTTGTTTAGTGTAAACTTTATCTCACTGCTCTCATCAATCATTTACTTTCAGCCATATAGCAGGCAATTGTTTTGGGAAAAACAAAAAAAAAAAAGGCTCCATTAGACCTGCTGTACTCGACAACCACCTGGTCATATACACTGCCTGTCCAAAAAACAGGTTGCCACTTGGATTTAACTGAGCAAATAGGTAAGAGCCTTCTGTTGAATAATTGCTCCAGTGATGAATATGTTTCAGCAGGCAACAACTTATTGTATTGTGTTGTACTTATTATAACTGAACATCTTCGAGGAACAAATGTGGTCGGAACAAACTCTTAGATGATCATAGGAAATGAACAATAGAACTCACAGCTATGTTTAATAGTGAAAGTAAGAGCATTTCCACACACACAATGCAAAGTGAACTCAAAGGATTAGGACTAAACAGCTGTGTAGCTCTAAGAAAACCACTGATCAACGAGGCTGATCAGAAAAAAGGCTTCAATTTGCTATGTAGTATAAAGATTGGACTCTGGAACAATGAAAGAAGGTCATGTGGTCTGATGAGTCCAGATTTACCCTGTTTCAGAGTGATGGGAGCATCAGGGTAAGAAGAGTAGAGGATGAAGTGATGCACTCATCATGCCTAGTGCCTACAAGCCTATGGAGGTTAGGGTTATGATCTGGGGTTGGTCAGGTTCAGTAACGTTATGTTCCCAAAGAATGAGGTCAGCTGACTACCTGAATATACTGAATGACCAGGTCTTTCCATCAATGAATGGAGTTTTTCTTCTCTGATGGCATAAGCATATTCCAAGATGATGATGCCAGGATTCACAGGGCTCACGTTGTGAATGAGTGGATCAGGGAGCATGAGACATCATTTTCACACATGGATTAGCCTCCACAGAGTCCAGACCTCAGCACCACTGAGAATCTTTGGGATGTGCTGGAGAAGACTATGCGCAGTGATCCAACTCTCCAATCATCAATATAAGATCTGGGTAGAAAATGAATGCAACTCTCCACAGGAATAAATGCTGTGACACTGCAGAAGCGTATTGAAATGATGCCATGGTGAATGTGTGTCATTCTCAGAGCTAAAGGAGGTCCAAATATTAGAGTGTGTGACTTTTTTTTGGATGGGCAGTGTATATCCCAAGGGAGTTGGTGCAGACCAGAACACAGCTAAAGGGAGAGAGAACATTAGGCTTACTTTTGTCAGTTGGCCAGCAGCACAACTCCAACAGAATGATAATATTGTTCTATGTCTGCATATGTAAACAGGCAGCTTGTTGTGTTGCCTCTAAGTGGCCATGAAATATTAACTGTTGCCAGTTTGACTCCTGTCAACAAACAAAAGAATTTCTCAAAGTGATGATGCATTTCTTTAAATCTGAAGAAGTTTCATACTTGGTGGTGATTTATTTCAGTTTTTGTGTCTCTAGAAAGTTTCTGTAATAAGTGAAAGGAGGAACAGAAGTGGAATATCCGATAATCACATTTAATTATCTCACCTATGAAAAAGCAGGACTTTAAGCCATCACACACACACACACACACACACAACCTGGAAGGGAGTCTGTCAACTGTCATGATGTTGCAGCAGCTGTGTGGAGTCAGCGCTGCGGGCCTGAAAATCCACCCTGCATATGCGTTCATCTAATTAATGAGGAGTTAAGGCTGATAGGGGGACTTGGTGTGCAGGGACGTTGATGTAACGCTCCGATTTACCCCCCGCCACCGAATATCACGGACATGCCTGCGAGTCATGTTCGCACAGCAGCCCGCCTCACTGCATGCACAAAAAGAAACCATGAAAGGAGGTCAGAGAACCCACTGAGAAGAGTTTTAACACGATTAACATCGAGGAGATGGATTTTATCCTTCCCATACCTAATGAATAAGTGGTGGAAATATTCTGCCTCTTTTTCTCTTTGTGTAACTTTGAGCTGTATTCACAATGAAGAAAAGTTGCTTTTCCTGAACACCATCAAAGGGATCTTGAAGGCATTTTCAAATGAAATATTAATACCTTTGTACATCTCACCAAAACACCTGAACCAAACAAACAAACCAATAAAAACCAATCCTTCTCTAATCCTTATAGCTTTTGTTTGTTGCCTCTTTAAATTCTGAACTGAAACTGGTGATGGAGGGAATCAATTTGATGCATTTAAGGTTCAGTGCTTCCATACCCCATACACCCATCTCCTCATCCGTGACATTTCTGTCATCAGTGCATTGAAAGTCTTGGGGCTGCAGGAAACAAAATCCAGGATGGTTAGCTCTTCCTCTCTGCATCAATTTTTCCTACTTACTCTTTCTTCCCCTCCAGTCATTAGTCTTGTCAGTGTGTTTGCTTGTATGTATCTGTTTGTACATTTGTTGTATATGCGTGTGCATGTGCAGGAAAGGTGTGTCACGTCAATCACCCGAGACAACTGTAGATTCTTGTTCCGCCATTTGTCAGCCTTGTGGTGAAGCTATGACAGCAGAAGACTCGAGGCTAAGCAGAGACATGGTGTAATATGGTGTGGATTTCCCAGTCACACCAAGAGACAACAAGAGTGAGCGAGAGCACAGTCGGAATGGATAGAGGGGGGTTGAGACAGTTTTAGACATAACAAAAGGGCGGGTAGAAGCGATATGGGAGCGAAAGAGTGCGAGGCAGAGATGGTGAGGGATAAAGAGGGAGCAGGGAGGAATAAATCAATAGCTGTGGAATGAAGGACCGCTTGCTGCCAGTGTGTGATTGACACCTCACTGGGGTGCTGTTGCTGAGATGATGCTCATCCTCTCTTCCTGATCCTGACACCGCGCAGCACCACCTACTTCCTCACCTCGCCACCTCGCCTTCTTGAAATCACTGCAGGATCCCTCTACATAAACAGCATACGTCTCATTAGTTTGACGCCCTTTGTGTTGAAAAAAATGTTTTTAATTACATTGTATCTTTATAGAATAAATGCGTTTGGTAGATCAAATATAAACAAAAGCCTTTTGGTAACATTTTATATATTATACTTATGTCTATTTTATCATTACTCCACCAAGGAGCGCAGCGGAATCATGTGACGATCGGTGTACATTTGTCTGTCTGTCTGTCTGTCTGTCTGTCTGTCTGTTAGCAACATTAGTCAAAAACGGACTAAAGGATTTGGATGAAATTTTCAGGAAAAGTCAGAAAAGACACGAGGACCAGGTGATTAGATTTTGGCAGTGATGAGGCTTATAGTCTGGATCCATGGACTGTTAAAGATTTCTGTATCATTGCGAGATAGCAGCACGGCGTTACTGTAACTGTGACTACAAGTGAACACTACGTCAGCTGCCTGCTGATGATCACATGATTGCGATCCTACTCTAAATCGACCGCTGCAAACTTATCAAGACTTATCCGTCAGAAATGATACAAGCAACAGTTGATTAAATTGCGGGACTGTTTCTGGGTCCTGTCAATTCCCGCCACCTGCTACATATTTAGGTGACGCAATTCTGTATCCGTACATCTTTGTAGGTGCATCTATATTAAATGGCCACATTCTATGTTGCTGTGATTTCTGATCATCCATAACTAATAAACAAATGCTGCATTTATAAAAGAAAATGATGCATTTCTGACAATGCCATATGGGGAAATGAATAGCCCTGGCAAAGCACTGCGCTCTCTGATTTTTTTTTTGTTTTATTATTGCATTATGCAAATGTTCATCCTCAAGGCTGAAAAATAAGGCCAAAGCAGAAGTGCCAAAAACTGCAGTTCCTCAAATGGCCACTTGAGGCTGACTCAAAAAGGAGTCAACCATATAGAACCCCATGCTAAAAGATCCAACTTTACAGTGGGAATAAACCTGTTTACAGCCTGGTACAAAAAATTGCTTTTATCTTTATAATTTATTTCTATGTTCATGGCAACTGTACAGGGGCAGAATTTTGATAGAACACACTCATGTAAATTTTGTTAAGACTAAAAGTTAAAGCATGGCTACTTTGTGACATATAGGTACACTCTCTTTTCTCATGTTTGGTGATTGTGATTGGTGAGTCACCGCACTGATCGTCAACAGTGCTGTTCAGAAAACCTATGGGTGGTTTCACGGAGGGTTAATTCGTCTTTATATACAATCAATAGTGTTGTATTCTCTTCCACTGAATCCACAGTGTGCCTCTTCCTCTGTACCAGTAGTTAAAGGAATAGTCTGGGAGTTTGGGAAATACACATACTTGCTTTCTTGCAGAGAATTAAGTTCTGTTCGTAAAAGACTAGTATCACCTATAGACCTCTAGTTATTCATCGTAATTGTAAGGATCACATGTGTTCAACATGTGTAACATGCAAATCTGCCGTGTCTGTAATTTGTAAAATAAAAATTCCACCACAACATGTCCTACCATATTCCACCTAACACAGAGGTCCTGTAATAATATTAGTCCTGTGTGAATCAACATCTCTGTGATTTAGGATAATTTTTTTCAAGCTTTTCTGTTTTCGTTGCAACTTTCCTCCACCTCTTTGCCACTGAAGAATTATGGAGGCAGTCATATCAATTATAAAAGAAACCTTAGACAGCATTTTGGGTGTAAATTCAGGAGACTCATGTCAACACACAGTATTGAGATCTATTCATAGAAAGATCAAGCTCAAATCTATCAGAACAGCAAAACCTTGAAGGATGTTTAGATGGATGATATGCATGGCAGCATGACATAAGGAACATTTGGTCCAAAAGGCTTAACAGGCATTAAGCAGCAGTCTGTTATTATGATATCCAATGATAATGTCAGTAAATTGAAGTAAAACACAAACTTTTTTTTATCCTATGTAAATGTGCTGCCTGAAACACAGATATGGGGATTAATTTCAAAATCACATGAAGTCCTCAGGTAACACTAGTCCCATGTCAATAGGGCTCTAGATCCAGGAATGTAAAGCACTCTCTAAAATCTCTCACTCTTAGTTAAATTTCTGATTGCGCGGTGCCCAGATACGGTTTGATTCCAGCTCACGGCAGGTCTTCCCCCCTATTCTTCTCCCTGCTTTCCTGCCTGCCTCTCTACTAACCTGTATAGAATAAACAGAATAAATAATAAAGCCAACAAAATGCCAAAAATAACTTAAAAGAATATTCTGATTGAGAGTTTCTTTCACTGATATAAAAGCATGTGTTCCTGAGGTTTGGTGTCCATTTTCTGCAAGCTGAGATTGAAAAAAGGGTTGACATTTTTGCCATAGCAAAGTAACCTTAACAACCTTAAACAACTGTTTTTCAATCCATTGCATCTACCCCTACTCTGTAACGTCATAGAACAACAGCTGTAATTTGTGCCTTCTGAAAGCTTTTGCAGCACTGAGATCTGTTAGTTGTATTGCAACATTGGTTACTGAACATGAACGTGAAAACTGCTCACCAAGCACATAAGCCAAAAAGTTTTGCAGCTTTTAGGTTTGCTTCTGCACTGCAGCTCACTGCACATATACACTAACAGTCAAAGGTTTGGACATACCTTCTCATTTAATGCTTTTTATTTATTTTCATGACTATTTACATTTGTAGATTCTCACTGAAGGCATCAAACGATGAATGAACACACATGGAATCATGGAGTAAACAAAAATGTGTGAAATAAGTCAAAACAGGTTTTACATTTTAGATTCTTCAAAATAGCCACCCTTTGCTTTGATTACTGCTTTGCACACTCTTGGCATTCTCTCAATGAGCTCCATGAGGTAGTCGGCTGAAATGGTTTTCTAACAGTCTTGATGGAGTTTCCAGAGATGCTGAGTACTTGATGGCTCTTTTGCCTTCATTCTGCGGTCCATCTCATCCATCTGGATTGGGTTTAGGTCAGGTGACTGTGGCGACCAGGTCATCTGACGCAACACTCCATCATTCTCCTTCTTGGTCAAATAGCCTTTACACAGCCTGGAGGTGTGTTTGGGGTCATTGTCCTGTTGGGAAAAAAATGATGGTCCAACTAAATGTAAAGTTGATGGGATGGCATGTCACTGCAGGATGCTGTGGTAGCCATACTGGTTCAGTGTGCCTTCAATTTTGAATAAATCCCCAACAGTGTCACCGGCAAAGCACCCCCACATCATCACACCTCCTCCTCCATGCTTCATGGTGGGAACCATGCATGTAGAGACCATCCGTTTACCTTTTCTGCGTTGCACAAAGACACGGCGGGTGGAACCAGAGATCTCAAATTGAGACTCATCAGACCAAAGCACAGATTTCCACTGGTCTAATGTCCATTCTTTGTGTTTCTTTGCCCAAACAAATCTGTTGTGCTTGTTGCTTTTCCTTAGTAGTGGTTTCTTAGCAGCTATTTGACCATAAAGGCCTTATTGATGCAGTCTCCCCTGAACAGTTGATGTAGAGATGTGTCTGCTTCTAGAACTCTGTGTGTGGTTAACTTGCAATTTCTGAGGCTGGTGACTCGGATGAACTTCTCCTCAGTAGCAGAGGTAACTCTTAGTCTTTCTTTCCTGGGGCGGTCCTCACGTAAGCCAGTTTCGTCATAGTGCTTGATGATTTTTGCAAATGCACTTGTGGATACATTTAAAGTTTTTGCAGTTTTCTGAACTGACTGACTTTCAGTTCTTAAAATAATGATGGACTGTCGTTTCTCTCTACTTAGCTGATTGGTTCTTGCAGTAATATGTATTCTAACAGTTGTCAAATAATTCAATTCCATTCAATTCATTGAATGGAATTGAATATGGCTGTCAACTGTGTACCAACCTTACTTCTGCACAACCCAACTGATGGTCTCAACCCCATTAAGAAGGCAAGAAATTCCACAAATTACCCTTGACAAGACACACCTGTGAAGTGAAAACCATTTCGGTTGACTACCGCATCAAGCTCATGGAGAGAATGCCAAAAGTGTGCAAAGCAGTAATCAAAGCAAAGGGTGGCTATTTTGAAGAGTCAAAAATATTAAACATGTTTTGACATATTTCACACTTTATTGTTCACAAAATAATTCCATATTTGTTCATTCGTAGTTTTGTTGCCTTCAGTGAGAATCTACAATGTAAATCGTTATAAATTAAAGAAAAACCTTTTAAATGAGAATGTGTGGTGTATATTCATGTATATGCACATGGCGTGACATCACATGCACGTCTCAAGCCTTAATTGACAGCTTGTAATGGTACTCTATTGGGAAAAGGCACTTTGCACCATTCGTTGCTCAGTGGTGCTAAGAAATATCTGAAAGGTGTCTGCAGGCTTCCTCTTGCTATGTTTCTGGTCCCATAGAGCATGTGTCTTTAGTAATAAATAGAGTGATTTTGTGTGGCCACCCTCATTGCTGATTCCTGTGTAGGCTGCAGGGGATGTTTCCACTGTAACACTGTGAGTGACCACTGGGACAAACTGGCAACAGAGCCAAGAGGAGGTGCAATATCTCGACATCCATGCAGTCAATTCACCGGCTGTGTCACTTTCTTTTGTGAAGCTGGCAAGATTTAACCTATAGTCACCCAGGCCTCATGAGAGACGGTGCTTTCTAAGAGGCATGTGAAAGTAGAATTAGTTAAAGGACATGATACAGTTTTGCAGTTTTTTAACAAATGAATACTCTTGTGTGGACAGAGTGAATAAACTCCTAAAGCAGAGAAAGGTTATGCTGCATTGTGTCAAATGTTAAGTTGCTTTTTTTCTGAAAGTTTTCATGGTTTTTAAAGAGACCTTCTGGTTTCTAACAATTTTTGTGATACCCAAGGCAAGAGAGCTTCATTTAACTGAGCTGAGAGATTCCAGTTTGACTGACTGACCTGCTGGTGCTCCTGCTGAATACATCTCTTAAAACGAAAGGGAAAAATGACCACCCCTTTTACACAAAGTTTAAGGCTCCCTCATTTGTATTCACTGTGCAGTCAGTAACATAAAACGCTACCTCTAGAGAGCTCAGGGGTCATCAAGATCCTCGAGCTTCCAGTTCTGCTGGTAGAAGTGCAATCCTGGTTATTGCACACACTACATTTTTGGAGTTGACGAAATTTTGGAGTTTTACCACATGAATCTATGTTGTTTACAAAGTGCATCATTATTGTAGGAGTTTGCACAGTTACATTTATTACCTTCATTCTTATTTCATAATCTGTTGCAGCACTTTACAAATTCATATGTAATTTTATGTATGTAACATACACTATATTGCCAAAAGTATTTGCTCACCCATCCAAATAATCAGAATCAGGTGTTCCAATCACTTCCATGGCCACAGGTGTATAAAATCAAGCACCTAGGCATGCAGACTGCTTTTACAAACATTTGTGAAAGAATGGGTCGCTCTCAGGAGCTCAGTGAATTCCAGCGTGGAACTGTGATAGGATGCCACCTGTGCAACAAATCCAGTCGTGACATTTCCTCGCTCCTAAATATTCCACAGTCAACTGTCAGCTGTATTATAAGAAAGTGGAAGTGTGTGGGAACGACAGCAACTCAGCCACCAAGTGGTAGATCACATAAACTGATGGAGCGGGGTCAGCTGATGCTGAGGTGCATAGTGCCAAGAGGTCGCCATCTTTCTGCAGAGTCAGTCGCTACAGACCATCAAACTTCATGTGGCCTTCAGATTAGCTCAAGAACAGTGCTTCAGCAGAGAGTTTCTTTAAATGGGTTTCCATGGCCGAGCAGCTGCATCCAAGCCATACATCACTAAGTGCAATGCAAAGCGTGGGATGCAGTGGTGTAAAGCAGCCGCCACTGGACTCTAGAGCAGTGGAGACATGTTCTCTGGAGTGACGAATCACGCTTCTCCATCTGGGAATCTGATGGATGAGTCTGGGTTTGGCGGTTGCCAGGAAAACGATACTTGTCGGACTGCACTGTGCCAAGTGTAAAGTTTGGTGGAGGGGGGATTATGGTGTGGGGTTGTTTTTCAGGAGCTGGGCTTGGCCCCTTATTTCCAGTGAAAGGAACTCTGAATGTTTCAGCATATCAAGACATTTTGGACAATTCCATGCTCCCAACTTTGTGGGAACAGTTTGGAGCTGGCCCCTTCCTCTTCCAACATGACTGTGCACCAGTGCACAAAGCAAGGTCCATAAAGACATGGATGACAGAGTCTGGTGTGGATGAACTTGACTGGCCTGCACAGAGTCCTGACCTCAACCCAACAGAACACCTTTGGGATGAATTAGAGCGGAGACTGAGAGCCAGGCCTTCTGGTCCAACATCAGTGTGTGACCTCACAAATGTGCTTCTGGAAGAATGATGAAAAATTCCCATAAACACACTCCTAAACCTTGTGGACAGCCTTCCCAGAAGAGTTGAAGCTGTTATAGCTGAAAAGGGTGGACTGACGTCATATTGAACCCTATGGATTAGGAATGGGATGTCACTTACGTTCATATGCAAGTCAAGGCAGGTGAGCAAATACTTTTGGCAATATAGTGTATGTACCAAGCTTATTACAACCCTCCCGTGCTGCAGAGAATAAGGTAAAGTGTATACTGCCCTGCTGTGATGGTGTTGATTAAAGAAGATTATTCAAAGACAATATATACATTGTTTGTCACCCACAACCCAGAGAGTCTGGAAAAGATACAGACCAAGAAATCATGGCTACAGACACTTTAAAGATCCTTTCACTAAAATCAGGTTATTTATCTGTTGGCTAACAATTATTATTATTATTATTATTATTATTATTATTATTATTATTAGTATTAGTAGTAGTAGTAGTAGTAGTAGTAGTAGTAGTAGTAGTAGTAGTAGTAGTATTAGTATTAGTATTATTAAAGCTGCAATAGTGGAGTACAGATTTGTCAGCCATGTGTGACTTTTGGACTGGAAGGCTTTTTTTCTTTATCTTTTTTCTTTTTTTCTTCTTTTTTTGGAGCTCGTATGGTCGTGGTTGCTAGGTGACAGTGGTACTGGCCAGCCATGACACACAGCAGCACATGTGCCAAAAACATGCTGGACTTCTACTCTGTGTTAGAGCCTCATAGACTGCCTGTAGGGACTCAGAGAATAATGTAGCTACATGTCAGTTTAACAGTCAGCTGTATATGATTTTTGTATTTTAAAAAGAGGGTATTTGTAGATATTTGTAGATTTAAGCATATTAATGTTAAAGAGAGTAGTAGCCCTCTCATGAAAAAACATCAGAAACCAAGAGCAAGCAGGTGGTTGTCTGAGCTCCGTTCAACCCTCCCCTTAGAGAAAATTATACAATAGACACCAACAACAACATTTTCATCAGATATAGGACCCCTTCATTTACTATGTTACAAGAAGAGATTTGTCATGTGTGATGGAAGAACCCGCGGACATGTGAACAGTGGCCCTCTGCAGTATCCAATATGGTAGAAATGTGGGTTTTTTTTCTCCTTTTTTTCCGATACAATGAACTGAAACGGACTATAACTCACTAACTTGATCCCTAACCAACAATGAGAATAATTTGGAGGGTGGGGATGGGGGGGTTGACATGTTTGTTCAATACATGTAACTGCATCTCTTTGTTATCACTCCGCCAAGGAACTCGGCGGAGTTATGTGACGATTGGCGTACATTTGTCTGTCTGTCTGTCTGTCTGTGTGCAACATTACTCAAAAACGGACAAACGGATTTGGATAACATTTTCAGGGAAGGTCAGAAATGACACAAGGACCAAGTGAACAGATTTTGGCAGTGATATGGCTTATAGTCTGGATTCACCGATTTGTTAAATATTTCTGTATCATTGCGAGATAGCAGCACGGCGTCACTGTAACTATGACAAGTGAACCCTACGTCAGCTGTCTGCTGATGATCACATGTTTGCAATCCTACTACAAATCCACCACTGTGGACTTATCAGGACTTATCGGGAAATCATACAACAGCTGAGCAGCCTTGGCAGAGTAGTGCGCTGTCTGAGTGCTTTTCTTGTGTTATCTTTGTTATGTTGTGAAAACAATGAAAAGAATGTTGGTTAAAAAAAATAAATAAATAAATAAATATGCATATGCATACATATATATATATATATATATATATATATATATATATATATATATATATATATATATATATATATATAAAGTGGGTATTCAGTAAAAAGATTTTGTTGTGTTGCTCTGCTGCTTAAAAACGTAATCTATTGAAAGAAAGGTTGTAAAATTTCATCGTTAACAAATCCGCCTGCTTTTGACATGCCTCTCTGAGACCACTCATCACTGCAGCTGACATCCAACTTGCTAATGAGTCAGAATGAACTTTTCGGGCGCATGTTATTGATATCTTCCATGAAGCAGTATCCATTTGTGGCTTTCCAACATGCATAGCATACACAACTGGATAACAAGGCCCCCAACCACCTACTGTCAATATAATTGCACTGTACACTGATCAGCATTAAAGCCACCTTGTGCCGCCAAATTAGCTCTGACTTGCCAGGACATTACCACGACACCTCTGGGGATGTTCTGTAGAGCCTAGCACTGGGAATTTGGATTCTGTGGGTTGCGGGGTGGGGTCTATAGATCAAACTTCACATCCCACTAATGCTTTGGGATATGGGGAGTTTGGATGTTTGGGTTCTCTGCTGTATTCTTGGACCTGTTCTTGAGGAGTTTCTGCAGTGTTACATGGCGCATTACACTGCTGGGGGAGGTTGCTGCCTTCAGGGAGTGCCATTGCTTTGGAAGGCTGTGCTTGGTTTGCAACAACATTTGGGAAGGTGGTACGTGTCAAAGTATCATCCACATGAATGCCAGGTCACAAGGTTTCCCAGCAGAACATGGCACTGAAACAAGATTTTGGTAGTCATTCACTTCACATCTTTAAATGTCAGTTATGAGATTCATTCCATTCTCAGTAGCAGAAGATATACACAAATGAAGGAGTTTTGGTTTGAAAGAATTTCTTTTGGTCGTATCAGTTAGGATTTGACTTACAAAAATCATCGTAATTTAAGAGATAACAACCTCTTAAATTTGCCACTACATCACAACAAATACAAGCACATACTGCACATAAATACAAAGATGTATGAAGTGCACATACCCTTATCTGAACATGAATTAGAAAGACAGACATATACACTCATGAGCATACACAGCTTAGAGTCTCTCGTACCCACAAAAGCTTTTTGTTTAGACATATGCATTCACAGGGATTACATCATTACTGTCCTTTCCCATTAGGAATGCAGCAGGACAGAACAAGGATAGCTTTATCATTGTTAATCAATAGTTTGCCCCTCATTAGCACAGCCGCACTATAGTATCATATCCTATGTCTGTTGGTTGGCTGGTTCTTATTTCTCAACAGGGACTTGTTTTACAGTCAAAGGGCAAGGCGACACTTATTTTATTCCTGTCTATCTCGGATAGTTAAAGTAACTGCATTTTGTGTGGCTCAGTGAAGTATTTTATCTGTCTCTCTCAGGTCCACAGCTCGAACAACCTTTCACTCTAATCAGAAAAGCTCCTTTGATGTGGCTTTATGCAGAGATAATGAGTTAATCATGGGGATAGGGAAATTGAGTGGGATTGCTAATTATGGAGTTAATGCCCTGGAAAGAAACGGGGGATAAGAAATTGAACAGCAGCCCTCCCCAGGTGAGACATGTGAGGGTGTGCACATCTGTACCTGCCTATCCATGGAGACTAACACGTGTGTGATTGTGAGAGTTTCAAGATGTGTACGCAAGCACACATAGGTGGATATCTGTACATATGTGTGCATCCGTTACGTACATTTACCGTCACTGGGAAGTAAAGAGTCATTATTCAGCAGATGCCTCACAAGCCCTCAGTAAGCTGTGCTTAATAGGTCTTACTGAAGCTCATCAGTGGGTCTCTACACTCCCACACAAACACACACATAGGTTTGCCAGTTACTTCACAGTTATATTGCACACCTCAGACTTCCAAATTCATATTCAGGGCCAAATATAGCATCCAGATAGTGTTGAGACATATCACCACATGGAAATGAATGATGGTGTGTATTTGCATACAGTCTTTATTTCCTTTAGGTCACAGCAGTGCTATTAAACTTAGTGTAATTACTGTTTCCATCATAGATTAACCTGCCAATTATTTCATTCTGAATTATTTTTTGGATAATTTTTTTTAGCCTATAAAATGGCAGAAAATATTGAAAAATGTCCAGAGCCCAATCGTAAGGTTTTTAAATTGCTTGTTTTTAACAGAAGGCACCGCGGTTTGTTCGCACTTCGATGCCGGCTTGTTCCTGCTCTCTGGCTGGTTTCTCTCTCTGCACCTGCAGCTAAATTGTCATTATCGGTGCAGCATCGTTTCCCCTTTCTTTCACGCTCATCAACACCTAAGCCAATTAACCACTTTGCCATTCTGTAGAGGATCCTGAGCGTCAAATCCTCAGTCACCCACTTTACCCAGCCCTCCCTCCCACTCTGCCCACCAGATGGCAGAGGAACAGATCCATCATTGCTTGAGAATAATGTCACGTCCATTGCCCATCCTGGCGTAGCATGCGGCGCCTCAGGGCGTGTCTGTGCCAGCCCCCGTGCCAGGGATCGTGGACATGTCAGCTGTTGCGTCTTCAACAGCTGCAGATGCTACTCATTTGCAGGTTAATGTATTTTGTGGAGAGTTGTGTCAGAGAGCTGGTGAGTGAGGCAAGCCAGCCATCCAATTAGAGCAGAACAGATTAGGGAGCTTTTTACATTGCAAAGTAAAAGTGACAGACACGTCTGAACGTGTGAAAGTGCACTTGGGTCCAGAGTGAGGTTAAAGAAGCAGTTTCTTACTGTGAAAATCTTGTTGTTGTTCTCTGTGGTGGTCTGTCTCTGGCAGGCGTATTGAGAAACAGTGGCCACTGGGGTGGGTGTAGTAGCCTCTGCCATTGTGGGCAAGGTATCCTGTGTACAAAAATATCCAGAGACTCAGGAACACATGCATACACATTCATTTATCGTCTTCATTTCTGAGCTCAAATAGTTGACGTGCTAAATGTGTGTAGGGCTATTCCTGATGAGCACAGAGCCAAGAGTTCAAATTGAATTACATAAAAATGTAGCCATTTGCCTTGGAGAAGTTATTTTTATGACTGTGTGTCTCCAGGGCAACAGGCTAATGACACTCATCTCACAGTCTGGTGGCATCCAAATCCATTATGCTACCTAACCCGTGGCATTACAAATCTGCTTGCCATCATCCAATTTGCCTCCTGTAAATTGCCTTTTCATTCTATGAAGAAATGGTTCTCCATTTGTAATATATGTGTCAAAAGGATTACTAATGTAATATTAATATTCTTGCAGACAATTAGACATTACAAAAGGGAACATTGTGTCCATAAAATTATGCATGTATTGGGGGAAGGGGGGGGGGGGGGGGATGGAGAGATTGTCACCACAGTGTTGATGGGGACTGATGCTGCAGGAGGAACAGAGGTGTCTCAGAAAGATAATGAAAAGAGCTACTACCTCTCACACTGCTGGGCTGAATCAATCAAGGGATTCAAAAAATGTTCATTTATTCTCTGCCAGTAGCCTTAGCTGTTCTCAAAAAAATGAATAACTTTGAATATATTTCACGGCACAATTTTTCTGCCAATCAAAAGTAAAACTGCCTCAGAAAACTCCCTAACTGTGTTCCCTCTAAATACAACAGGGGGTTCTCCATCACTTTTCCACCTCAGCTGCAGTTTGTTTAATCCAATATGGGACTGTGGGTCCATGGAGACAAATGTCTGTGCATCAGCATGCAGAGGCTGGTTTTCCCCATCTGGGCTGGGTTATTATAC
Source organism: Amphiprion ocellaris (assembly GCF_022539595.1). Lineage (NCBI taxonomy): Eukaryota > Metazoa > Chordata > Actinopteri > Pomacentridae > Amphiprion > Amphiprion ocellaris. The sequence continues at coordinate 23,274,929 of NC_072781.1, read as the reverse complement.
AGGCCTATCGCTGTGTGGAAGTTCTCAGATCTCAGAGGCAGCATATCCCCTCCTGGCCTTCTCTCCAGTGTCCTCTCCACCTTTGTGGTATGGCTTCAATGTAACTAAACTAATGTGTGCAGTCTACACACTGCTTCACTTCTCCACATACCATCTGCAGAGATGAAAAGGTAGGAGTGAGTGTTTCAGGATCTCACCCACTTGTGTGCTCTAAACCGTAGAGACACTCCAGGCCTGTTCTTCCCCCCACATTAATGCCGATCGCATAGGCGGAGGAGCCCACTCGGATGGGTTAATAAAATCCTCTCAAACCACAGAACAGGACCAAGGTTAGCCAGGTTCCACCTCTTCAGGGAAACAACTTGCCCGTGCACCTACTCACTAACCCACAAACACACAGAGTCCACCTGCCTCCTAAGACTGAGGGCAAACACATGTTCACCAACCAGATGCAAACTCTGAATCCTTGGGATTCACTTCCATTTTCAGTCCTCTCAAGTAAAGTACTCTCACATCCTGCCACATCTCCACTTAAACAGGCTAAACAGCCTCTCTGCACACTTGGAAGAAATGGAAAATATTACATTTCAGTGGGTTTAATTTTTAAAATTCCTCCCTGACTTGCTGTAGAATATTTATGATAGTAAAACACATTGCATCTCCAGACTATCATGAAGAGCCGCAGGCAAATGTGCCCAAGAAGTGGCTTGTTTGGGGAATATTTTATCTTTACATGATAGCTCCTTAAATGGATTTATCACTCATAAAAAACAATCTACTGGAAGCTGCGTGCACATAAATGCCACCGTGCGTTACCTCATTTGCTTCAGAGAGGAGCTGCATCACAAAACAAGCAGAGAAGTGGGCTTGTTGTTACCTGGGGAGATGGGTCAATAAATGTCAGCATGGCATCATTAGCCTTGTCTCCTAATGATGCAGCCGACTAAAAGCGCGCCACTGATGTGCTATACATACGTAGCCCCACAAAAAAATGCTAGAGCAAGACAAAAGCATATTTGGGGGGTATTTCACATGGAAGCACAAGCGATCTTATTGTGACCGTCAACACATACACAGACTATTTGAAGGAGACGTAGATGCACCCTGCAAAACTGGCAAAACTTGAGTGTTTTTTTTTTTCTTCTCTGCTGTGGAAGAAAAAGGAGAAAGCATATTTCTTTATTTTAGACCCATATGCTGCCAAGCACTTCATAGTGCCATTCACAGGGGAAAAAATGTGAGCATCTGTGAGCATGTGTATGTGTCTCTGTTTGTGGGCTGCTCTGAGCCCTGACATCCAGCTGATGGGTTCATTTGACACTCCCACACAATCTGGATGATGTTTCTCTTGCTATCAGCGAGGTGAAGTGTGGAAATATGAGCAGAGACACAGCTAGAAGTGGCCTCTTGTTAAGAGCGCCTGGTCAAATGGTTGACATTATACATCTGCAGGGGGAGGAAGAAGCATATATGTACCAAAATGCAAAATATATAAGGCGCACCTCACATTACATATATTTAGAATTTTCAAAAAGTATTACATGATGGTTTTTCCTCGAGTCATCATTTCCCGTTTGGTTCCTAGTGCCATCTAGTGCCTGCCTCTATCTGTCAAGATATTTCTGTGGCACACACAAACCTGAATGAGGTGTCTGGTCTCCACGGCAACAGGTCTTCCCTCTCTCATACTGTCAGTGAACCAGATGATGTTCAATATGTGCATCATGGGAAGATTTTTCAGGCCGCATCCCTTTAGCCACTTCCAAAGAGATGAAGCCTGGCTTTCCTCAGACACCACATGAGTGACAGCATCACTGTAGGGGGAGAGAAGAAGAGCTGTGAGAAAACTCAGAGATCAGTTCATGGTTTTATTCAGCTTGGTCAACACTCACGGATATTGGTGCATTATTTTTCAAGTACAAGAGTATCACTATCTGTAAAGTAAACACAGGTGTCTATACATTGAACTTCTCGCATCAAGTCACTCTCAGAATGAAAAAATAAAAATCTAAAGAGTTCACAGTTTAGGACTGAAATTATAAAACATACAACTAAATGTTGAAAAGCTAGTCACTGGCTTTGTCTGAAAGCAGCTGTCTGATGCAGAGAGATTAAACCCCCATGAAACCAAAAATGATAACAAAAACACATTCAAAAGCTCCACAGAGTTGAGGATAATTGCAGAGTATGAGCGAACCCTTTCACAGGTATTCAATTATATTTAAAAATAAATACAAAATGATTGATTACAGCGGCTTAAAAGCCCCTGATAACTTCCAACTGTAATTACGCCTGTTTAATGTTAAATATTCATAACAAGTAAGCATCAGTTTACAGATTTTGATCAAAATGATTTCATGTATCATCTATTAGCTCAACTAATCTGCTTCATCAGGACAGTGTGGGTGTGGTTTCCTCATATTTGACAACACAGCCCCTCAGAATCGTATGCCAACTAATTCTGAGCTAAACTTTGCCGACATTTGATTGGTGACCGGAAACATGACATCACCTTTTTGCAAAATAGTGAGAGAAAACAGACAGAACCACAAATTCTGAAATCTCCCACATGAACCAACCAAATCTGTCAGCCTGACTTAGAAAAGACTTTTTTAGACTCTACAAGTAAATGCCACCTGCAACAATGTGGCTGATTTAGTTTGTTTTGGGTTTTTTTTGTCCATTTGACTGTGGGGTGTGTGTTTATATATGTGTGTCATTGTTGCAAAATATGTTCCTGGAGACACCTACTTTAGCAGGAACTCCCACAAATTATATTTCTACTACTTTGGCATGTATTCATATGTCTGTAAACAGATTCTGTCCACACAAGAGCTTCGCAACTGCACAAGATGCAGCCAATAAACTTTACAGGTGTGTGATTTCAGGATCAAAATGAAGGCCCATTTAGAAGATGAGTGTCCAACCGAGCAACTTGACAGATCTGATGTTTGTGCTTTTTAGGTGTCTTACATCATTTTGAGCACTTCCCAAGTTTCACTTGACTTTTAATAGGTCGAGTGTTCCAGTCGCAAGATCCCCTCCTGTACAACCTTTTTCAGAGTTGTTTTCAGGTGAGTAAGAAGTACCAACTTGTCACCGGCTCTGTAACACTGCTATGTGAGTCTCAACGCTAATCAGTTACATTCTGGGAAGACAAACACCGATTGGTTGAAGTTAAAGATGACAGCAACCGCCACTTTCTGCCCTTTAGTTGTTCTTTTTGAGTAGCAGTCCTCTCCTCCCTAACATCAATTTCTTCAATGAAAAATCTGCCACACAGGTTACTATAGCAAACATATATTTTTCCGTTTCCTATATGTTCATAGAATTGAATTACGCCCAAATACGGCTACTTGTAGTTGTGATGGCGCACGTTGCGGTTGAAGCTGCAGTTGACTTCAGTTGATAGAAGGGGTGTTCTTCTAGCTACTGAAGTGCAGTTTATTGCATTGTGCCTTTATGGGAGGTTTGAGGGGTTTTAAGGTTATCATTACAAAATGTGCCAATATGAGTAGCTGTCACAAGTCCCCTTTCTTAGGAGGAACCCAAGCATTTCCCTGGTTCGCCTCCCCTGAGAGTGTGCCTCTGCTCTGTCTATAAGTATTGATTCAAAGCACTCACTCAGTATCCATCCAATAATGTGGTAATGACTACAGGCTACTCGTGGGTCAGATCATCAACATATTAATGGGCATCACGACTAGTCTGATCTCTTCACAAGACAGACTCCAGTATGATTGAAAGATTTTTCCTTCACTGCTCGATTTAAGAATAAAGAACTTTGCTGGATTTGTCTCAGCAGCCTTTAGAGAGTGTACGGGTGCAAGTGAAGCTTTTGAAATGCAGCTCAGATCTCAGCATCACAGTCTTACTTGTGCTGTTTGGGGATCAACACTGGGTAAACAATCACCACAGACCTTCAGTGCCTTCCTCCACAGCTTGATATTTGAACTCATTCAATCGGTGCCTCCTTCATCTCCTCTGAGACGCACTCCACAGACTTTTTATCACGGCGTCCTCTCTGCTTCAAGCCACGGCGTCTTACTACCATACCCAATCAGTGCATCCAGCCATGCATAATTACCCTCAGCATGCTCCTCCTCTCCCTCTCTTGGTATGGGGAAATCGGTGAAAAGACCCCTGTAGGGAGGTCTCAGCAGAGCTCAGGCTGAGGTCTAATTGGCCAAATCACTGGTGAAACTAATCCTCTATCTGTTCGACACACCAGTCTGGCCACCGATGTTGCATGTTGAAATAAAAAATCCTCCTCAACACAAAGATGTGGATAAAGAGCGTCTCAAACACACATCTGGAGTACTGAAGGGACACAACTATTATCTCCAAAAGCTTAAATTCACTTGACATGGACAGTTCTCTAACCTCAGTACTAGAGATTTGCCTCTAAAATCACAAGGGGCTGAATTGCTGTGTTGCAACAAGATTGAAGATCATGAAAAACCACTCTCTCCTCAAGCTAGTTTGCCTAGTTTGCCTAGTTTTTGCCATGTTTGCCTAGCTATATTGTACTCCTAAAATTTAGATCCTCATCTTAATGTGTAGCTATACAGAACAGAAAGTGGAAAATTGACATATGAATGAGCAAAACAAGTCCAGCACTAGATTGTACTTCCCAGAACAAGTGGGACTCAGTGAGACCAGACACCAGGACAGGCTAAAGTCAATGGGCTATGATATGGAGAACACGCTGACATCATCGCTCTGGCCTGTTCCTGTCAACAGCTATCCTCCTCTTCCTTCCAAACGTGAAAACCAACTGTCTAATATGTCCAGAACAAATGCTCACACTGTGGCTTGGTTTCATCTATTTACCTTCTACACCTGCTCCTTCATCTTCAAAGAGACTGGTGTGATTGCTGTAAGTAGTTAAATTCTCAAAATAGCATAATAAATACATACATAAGCGAAATTACTAACTAAAATGGTTATTTTATTCACTCAAGAAGAGTTGCTTTGATGCCTAATATGTCTAATCACAGGTAAACAACACGAGGAAGTGCCCAATGGACCATTTCCAGTGTAAATAAAGATGTCTACAGTGTTTTCTATATGCTGGAAGGACATATCATCAGTAAGAAAGGAAGCTGTGATTGAGCATTTCCACCTGGAAACTGTAGTTTACCAATGACAATCTCAAAAATAGAGGTTCAGACTTTATGGTTCCATACATAACAAACCTAAAGAATCAATCTTGTCAGCTGGCAGGGTGGGACTTTCTAGACCGTTTTTCTTCTTCAGATTCCAGTTTAAACATGTATGGCTGAACTACTCCAATATTGCATCTTGACATTGTACAGTGTAGAATGGCTTTACAGTGTCTTACAGTGTATTCATTTGTGAGCTGGTGTGCCTGAGCTGTCACATTTGTGGAGAGGGAGAGGGCCGGACTTCATAGATTTGCACATTCTAAAAGAAGAAATGGTATGGAGTTAAATTTAAGCTATTTTAAGGTAGTAAAGGATTATTTTCAAGGGAAAATCTTCTAAATATCTCATTTTGATACACAGAGATGAGTTTAACTACTCCTCCAAACAACAATTGTCTAATCAGAGCATGGCAGTAGCTTGGATCTTCTTTGGATCTTCAGTTAGTATTGGGCAATTAAGTTCCTCTGTGTGCACAAAAGTAAAGAAACTTGCGATCCTACTACAAATCGACCGCTGCGGCTTTATCAAGACTTATCCGTCCAAAATTATACAAGGAACAATTGATTAAATTGTGTGGGTGTTTCAGAGTCCCATCAATTTCCACCACTCGGTACATATTTAGGTGACTGATTCAGTATCCATACATAACATAAGCATGCATACCACACGCCTGTGGTCAGCGCAAGGTCATTTTGTTTGTGGGTACATCTATATTAAATAGCCACATTCTTCAGTGCCGTGATTTCTGATCATCAATAACTAATAAACAAATGCTGCATTTCTACAAAAAAAATGCTGCATATCTGACAATGCCATCTGGGGGAATGAACAGCCTTGGTGGAGTACTAAGCTCGCTGAGTGCTTTTCATGTTCTTTAACTTTTTTCACTTTCGAGTTGCTAACAGCTGATTTTGGTTCAGTTTGATCAAATTCAACAGCCTTGTTGATAACCGGTTGCAACAACAAAACCTTCTGAAATTCCTACCACTCCCATTCATGCCTCTGACTGACTTCTTCTCCACAGCAGTGGCGCCCAAGTCTCAGGTATTGTTATATTTAAACCTCTTCAGCATGCCAAGTTGATAGACTAAACAAAGTTTTTCCATAACAATGCTGAAATAATTGAAATTAGTGGTCATAACATAATCTTCTGGGCCCATAACATTGGTGTGTGTCAGTTTTTGTATGTCTGCAATTTGTGAAACAGCACTGAATGCGGCCCATCAGTCAGCTAGGACAAACATGTCGATATTTGGATCCATGTTCATGTGCACCAGGCTTGAAATTCGAGCAAGGGGAGACGTGTGTGTGTGTGTGTGTGTGTGTGTGTGTGTGTGTGTGTGTGTGTGTGTGTGTGTGTGTGTGTGTGTGTGTGTGTGTGTGTGTGTGAGAGAGAGAGAGAGAGAGAGCGAGCACATTTCTTTATGTGCAGAGGAAAGCACACAGCGTGTCTGACCATATGCTCAAGGCAGCCTGCCTACAACTTGCGTTAGACAGATACAGGAGGTGTTGCTATCAAACTGCAGCTGATATCAGTTTTGTCGGCTTGCAGAATTAATGTCAGTTTGAGGCAGGCACGCTCTACTTCCTGCCGTTGGTTTCAAACAATTGTATCAAGCCAAGTGTAACCGTAGGAGCACTCAAGCTGTGTTTCTGGGAATGCTGCCATGGCCAAGCTGGCGCACGGCTGGCAGGCACGCTTAGACACACATTTAAACGCATACACACACTGGTTGTACTATACTTGTGGGGGCTTTTGGACTACACACCACACAAAGCACCTAAATCATATGCTTTAACTTCAACTATTTTTTAACCTTAATGTTATTTTAAAAAATAAAAACTACCCTCATTAAATCAAGAAAAAAAGGAAAACAATGGAATACCCAAAAGCTCTGAGCTGAAGCTGACCAAGATTTAAAACAAAGCTAAGTTCTATAAAAAAAAAAAAAAAAGAAGAAGGTTGCACCAACAGTATCAGCAGCCTCAAAGGAAGCCGACTCTGAACCCTCACTGGTGTCAAGCAGTGGACTTCTGCTGTGCTCACAGTTTGGCATTTAACAGATACTTTCAATTAGGGATAGAAAAAATGAAAAAAGGCACACTGTTCCATAATTACCACACAATAGATGATTCATCATTGTGAGGCACAAGCTCACAAAACATCTCCTATTAAGTGAATGAAAAACTTTCGCCAGACTCATTAAAAAAGTTGGTGTGTGCTCTGTTACCTTTCTCCTAATGTTTTCTCACTGCCACTTTTCCCACTGTAGCTGGTTGAGCCAATTTCTTCCCCTTCTTTAAACGTATTCGTGTAGGAGCTGTGAGTTATGGCTCAGGGGGAAAATTCACTAAGGTGAGGCAGAGGCAGGATGGATGCCCTAATCCTTCTTAATTAACTATTCATGAGACAAAACTGGCTCTCTAATTAGCTAATTGGACCTTAACCTAACTTTAAAAAAAAGTAGAACTTCGTGAGAAAACGCCACAAAGTAAAACTGGAGAACTGGTCGTTTCAATAGTGTCCTGGTGTGAGTTTTGCCGAGCCTTATCAGTCTTGTCTGAACACATCTAGGGAGCAGGTTCAATTTAAATTCAAAATTTGTAACATTTCAACTGCTTCTGCTGACTATAAATGATCGTTTATTTATGCATGAAAATGAGTCTTCATTTTCCATTCATAAGCGTGACTTTTTGACAGTGGAACCACGCTGAAACAGGCATTCAGTTACTATTGTGACCTTCCATTCCAGCAGGATTACAATAAAGGCCTTTATAGTCAACAATTCTGTCTGGCACCATCAACTCCAAACCCCAAAAAAATACCTCAGCATACCTTGTTCTACATCAGCGTGTTTTTTTGAGTCTTGCATTCAGAAAAGCTTTTAGGCACCGAGCCCCGCTCAGTCAGTGAACAGCAAAATGGTAAGCTTTTTCTAACCTGAGAGTGTCTTCTACGATAAAGCCCTTCGACCTGGCCAGATGGGTCAGAAAGCGTCTCCTGCTGCTGCCCATTTTCCTCTCCAACAGATGCACTCTGACATCCTCAAACTTCACCCCTTCATGCCTGCTAATACTGGCTTCTGGTGACTTCGACCTCTTCCTCTTCCTCACACGAGGCACAATAGGAGAGTGGAACATCTTTCCTGACACGAGCTGTCCGAAGTATTTCTGCACCTCTAGGAATACCTATTTTTGTGAGCTTTTTTGTTGTTGTTGTTGTCATGTGAAACTTAGCTTCCATCCAGGAAGAACGCCCACTTTGGTAATGCCACAGTTGTTTATTTTACACTTGAGACTGTCATATTTTTCATTTTCCCAGCGGTGGGTCTGTGTGTCAGTTGGAGCAGAGTTGGTAAGAATTGGCAGAAACAATGAAGACTCCTGGCAACAGGTGCTGAGGATTTGGTGTTTACCAAAAACCACCTGCCAAGATCGAATGATTGAGGATGCAAGAAAAAAGAAAAAGATAAAAACACCCTGTTGGCATGCTATTATTCACTTCCACTAAAAATTGTCCTGCAAACATGAATGGGTGAAGTAAACACTGCCTGATCCAACGGCTTCTTAAGAACCTGGCAAAAGTTTTCATGGAGTTGTAGTTCCACTCTCTTGAGCAAAGCCTCACTCTTTCACTCCTGGGAGAGGCCTGATTTCTGGTCACCTCACAAACCCCGCACAGCTGTCCTGCCATGTCCGGTTCGTCTCGCCACTCACCATCTCATTATGTCCGGACCAAGTCTGCACCATCTGCTCCACCACTTTAATTAGCTTACTTCCTAGAATGAGAGCCTTTGTGGGCATTTCCCCTGAGAGCCCAAAAGCTCATACACGGCCTTTGCACACATACAGGTAAAGTATATGCAAGCCGTTGATGATTAGGAGCATTTATCTGGGGAATATAATTGCATATGCAGTGGTCAGGTACGCAAATTGAAAATAGATTTAATCTGCTGAGCTCATCTCTTCCTTTAATATCCAAAGAGGCAATTACAACATAAACCACTGCCTCCTGTTGTCTCGATTCCTCTCTTACAGTGGTCAACAGTGTGAAAAGAAAAGGTTTAAGTGTATCTCTGCCGTCATTATCTACAATAATGCATCTGCTTCAGTAGACCAAACAGAAATGATTTGTTGATTTAGGCAAAGGGGATAAAATCTTTACAGGCCTTGATTCTACATCTAATTACCGTAGCCTCTGTTCACTTCATCGCTTTAATAGGCACACCTTGCTTCCGTCTGCAAGACAGAAATTACTACACGGATCTCATTAGCATAGAGCTCTGAGGGTTAACAGGTGTCACAGGGCAAAGTAGACTAATTGTTTGACTGTTTACCCCTCCAATCACTCAGCTGTAATATGAGGGTGCTGGCCCTCATCCAAACTGAGCCCAATGAAATTCTAACATCTCTAAGACAAATGGCTCTTACGGTGCCAACAGCAATCTCTGCAAGAGCAACGAATCCAATTTCTCTTCTAAGTTTCTGCAGTAGCTCCATGAGTACATGGTAAAATTGTCCAGTAATTGCAATTACCATACATATTCAGTTCATTTTGGAGAGGACAAAGCGACAGCCAAATCCAGTTGGTATTTTGTTCCCTGGGCTCTTGGGCTGCAAACATGGGGAATCCAAACACACCCATATTGAATTTTAGTGTTGGAAATGAATAAAAATGTTTCAATGTTCTTTTCATAACATATTACAATGTCAAGGATCATAGCTGCAGGACAAATATAATAATCTAAGTTGTAGTGAAACGGGCTCATAAGAAAAATATGCTAGAAAACAGCTGTCAAGACTCAACATTATCATAGAGCTGGCAAAGTGGCCAGTTTGCATGAGAGGGTTGGTTCTGCTTCATACGTTTAGTCCGTTGTGCTGACAATACTTATGTATTTTGAATGTTGGACTTGTAAAGGAGTCATTTGGTATTTCAGTGAAAATAATCCCCTTCTGCCCTAAAATTATGTAGATAGACCTCTAAGCCAAGCTTCTTCTAGAATGCACAAATCTATGAAGTCCCAGCCTCTCTCTCTTTATCCACCCCTCCACACTCGCTGCAGCTCCGGCACACCAGCTCTCCTGCGACTCTGCTACAACACTGTAACATACTCTACACTACACTTCAGTGGCAAGTTGTAATCTTGGAGTAATTTAGCAAAGTGTTTGCACCGGAAGCTAATTCTGAGAAAGAATTATGATCCGATCTGAGTTCATCCTTGCAGTTTAAAGGTGGACAGACTCAGCCATGAGGACGCCCTGGACAGGTTACCAGTCTATCGCAGCGCTAAAATTAAACAAATAATTAAAAACTAGATTTTTTTGTGCCACTTGAGGGCAAAAGAACAGGATCAGACATTAGCAGGTTAGCACCTTTTCAAAAACATTAGTTTCAATCATTCATTAGTGCATTATTATATTCAGTCATTCATGAATGCAGCTTAATTTAGTCTTCTTCTAGCTCTGTTTAACTGACCATTAAACCCTGAAAGAAACATATTTGTCTAAATTTGTTGCACTATTTATTGTATTTGTCTGTTGTGTGTGGAAACAAGGCTGGTAAAAGGTCACGTATGCAACTGTGAACAAAAAGATTGTTGTCAAATTGAGCAAATATAGAATCTCCTCCTCACAGTCCATCTGCTGTGTGCTAACCCTGTATGCTAACTACCCAAATATCCTAATTAGCAATATATCAACAACCTTTCTCCTTAATCACAGACTCCAACATTCAAACCAAATACTAAAACGATCACGAGAAAGTTACTAAAATCCTTCCTAAAACTGATCATAGCTGCAGATTTGAATGATTCTCTTAGGATTTGTCACTGCAGACGAATCCGATTCACTTTACACAGTACTTTAATTGCATTACCAAAGTAAAGAATATTGATTAGTGCAACTTTGAGCTACTTAGGGAGACAAATGGGAAAACAATATGAGGGGTTAAAAGCATCTTATTCTCAAGATTTATAGAATTTTTATGATGAATACTGATAGAAAATCGAAACCTGAATGCTTGGAGCAGCCAGGATTGTTTTGACGACACAGTTTTCTTGTCTTGGTTCCCATAAGATGTCAAAAAGAGCCAGGCCTAGTGGGCATTCTGCATTTTGAAATCAACAGTCAGTGGAGCAAAAATAAATAAATAAATGCAGCCTGGAAGTAATCTTATTCAGTTTTCTTGCTAACGACTTGCTGTTTGGTATCATCAATATTTCAGGTAAAAAAAAAATGCTTCTTAATATAGCAAAAGGCTGTACAGAAAAAATATCCCACTAATAAAGAAAAGAGATATAAAGAGAAGTAATGGTCTGCTTTTGTTTATTGGATGTACTTCTTCATTGACTTACATGAGTTAAGGAACCATGTGGTGTGTTTCCAGCATTATAAAAAAATTAGCACCACACAAACATCTTTAAAGCATGAACAGAGAAAAACATATAAATTCATAAATGAATGCACTAGATAATGTTTTGAACTCTCATAAAGTCTGGGGTAAAGATTTAGATGGGGGAAATATGCTTATTTGTATTACTGCCTTGAGAAAATTGATAACACTCTGATGTCTGTGCATTAAATATGGAGTTGAAGCCAAGAGGTGATTAGCTTATCTCTAACTCCCACTGCTTTATCTTAAGACTTTGTGTATTTATTAAAGAAATACCTACAGTGTTAATTTGTGAGCTGTGCATACTTTTAAAGTCAGGAGGGAGCCATGTTCGCTGTTTCTCTCTACATCCAGGTGTAATGCAAAAATAGCAACTATTTTAGAAGCAACTTCTCATTTTTAAAAAAAAAAAAAAAAAATATATATATATATATATATATATATATATATATATATATATATATATATACATATATATATATATATATATATATATATATATATATATATACGTTCGAAGAGTTCAACAGTTTGAGAAATACATCTACTTGCTTTCTTTCCAATAGCAGATGGTCACCACTCTAAGTGCTACAGTTGAAGCTGCCACCAGCAGCCTGTTAGCTTAGCACAGAAGGTTTAAAACTAGCCAGACTCTATCCAAAGACAATCTGTCAACAAGCACCACTAAAACTCACTAGCAAAATATAACATTAAGCCCATTTGTTGAATGTGTTTAACAGGGCTGCCAACTGGTGACCAGACCTTAGAGTGAGATTTGGTTTGTGCGGGATGCTGACGGGGGGTCTAGGGTCCCTCCCCCTGAAAATTTTGAAAATTATTGATCCCATTTCCTGCATTCTGATGTAGTTCATTTTGCCTGTTAAAATCTTATTGAAGCATGGCTGTACTAAAGACCACAAACCACCACACAGGCACCTAGTTTTTGCTCATAGTTTCCCATCCAAGTGCTAACCAGCCACAACCTGCTGAGTTTCCAATGTTTGATGGGATCAGCACTCTCAGGGTGGTGGAGCCATAAATTATGCTACATTTGACACTTTAACTTGCATGTAAACTTATTATTAAATTTTAAATACAGTACATTACAGTTTTAGAATAGAAAGCACTTTTTTGTTTGAGTTGATACTTATCTAAAACGTTTCTCATCTGTCTTCATATATTTCGTATATTCATATTTAATTGTTTTTTAAAACAAACGATGTAACTGAAAATTAAACAATCAGATCACGATATCCTGCAGAATTGGAAACACAATTTAATACATGGAATGAAAGGGGCACAGCCTGAAAAATGTTGACAATCCCTGCTGTAATGTAACAGGCAAATATTTTCACCCTTTAAATAGTCAGTGCTAACCTCTCAACCTCTGCTAGTCTGTCTGTTCTGTCTCAGATGAATAATTTTTCTTTGGTGGTTGATCTTTTGAAAAATAAAACAAAATATTCTTCCTTTTTCCTGGTTCACCTTCCTTATCTTTGAGTGGCATGCTTGCAACCTTAAAGGATTAAAATATTCATGTTGGTTTAATTTCTCATCACCAGAGTAGGCTGTGTTCACACCATTCTACAGAGCATTATAGAAGGTAGTCATATTAGGTCCAAAACTAGCAAAAGATGCCAGTTAGCGTTCCATCATGGGAACAGCAGCAAAACCAGAAAACCAATGGGTTTTTTTCCCATTAATTTGCCACACAATGTATAATGCTGAAGGTTTCATTTTCTGTTTACATTTAAATTGTGCACAATTTAATTGAACCTTGAACAAAAACTCAAGAAACCCACTGGTTTTGCTGCTGATGGAATGGTGCAATGCTAACAGACATGTTTCTGCATCATATGCATACCCTCTATAGTTTATTTTGATGGTGATGGGCAGCAAAGATTTTTATGTTACAGTGGTAGCTGTGGTAACAGTAGAAATCCTGATATTTTGACCTGGTTTATGTTTTTCTTGTTTTCTTTCAACTATTGCAAGGTCCATCGCATGAACCAGATAACTGTCATAAAGTCCAATGTATTCTCTATCAGCATAAATTAACTAAGGCTATAGTGTTATCCCATAACAGTGTATAATAATGTGACCTTATTTCTATTTGTGTGATGTTTGTTAAAAGGACTTTCAGAAAAAGATACAAAATGCTGGTTTGTGGATTCAGCCAGAGGTAATGATCTGATTAATATTGGGGGGGAAAACACCTGCCCTCCAACTTAGTTATAGCAGTGGTTTGCAAACTTTTACTGCTGAGATCCACACTAGAACATAGTGGAAATATGCATTTATTTTTTGTTGAATAAACTGTTGTGTTAGTAGTGATTGAAAAAAAGTACAGATAGAATGAATACTGGGTAGGATCAAACAAGGCATTTACAACCAAGAAAAATGTTGAATAAACCAGGTCAAAAAAAGGGAGAGTATCTTTGATGCAATTCAATATGATGTCATTAACAGCTGAAAAGAATTGCCTAATTTAAGACACGTCACTCCTTTACAAATTTGAGGACCACTGTGCAACAACATTTCCGGGTTTTTGTTTTTTTTTTTTTTGCTTGTAAATTCTAAGCAGCCGTGTGACACCAAAACATTTAAGTATGTGACATGTAGCAACCTCATAGTTCTCCCGCTCGCAGGAAACAAATCAGTTTGAGACTACAAACCCACTGACACAGCAACTGAGCGATATACCTGTTCTGAAGCCTTAATACATACCTAAAGAGGTTAATGTCGGTATGATGATCTGGAATCACTCCTCCACGATCATTTAAAGCTCCCGGGCAGCTTTCAAACACAGGTGCGTCACTCAGAGACATCCAGCCTGACAGCCACCCGCTACAGGGGACCGGGGAGCGTGGAGGACGGAAAATGCGGACCGGATCTTCACAAACCTGGCGTTCTCTGGAGTAAAAACGCGAAATGGATTTCCATAAAGGTTACATATTACCATAAAACAGTGGTTCTCAAATTTTTTCTGTCGGGCCCCCCTTCGGAGGACAAAAAACTTTCGTGCCCCCCCAATAACTTTGTGCGTATATATAAAAATCTGTGAAAACACGAATATGCAGGGCTGTGCTATTTTATCTGATTCCATTTTGTTGTTTTTCACAGTAAAGATCAGGGGTTTCAAACTCATTTTAGTCCAGGGACCACATAAAGCCCAATCTGATCTCCAGTGGGCCCCACCAGTTAAATCACAGCATAATAACCTATAAATAACCACAACTCCAACTTTTCCCCTTTGTTTTAGTTCAAAAAAAGTACATTCTGAAAATGTTCACATTTAATGAACTATCTTTTTACAAAATATTATGAACCTGAAATTTCTTAAGGAAAACAAGTTCAGTTTCAACAGTAGCCTATTATGCCTCAGTTCATCATTCACACATGCATTGTCGCTGCCAGATAACAGTTTATCTACAAAAACACAAAACATTCAGTCACAGGTATCTGGAACTGAACAATCTAGTATTTCACTTCATGATCAGAACAACTTGTCAAGTTCTAGAAATTATTTTAAATTTACAGTTTTACAGATTTACAATTTACAGTTAATGTTGTTGTAATTTTTATCATTTGTAAAGTCGTCCCGCGGGCCAAAATGGACCGTCTGGTGGGCCGGTTTTGGCCCAGAGGCCGTATGTTTGACATTGCTGGTAAAAATAATCGGAAGAGATGAGCCGAGTATGTGACGTGATCGAGTACGCTGGTGTTCCGACTGCACATTAACGATGCGTTCTCCTGTTCTCAGGAGTCTGTACTTCGGAGTCTGAACGGCCAGTGCATATACCATAGATATATACAGAAGATCATTATTATTATTAATATTTTTTTTTTTTTTATATCTATGGCATATACAGTCTATGGGCCAGCACAATTTCAGTATTGTTGTACGTCGCGAAAAACAGGCCGACGTTAAAACAATAGTTCAGCTAATTAGTTCCGTGTTGAAGGACCTTTTCCTCCCAGTCTCCCGCACCCCTCCCGACATGCCTCTGCGCCCCCCTAGGGGGGCGCGCCCCACTATTTGAGAAACACTGCCATAAAAGCAAAGTGGAACTTTTTTCGTGTGAAGGCACTGAGATGCGTGTGTCTCACGGCCAAAGCGTGAGAGTTGGCAGCCATGGTTTAAACAACATTCTTTACTGAAGGTACTTGTTTTTGGACAGAAACAGGCTAGTTGTTTACCTGTGTTTTAGCCTTTAGCACAAGCACTATGTTCAACACCAACGAACTGACAAAGTTAGCTGCGAGTGGTTCAACGTGGAAATGAAATTAAATTAAATGAACGAATAGAATTCAGCTGAGACTATAAAGGTAAGAGGAAAGTCAGCGTTGGATTTATATTTGACAGATGGCCAGACTCCAAATTAAATGCAAATGCTGCTCCCTTTCTGCTGGAGGTGTAAATAGAAGGTTATTTTTGCCATACAAACTTATACAGTTGAAAAAGGACATATTATGTGTGTCTGTATATATGTATTTATGGTTCTGGTTCTAAGAACGGGATGTTTTTGATAATAGAGCTTCAAGAGTACTGGAAATTCTTAATAATTAAAAACATAATTATCGTTCTCGACCAAGCGGACCGATCTGAACAGCAGCTTTAAGGACATAACAATGGCCCGAGGCATTGATCCGACCTCATAAACTCCATAAACCCAGTCTCGTCAAGCATCCACAGAGGCCGCCCGGTCCATGGAATCTACAGAACCCAAAGCATCTGCAGATCAATGCCAGACACAACAGAAGTCCCCCCTAATGGCACAGAGTTGTGTCACTTGGTGGACCTACACAGTATAAGGCATGTGGTTTTAATTTTGTAGATGATCGGTATGTATTTCTTAGTCAGTTCAGTCTTTTAGTCTTTCAACTGCATTTTTAAATCTCACTATTGTATTGGCTCTCTACATGATTGATCGCAGTCCTAACACCCCATTTCCTAATAGAAACTTTCCAAAAGTTGACTGAACACATGCTCTATGAGTAATCTTGAAAACTTTAAACTGGAATCCAGTCAACAGAAATAGGATGGATACAGTAAATGACACACTTCGTCTGACGGTCAAGGAAGCATGCCTGAGCTAAAACGGGAAAATCAAGTCCCGCTATTATGACGCTTTTGTTTCTCAAGGTTTTTATAGAGACGACTTTGAGGAAGTCCCCGCTTCCCTTTTGTGGATAGCTCAATACAACTTTAGATTTTTTCGAAAATACCAAGAATTGCTGCATTACTTATGGATTGGGGAGATGGCGAGTGTGTGTCGGTTTTAATGAGGTGACCTCACTGTGTGTACTTCTTCCTGCTGAAGCAGTGCTGGAGCCACGGTGCGTGACAGGTCAGTCTATTACTGTACTTCCAGAAGCACACTCCTGCTCAGAGGTTCCCCGTCGAGGCAGAAATGAAGCTGCCATCCAGAGAGGAGTGTGAGGGGTGGGACCATGCTCAAGTAGCCTTCTTTATGTCCAAGGTGAGTCCAAGAAAAATGGGGTACAAAATAAGGTACCATTAGAAAGCCAGTGGTTGGTAAGGAGGCATGCTGATCTATCTCATTTCAAAGTTCAGTAGTTCATTCTGTTGGTCATGTGTGATCTGATGTTTTCATTTCTCTCATATACATGCTGTATTTACAGCTCGAGCAAGTGTTCAGATCAAATCAGGGCATTGTATAACTGAAAGATTAAGTAATGTGGAATTAAATTCACTTAATCACTGTGTTTAAATGTAAACAGACCGCTAAATCGATGTGTTTACTGCCCTCAGAATAACATGCAAGGATGTGCTTCCACTGTTATCAGACAGAAGATAAGTGGACAAAGACTTTTGGTGAGTTTCTTTGCAAACAATTTTTCACATTTGTACCCTAATTGTTCAGAAACTACTCTTTCTGTCCCTCTCGCAGTCACAAAATATACTAATCTGTTCAGGATCATATCAGGGCTGTGCTTGTTTTCAGTTTGTCATTGTAATTACATCCTTGTGAGCAATTATTATTATTGTGTTTATAGTACTGAAAACAGCAGAATAATTACATTCCCTGGCGCTGTTTGTGCCAGTTTTGAAAAAATAAAATAAACTGTTGTAACATTTGTAGCAAATAAGACGTTTGCTGCTGTTTGTTTTTTTTAATCTGAATCGTAAGTCTTTAAAAGGATATTTCTTAACTAAATTGTAGAGCATACATTACGATGAAACTGATTGCATATTTCCTAAATGAAAAACAGGAGAGTTTACAGGATATGAAACCTGTGAAGCGTAAACTCCATCAGTTGCAAACTTCCCACACTCGCTCAGTGTGTAACAGCGGAACTCCAAATATGGTAATTTGTCACTACTTCTGCTTCGACATCACTCTCACTGCTTTGTCTAGATCATACACATTGTGTGTACAGCCTCTCAGGGCCTTCCTGATGTTTCTGAGAAGCTCAAAACTGTGCATGTCTGTGTTTGGGAGGGAGTAAGATCTGTGAAATGAGTCTCATGGCTAATAAAGCTGTGATCCACTCTTACTTAAGGAAGCATCTTTCAGTCTGCTTCAGTCATGAGGGGAAATGTGGTTTAAAGAGGATTTTATGCAGCAAATAACTGAAGTGTGCTTCCTATTATTTTAGTGTTTTGAGGATCCTAATAATACTTTAGTCAAACCTCCTTCGCACTTGCAGGCGACTTGCAGACTTTTGTGATCCGCTATTTCTCAAGGTCTTGTTCACACTACACAACCAAAATCTTTTTTTTTTTTTTTTTGCATGTTGGACATTAAAACTATATGTGGACGTGGTTTGACACTCTGTTCCGATACTCTGGCTGTTTAAATAAGTATGTTTTACATCACCAATCCGTCGACGTCCCTGTACAGCCTGAAATTATTTGTGCTTTAAACAAATGTGTTTTATAATAGGAGGTTGTACAAGTAGATTCTCCATCGTTTTTTGATTGATGCTTTTATTTGTACATGATTTGATGGTGCCCAAACACTGTAGGAAGTACTAAACTCTCCTGAAATCTTGTGTCATTTTGGCTCCCTGTGCTCAGTATAACTCAGGGATAATCGTGTTTCCATTGTAGTGTGAAAAAACCTTTGTGTATTTTCACTCTGCCAGGGAACGGCGGAGTTATGTGACGATCGGTGTATGTTTGTCTGTGAATCTGTGTGTCTGTGTGAAACATCACTCAAAAACGGACCAACGGATTTGGATGAAATTTTCAGGGAAGGTCAGAAATGACACAAGGACCACCTCATTAAATTTTCATAGTGATGCGGCTTATAGTCTGGATCCATGGCTTTGTTAAGGATTTCCCATTGAGAGATATAGCTGCCAGCACGGCGTCGCCGTAACCACGACATGAACACTGTGTCAGTTACCTGGTGACGATCACATGATTGCGATCCTACTACAAAATGACCACGATTTATCTGCTGCAAATCATACAAGGAACAATTGATTAAACTGTGGGGTGTTTCTGAGTCCCATCAATTCCTGCAGCCTGCTACATATTTAGGTCACGCAATGTAGCAAATCCCAGCCAGACAATGGTGAAGCTCCTGGTGTTTCACAAAGCCTTTATTTCCGTTTGGCCGTCAGCCTTATTTTGAACACAAATTCACCTTTCTTCATTCCTTTCTTCAGGAAAAACCGTAAGGGCTTGTCCCCATGCCATCTAAGTCCTTATAAGTTTCTACACATCCATTGCTAGACAGCAACAGTGTGGAACCGTTTTCTTTCATCTTCACATGAATTTTCGGACTTTTCGGCAGCGTCTTCATCGTGTCAAGAAACCACTTCTTAGATACACACTTCCTGTGCCGCTGGAATGGTTACAAAATAAAAGCCCATAACATTAAAAATATGCCTTCAAAATAAAAGCCTGGAGGGAACGGTTATTTTAACACTAGCAAAACAAAGGCTTGCCAAAAGTGATGAACTGATCAACAGGCCTTTATAAGAGTAATTTATACATGATTTGGTATCAATACATAACATGCACATGCATAACACATGCCTGTGCTCAGCTCAAAGTCATTTTTTATTAAAGATTTCATCCATCGAAAATGATACGTCAGCTGAGCAGCCTTGGCGGAGTACTGCGCTCTCTGAGTGCTTTTCTTGTTGCTGTCTGCTTTCAAAGTCAGTTGCAGAAACCATGGATCGGCCTTACCAGTGCAAACATACAGTCTTTCCTAAAGATCTGATTTCACAAACAGACTTGCCTGCAGTTTGAGCGAAGCCTAAGGTCCACAAGAAACTCTAAATTTGTATTTCAAACTGAAAAATCTCAACAACTGTTGACACATTACCATCAATTTCGCCTCCGATTTTTAAGGTCCTCAGAGGACTTTGGTGATCTTCTAACTTCTTTGTGCCAACAAAGGGTTGTCACTTTTTTATTAAGTGGCATGTCTCAACATTGTAGAATAAACCGGCAACAAGATTTTGAACAGGCATTTATGATTACCAGATGATACATGCTAATGACTATGATGAGCTCATGCATGCCTTTCCTTCAACACAATATTCTAATTCATTTTCAGATTGCTCAGTAATTTGGTCTATAACCTAAAGGCCTACAAAACTAATTACAGTTCCATCAGTCTCAGCTTTACTTTGAATTTTTTGATTGAGTGCCAATTACCAAAAATCAAATAAACCTAAACCCAGATAGCGAACGTTGTTAAAAATACTACTGCTTGGGGCGACCCATAAACAGGGGCTATAGTCCCCATTGCAGCCGCCTGGGTTTGATTCCAGCCCAAGGCCCTTTGCTACAGGTCTTCCCCCCATTCTTCTCCCTACTTTCCTGTCTGCCTCTCTACTAACCTGTCTCACAAAGCCAACAAAAGGCCAAAAAAAATAACTACTGCTAATTACCAGTATCTTAGTATTGCCTTTGTGAGCATGCCAGCAAGCTAATTTTAGCATATTCTATGTCTCACAAACACATGATGAGCATGCTGTATAGAAAGAGTGATTTATCTCTTTGTCCTTGTGTGTAACCTTGTCCTCACCATGGGTGTTTGACGGAACGCCGTTAATATTTAATCTACTTCCTCATCGATTCATGTCCTGACATCTTTAGCTCTAAAAGGTAATCACTGTAAAGACATTTGTCAGTCTGAGAAAGGTTTTATCTCCTGATGAAGTGAGTTTCAGTAGGTGGTGCTCTTTGCTTCCTCTATCATGAGTGTTGCTGCTCATTGTCACAATCCAGTTCCTCTTCTGTGTTTGACAAACGATCTGAAATTGCCTCTGGCAGTGAAATGTCACTTCCTTCATTTTATAACAGCAACTGCTTTGATGATTTAGTGTAGGTTGAATCACCGCTGTCTTACACAGTAAAATGAGACAAAGCGTGTCTTTATTCACCAACAATCTACATGAGGTTTTTTTGTTCTACTATCTAGCATTTTAAGACATAAGCATATAAGCTGGATTTTATGGCATCACAGCGAGTTTGGAAGCTAATCATGGTCAGGTGTGCAACTTAGACAAAAACCTTCCCTACGCATAAACTGGCCTTTTAAAGGAAATAGTCTTTTTTTTTTTTTTTTTTTTTACATCTTATTTGAATCAATGATTATTCAAAGGAGAATATTTCTACGTATCTTATCACTTGTCTGAAAATAATCTTTACATTTACAACATGTATCTGCACTAAAATCATTAAATGTGAAGAATGTGATTTTCATCTAATGCCTTTTTTTAAAATAAGATTTAGTGAATAACTCCTCTAAGGTGAGCCGTTTTAACATTTAATAGCCGAATTGAGAAGATTATTTTGACTAGTCATAATTAAACTCTTATTAGTCAGCATTTTTCTGTAACGGTCATTCGGACCAATCAAAATGAGCGTCAGAAACATCTGTGGCTCAGTTTTAACTGGTCAAAGTAACAGTCAGATGTCATTATGACTGATCCAAGTTGTTTGTGCTTGACTGCCCTCATATGAGATTTCCCAGTGGATACTGGACCAGCAAAGAATTTGAACAGTGTGTCAGAAGTGATAATGGTTGCTGTGGTGAATAAGATCATAAGAAGATGCTGTAAAATAGAAAGAATGTATAAGCGAGGAGTTGGTGGAGAGTGAGCGCTTCTATCATTTGACTTGTGGTTGAAATTTAGCATAAAGTTGCTCTGACAGGCTAGTAAAACAACATGTCATATGCAGCGTCATAGTATGTTTGAAACACAAGCTGCATCTCCCACTTGCAATAGCTTCGGACGTAACTACAGACATCTGCAATGTCAATTCACCAAGTCAAAACTCTAATTCACGATATCTTTAATTACATTTTGACTTGGCAGGATTCCAGCTGAAGATATCTGCATCATTTTGACTAGTTCAAACCTAATTTAAGATATCTAAAAAGGGCAATGTAGATATCGTAAATTCGGGGGAATTAAAGATATCTTGAGCTAGAATTATGACTCCTCAGAGTAAACTGTCCACAATTCACACTGTGGATATTTTCAGCTGAATTGTAGATATCTGTAATGAGAAATCCAATACATATGAAGGGTAGGCGTGACATCATTTGCCCTAGGAAGAATGACAATGTGGATATCTGAAATGACAATTGTGGATAGAAAGAATGACATTGTGGATATCGAAAATGTTCCTTTTTGAAGTAGGAAAAACTAAATTATGGATATTTGCAATGCATAAATTACAATGGCCTGCCATACTCCTCTCAGTTTGCAAGTTGTCCCTGCCTGTATATATGTCGAAGTCCGCCTCAGATGGATTCACCCAGCGCCATTCTAGTGTGTCCTGTGAACATTTGCTTATAGATACAACAAGGGGAGAAGAAGGATGAGGTAAGATTGAGGGAAAAAGGGCAGAGGGAGTGACAGGGACAGTAAATCTGGCACATGTAAATATACTAACTCCACCATTAAGATGCATTTTTGACAATTTATTATCCATGCATTATCAAAGATGTCTTGTTTTTCTTAAATGCATGTAACAACAGTGTGCCCCGACTGATACTCACTGCGCTGAGAACGCAGCAGAACAGAGAGAAGAGACATTTATAACATTTATAATGAGTTGTGTTTGACTCATCAGGAGCTCAGCATGTGTCTAAGGGCAGCGAGGGTCTGCACTGTGGACTCATCCAATGTCTTCCAGCCAGTGTGCCGCTGCTGAGCGTTGCCTTTGGCCGACTTTGCATATTCATGTGATGTTTATATAGTAGATGGAGCAAAGGTCATAAAATCCTCAAGTAAATAGATGCAAGTAAGGAAGCAGCACAGATCTTCGCTGCTCATATAAGACAAAATCAAGCTCTGCCTCGAATGCATCGCCTTCGCATCGTACCTACAAGGTCTAGAATGAGACATGAAAAAAAGCTACTTAATTCTGTGTGAGCGGTGCATGGCTGTAAACTACAGTAGGGATAGCAATGACAGTCAGTCAGCACGGCTCAGATAAAGGTAATCTCTGTCTTTCTGATGCCATGTTCACTCACAGAGGTAGACAGGTTAAAAGAGATATGTAGCAGATCAAAAGAACTGTCGGCCTCCATCTCTGTGAAGCTGCCTGCGTGTGGCGGCTGTGTGTAGAAGTCACTTTCAGCTTCTATCATATCAATATTACAAACAAAGGCCAGTCAAAACGGATGGCCTGTGCACACATCTGTAGTAAGATATATATATAATATATCACTGACTCTGTTGTTGGTATCAAACCTCTACAGCAGCCAGCTGAATTACAAATAGTATGGGGTTTACAAGGAAGGCTTTAAAAATGATACATAGGCTACGTTTTATTAAAAAGAACTAATTTTTCTCTACAGAGATTAAGTGTTAATACAGTCCAACTTTAGCCTCACTAAATCTAATTTGAATTCTGACACGGTTGCCTTGTAAATGATAAAAGAGGAAACAGGCCAAAGTATAACAGCCATAAAGGTGAAAAACACTTTAAACCATAATTAGCTTGTCGTGCCTGTAATTTTGGAGCATTTAGTGCAGATTTGGGAACATGTCCTCATTTCAACAAGATACATTATACAATTTACAATTTCATTTAGCAGATGCTTTTATCCAAATTGGCGTACATACAACATGAGATAGGTAGGCAGGGCAGCACTAAGGAACTTGCCTAAGTATCCTCACTGGACAACTGTGATTTGAACCACCAAAGTGTGCCAAAGTCAGGGGTGCTAATCTCTGAACCATCCAACTGCTAAAACGGCATATGTGTCGAGGCCTCCGC
Organism: Amphiprion ocellaris; assembly: GCF_022539595.1. NCBI lineage: Eukaryota > Metazoa > Chordata > Actinopteri > Pomacentridae > Amphiprion > Amphiprion ocellaris. The sequence continues at coordinate 23,251,138 of NC_072781.1, read as the reverse complement.
TTGTAGTTTGTCACTGCAGAAGCAAACCACACATGAACAGAAACAAAAGTGATGGTTTGCTATGTGCCTGGTTTTGGGTCAAAGTGAGATTTCACGCTGAAGCAACACATATTTGTGACTGGAGGTTTTGTGCTTTGAACTTTGGCAGCTGTACACAGATTTCTTGAGTGTTAGGGTCTTAAGTTAGCTTATCCAAAATCTGTACATGTTTAGATACTGCAATTTCAAGCAGCTTTTTTAAAAACTATGTTTACATGGTTAGATCATTTAAATTGCTCAGATCGGATCGTCATTGTTGTCCCCATGTCCCCCAAAATCTGCATTTCGACAGAGCTAAACTGCATTGTCAGTTCTGTTTTTAAAGACATGTTTTTTTTCTCTCTCACTTTTAGGAAGGAAATGGCATTTGGGAAATAGTTCTCACTTCAAAAATACATTTTCTCAAAATGCTAGCGTTTGTGTTCTGTGATTGAAACATTATTCTCAGACACAAGACTTGTTTTCACGTGTTTTCATTCGTTTCCACAAGTTGTTTGGTTAAGTTTAAGTACTAATTCTTTAGGTTTAGGAAAATGTCAAAGTCTGGGTTCAGATAAATTGTTTCACCAGGTTAACCTAATGTTTAAAGCTTTCCCCCATTTTCCTGGTTACCAGGAAGTTACCAGTCCAGTCCCATCTCATATGTGATTGCAAAGGCATAGATTTTTCAGGGGGATTGCAGGAAGTTTACTCATTGATGATCTTTTTTCTTCAGCATGCCAACCACAGGTATGTGTGATATGTCCTGAATGTGTACAAAGCTTTAAACATAGATATAAATCTGTCTGCAACACTTAGGAGCTACTAAAATCCAGCCATCCATCCATTATCTGTACACCGCTTCATCCTCAGTAGAGTTGCAGGGGGCTACCTATGTACAATTTAGAATTACCAATTAACCTCAGTATATTTTTGGGCTGTGGGAGGAAGCCAAAGCATCTGAGAAAACCCATGCATGCACAGGGAGAACATGCAAACTCCATGCAGAAAGATCCCAGGAAGGCTGGGATCTTTCTGGTGGGGGACCTGGGATCTTCTAACTGCAAGGCTAAAGTGCTAACCACTGAGCCACTGTGCAGCCCGGAATTTAAATCGAAGAATTTTATTTATCACTTATTAGAGAAGGTGAGACATGAACATCTAAAGGTTGGAGGTTACATCTCCAAACAAAAGACACAAAAGAGGACAGAGGAATAAATCTTGCCTACTCTATGATGTATTTTTTAAAAAAATCCTCAAAACACAGGCAAGTGTTTGACATTCGAAAGGAACCCCAATGTTCCCACTAATGTTGAGACACTCTTACACCCACATGCGATTGATGAAGTGAAAAGGAGCAATAATTGGAAAGCAATGAGCAAATGGCAAGGTCAGGGTTAGGGTTAGAATAGTTGATTGAGTGCATTTTTGATTTTCAAAACAAAACTGATCATAGTTAAGTTGTAGAGGAGCAGAACTTTTTGGAGACATGACTCCAGCATAGCTCTAAGGATGTCAGTGTCACTCTATCAGCAGCACCACTTTAGTCCGGACTGAAATATTTCAGAAGCTACAGGATGAATTTTTATACATTTTTGTATTTCCCAGAGGATCCGTCCCACTGATTTTCATGATCCCTTTAGTTTTACTGTTGCTTCAGTATGAGGCTGACATTTTTGTTTTTAGTGAAATGTGAAACAACTATCAGATAGATTCAGATTAACATTCAGGGTACACAAAAGAAGAATCCCAATGACTTTGGTGTGATCTCACTTAAATGCTTCTTACTCAGCGTCAGTCCAGTGTCACACCAAAATGTGTAATAGCTATGTTGGTTCATAGTGCAATTTGTGTTGTTTTCACAAACAAAAGTGATAAAATTGCGAGATGCCGATGGTTTGGAGGCAGCTAGAACTCAGTAATTCTGGCACCTAAACTTAATTAAGCAGTTTTACAGTGTAGCTCAAAGCCAAGACTGTCTGAAAACGACTGAACATGACAGCTGATAAGGAAAGTAAGTCACTACGAAACAAAAAAAGAATGATGTGCCACATGGGAGTCAAACTTGAGTCTCCTGAGTAAAAGTTTCATGTTTCCTTGATTTCCCCCATCAGTCTGCTAATGTGCACACTGTTGCGTTGTGCTATGTGAAAAGCAAAAGAAACTCGACTGAACAAGTGTGTGATCTGGAACACAGCTTTATTACTCCGCCAAGGAATGCGGCAGACTTATGGGACGATCGGCGTACGTTTGTCTGTCTGTATGTCTGATAGCAACAATACTGAAAAACGGACTAACGGATTTGGATGACATTTTCAGGGAAAGTCAGAAACAACACAAACACCAAGTGATTAGATTTTGGCAGTGATGCGACTTATAGTCTGGATCCAGGGATTTGTTAAAGATTTAACAATTTTAAAGATAGCCACATGCCGTCACTGTAACTATGACAACAAGTGAACACTATGTCACCTGCCGGCTGACGATCACATGATTGCAATCTTATTACAAATCCACCGCTGTGGACTTATTGGGACTAATCGTTGGAAATGATCAAAGGAACAACTGATTAAATTGTGGGGGTGTTTACGAGTCCCATCAATTCCTGCCGCCCGCTACATATTTAGGTGACACGATTCGGTATCTGTACATAACGTACACCTGCATAACATACGCCTGTGCTCAGTGCAAGTTCATTTTTTTATTAAAGATTTCATCTGTCGGAAATGATACGACTGAGCAGTCTTGGTGCGGTATTGTGCTCTCTGAGTGCCTTTCTTGTTTTTGCTAATGCTACCTAATAACTTCTAAAGTAAAAATGTGAAAATCATGCACAGGATGACTTCTAGTCTATCTGTCTAGGAACAATAAAATATTTATTCTGTATTTGACTCGCACATTATAATGCAGTTGATACAAATTACGTCAATTCCAGCACAAACTGAAGCTCAAAAAGACTGAACCAAAGTGACAATATTTCTGTTCACACATGCAAACTGGCTTGTATGTAAATTGTAAAAACATGTGAAGCTTTTAGATGTCACTGAGTGTGGTTCTACACTAAGTAAGGGCTCCAGGTCTGTAGTAGAAAGGAGAGGCTGCAGCTTGTAGAGCTGTTGTGTCTCATTTGAACAAGCACAGACACCCCTATAAATAATTCAATGTGGGAGCAGTACCTGAGTATCCACTGGGGCTGACTATTTGATATTTTATTCGGTGTCAAAAGGCTAAGTCTGATTTTATACTGATGCTTTTTTTCCCCTCCTGTAAGCCGGTGTGATGATCAAGCGTGTATCAGGGAGGGCAGGGTTCAGTTCTTTGAAGGAGGTAATGCTTTTCATATTAAGTGATCTCACTCTCTGATTTACAAATCACAAGCTCTGCCTAGAGGGTTATGCGATGCTATGGTGCTATGGATTTATTCTCAGAGATAATGCATCCTTTTGTTGCACCAAGGTCCCCATATCCACTCACTAAGCTGCCTTGCCCCCGCCACTGTGGAATTTCTCATATAAATCAGACACAGCTTGAAAAACTACTGTTTAATCAACTCGAAGCATCTTAACAGTACATCATTACACCTGTTTCACAAGAGACTCTGCACAAAAAGAGCCATCCATACATTATTCATATCTATATTATGTACGACGCAAACCTCATACTCTTATGACAAGCTTCTCTCTGTTTCTTCATTTGACATCTAACAAACGTAAACACACAATTTCCAACTTTCCCAAACATTTATTGTCATGGATCATCATCACATTACAGCAAATTTTAAACAGGCAAGAGACAGAGCAAGTAACGACCTGGAGTAATGAATTATGAATGAAGAGGGGAATACATAATTTAGCGAGAATTGTTGAATATTTTATGGTAATCATTTTCCTTTCATTTACGAATTACAATTGCCTTACTGCAACACAGACATTAAAATGCAACAAAAATTACAAGGCAGTCGTATAAGCTTTGGTTTTTTTTAAAGGTTTGATAAATTAGAAAATGATGGAGGTGTTGTGTTTTTGGATAGATGAGGGATCTTAGCTGGAAGGTCAGCAGTTTTTACTCAGACGAGGACAACCTTGCTTTAATTTAATTTTGTGTCATATGTGATACTGGTTTAGGACTTAAATCATCCATAAATACAAAGATATGTTTTGAAGCTCCTATTCTCAAGTTTGTTTGTTTTTTATTGTCAGTGGTCTGAATGTAATGTTTGTAATAATCTCTGTCACTGCAGCTCCCACAGTGTCCTTTGACTCAGTTTAGAAATACAATGAGGGCGACATTAAAAAATAAACTGTGCTTTTGAAATGGCCCTTAGTGAGATACTGCCATCTACTGGTAGCTGAGAGGTAGTGCATTTCTATCACCTCTGCTCAAAAGCATGTTTGTTGAAGGTGAAATAATTTCAACATCGCATCTGATATCGTGAATCATACCTGTGAACTCTGTCGTCTCTCATTTTCACACCATCTTGTCAGTTTTTTTGCAATTAATTTTTCTGATGCTTTTGCAGAGCCTGTCCCACAGTGACTTGAGCAAGTTTAGTCTCATCCACCGGCCGTAAGTAACACTTTCCTAATTCTTGTGTTTCTTTGTTCTTGTTGTCTTTTGAGGTAAATCTTTTAGGCAATTGTTGACAAAATACATCTTTCTATTATTGTTTATCATCATATCATTGAAAAGCCCAACCAGGGACGGCAATTGAAAATTAGCTTAATGCTATGCACTCTATATACATCAGATGCTTTCTATGTCAATTGCATGGTCCCTGATGAAATAAATAAGTCACATATATATATATATATATATATATATATATATATATATATATATATATATATATATATATATATATATATATATATATATATATATATATATATATATATATATATATATATATATATATATACACATAAGCATGGGATGTCTAAAAGCACTGTTTTTGGCAGTACAATGCCATAGATATTGATGGAAGGCCATAAGTGATTTTGGTTATTATCAAGAAAACCATGGAAACATGGCTAGATATTAGCTCTTAAATTAAACTCTTTTGAGCTGTTTTTGTTGTTATCATTATATTTGTCTAAACATAAGTATCTTTAGTTGTGAATAAGAAATTGAAGAAACCAAGGGTGGTCTAAAAAATTTTTCCATTACTTTATTTATAGATATATATAACTTAAAAGATTGTATTCAGCATCACAAAAGTAATTTTGTGCAAAAAAAAAGCCTATGTAAAAATGCATCTTCAAAGAGCATTTCCTATTTCAGTGACAGAAGTATTGCACAGATACAGATCCCTCACATTGTGATTTCATCGGCAACCCAGATACTTCCTTGTCTGCATCACAGAAAACCTACCGAGGAATTACGCTGATTCTTAGAATCTGTGAGCATTTACAACTCCCTTTATTCCAGATCTGGACCATGTACAACACCTAACCTTTGTTCTAAACCTGCACTGTTTAAAGCCTGTGGATTAACTTATCATGCACAATACAAGTGACTCTACGAATCTACTTTGTACAACAAAATTTCTATTTTTACTTTAATATAAGGTGCAGAAATGCAGTTGCAGTGTACGTATGATGTGTGCGTGCGTGCGTGCGTGAGTGCGTGCGTCCGTGCGTGCATGCGTGCATGTGTGTGTGTGCATCCAGCTGGTTTGTACTTTGTGTGTGCACGTGCAGAATGTGTGTAGAAGTTTATCTGGTTGCCTGACTGCAGCTGCACAGTCATCTGCATCTGTTTGTTCTTGTTTGTGTGAGGTAGTCTCTGTCCGTGTCTCCCCTGAGTATGCATGAGTGCATCTCACAAACACCATCAAGTTAAATTTAGTCAGGAAAATTGGCACAAAATGTGGAATATATTGATGTCATTTTTTATGTAATTTTTAATCTTATATATAACAAATTAAATAAATGGTGGATTAAAATAAATTTTAAAAAAGACATTGTTGAAACTGAAGCTTTACTGCTAAAATCTACATGGAAATAAACACTTTATTTGCAAAGAGATATTCATTTACTTTTTTTATTGTTTATGTGGCCTAGTTTCTACCAATGTAAAATCAGTTTCCAAGTTCACTTCACATTCAGTGTCATTACATAATTATGGTAGGATGATGCATGTGAGTACACTGCTTGTATTCTTTTACTCTTTTCCATCCATCCATTATCTATACACCACTTAATCCTCATTAAGGGGCTGGAGTCTATCCCAGCTGACAGGTTGAAGGCAGGGGACACCCTGGACAGGTCACCAGTCTATCGCCAGTGAATGCAACATGCACTATTTATTGAATTCTATCCATTCTTTTTAAAGACACTACCATTCAAAAGTTTGAGGTTATCTAGGCAGTTTCATATTTTCTATGAAAACTCACACTTTTATTCATGTGCTAACATAATTGCATAAAGGTTTTCTACTCATCAATTAGCCTTTCAACACCATTAGCTAACATAATGTAGCATTAGAACACAGGAGTGATGGTTGCTGGAAATGTTCCTCTGTACCCCTATGGAGATATTCCATTAAAAATCAGCTGTTTCTAGCTAGAATAGTCATTTACCACATTAACAATGTCTAGACTGTATTTCTGATTAATTTAATGTTATCTTAATTGAAAAAAATGATTTTCTTTCAAAACTAAGGACATTTCTAAGTGACCCCAAACTTTTGAAAGGTAGTGTATGTATGAGCATTTATTGTTCCAACACACGGCACCTCTACAACAGAATGGACACCATGAAACAACTGGGTACACAATTTAAAGGAAATGATAAAAGGCTGATTGAGAGTGGAGTCATAGACCAGAAAACACAAGTTAGTTTGTCCACTTTTTGCATTATGTAGCTCCACATCTGCGCTACGTACAGTTAATGAGGTTGTCGGTACTGCCTGTGGATTGTTGTCTCACTCTTCCTGAAGGACTCAGTCAAGTGTCCAGACATTTTGGGGAACTGAATCATGTTACTGGACACGTCCATCGAAAACTGTCTGAATCCATTTCTGAGAGATCAAATTGTGACATTCAAGTGCCTGACTGCAGTCCTAACGAATATCCAGGAGCTTGTTTTCATCTTTCTCTTGTCATCAGTGGCGTTACGTCATTTGTATGAAGCTGCATTTTATAATGGCCTTTTATAGTCACTGGTCAATGTACTGGTCACTATCTGGTCATAGTCCTTTAAAGCCACACCTTAAAAGATGTAGATTGATACAGAATTAGTCACCAACGGAACAGCTCAAAAACATTTTGTGAACTGACTGAACTGAACCCTTTTCTATCCAACAACAATAGATTAACTTTTTTTTATTCTAACTCAGAAAAGACACATACTGTGTTTTTGTTTCAGTGTAAACATGAAATTTAAGATTGTCAGTCCTGAACTTCCATATGTTCTTCTTTTACTTCCTGTTTTCATATGATTATTCATACAACTGTTGAACCAGGAAATTATGTACAATTAGATCCTCCTATGCGCAGTGATTTGACCAGCTTTTCAGTTTCAAAAAGTCATCACCACACATATCAAAGACACAGATCATATACAGGAGGGCAGACAAAACAAAACATTTTTTGCAGTTAAATGTAGCCAGAAATAAAAGAAACTTTGCAACTCATTCAGCCAGTCTGTGCCCCGACATGACTTTCCATATAGAGAATGAACTGAAAACACTCTGTGGTGTGATTTTCCATACTGTATGAACATACATGTGCCCCCGGGTTTCACATTCATTTAGAAGAAGCAGCTTCAGACTGAATGAAGCTTGTTCTCTCTTGATATCACATGCAGCTGCTTCCTTAAAAATCCACAGCTGTGTCTCTTTCCTTCTTGAACAATAGCAATGTTTCTCACCACAGACAGCTTCCTGGTTTCTCCTCTTCTGCTGACTGTGATCTAAGGTTGAGCAGACATTTATTAGGCAAAAAATCCCCTGGTGACCACACAAACACATATAATGTAGTGGGTCATCTTCCTCACAGGAAAAGCTGCACACTCCTTTTGTTTCATCTTCCTATATATAGAAAATATTTAGGATTACAAAACCTTACTTTCCGTGACACAACATTCAGGACTGTACTTTTGAACCCATTTTAAAGCTCAAAACCGTCATCTATTAACATGCTCAAATCCACAGAGTCATAAAGAAACTTTGCCAGTCAATGTCCAGAACAGATTTGCAAAAAGAGAAAGTAAGTATAACTTAAAAGGAAACAGAGATCTTCAGAAAACCAAGATTTAGGACCGAATTAATGGAAGGCTCCATTTACATAAAAGGAGTCAATTTATCTACCAATCTAAAGAGTTTAAATCACACGCAAGATAGAAAAATGTGATTAAAACCAGCATATTAATAAAATATAAAGAAATGAATTAAGAGTTTCATAATGTTTGCTATGAGAGAAAACTCTGAAATGAGTGAAAGTGGCTGTGAAGGCCTCTCAGACTTTATAGTCATTTAGTTTGTTGTTTGTTTTTAATGCACATTATAAACTGATTGTTTGATACAAAGGGGTAGATGACATAAGTTTATTCTTCTTTCTGCTCCCTTTCTTCAGAAGTTTGGAAATTTTTGTTTTTGTATTGTATTGAAGTGGGGGGTTTTGTGTTTTTTTTTTGTCAACAATTTTTTTTTTTTTTTTAAGACAAAGATTGCTTTATTTATTAAAATTTATTAGTGTATGGAAGAGATGTACAACAACAAAATCAATGAAAATAATATCCCTCATAAGGATGATTATGCAATTTTTTTGCAGATAATAGAAAGTTAAGAAACTAAAGAGACATTTGTGTGTTAAATGGTGGTAAGTGCATGAGTGAAAACAGTTAAAAAAACCAGCCCACACTAACTTGAAGGCCTCCTCTATGAAGTTATCTGCAGCTGTTTGCATGTCTGGAGGGGTGAAACTGAAGAGAGATGTGATGCAAGAAGTTTGCTAAAAGTGCGGTCACTGAAATCTGTTTTTGTGTGAGTGCCAGGGGACTGGAAAAGAGAAGTGATTTTTCTGAGAGACGCATCTACAAAAAATTCCCTCCCTTCTATGACAAAGACGTGACTTTTCAAACACAACGTTCATTTACGATTCTGTGAACAACGTGGCAGCACAGATGTAACGCATGAGGCGAACGAGGCCTAAAAAGCAAACATGAATTTGGATACGTTGGGGGATACGTTGGGTAAACTTGCGTCTCCTGCCTCAGCAAAGATCCGGTAAGAAGTTTTATTTTAACTTTTGAACCTAAGCAGATGCTGACACATTGTCACTTTTAGTTCATTAGGTTTTACTGTGTATTAAACAGTGAATATTTGGCGCACAAACTAAATCAGAGTTTCTTTCATTTTTGACAGCAAAAGAGCTTGAAGCTTGGGCAAGGAAAGGCATGTCATTAGGAGAATCAAAAGCATTGCTTTATAAACAGTATAGTAAGATAATATAAACCCAATGTAGAAAGTGTTATTTCACAAAATTGAAGAGAAAATGAGAAGTATCAGATGTGAATACTTCAATTTTCTTTTCAAAGCACTTTTCAAAGCTGAAGACTAGCGTAAAGTTCATGTGTAAGACTTCTGCTTAGCTTGTAATTTTGCAAAATTTACTTCCTCAACATTTGTCTTTTTTTTTGTCTTTTTGTGTTATCCAGGCAGCTTCAGAAAATTGTCCAAGACATCAAGAAAAATGATGGCAGCTTCCTCAATAAACTAAGAAGGTCAGTCTCTGAGATGCCAATTTTTATTGCCCTTTTTGTTGTCTCATATGCTAATATTATGGATGAAAAATACACAACGGAAATATATCTGGAAATGTATGCGTGGTGTAACTTGAGAGAGTCTAGTGATCTAAAAATTCTCCATGTGGTTTACATACATGCATCAGTAGAGAATACCAATTCCTCTTTCACAGTCGTTGGAATAAGAGAGAGAGATACGAAGTAAAAATAGCTAAAACAGATGGCTTTTCTCTCACTTTCCTTTCCTGAAATGAGTCCCCTTAAGACACATAAAGATAGATACTGACACATGCGTTACAGAAGCCATTTATTTTCCAGTACGCCTTTAGAAAAATTATCCTCCTACACTTTTTGGTGTAGTTATACATGTATATGCAAATTAATTCATATTTAATGAGCTTCATTTTCAGATTTGAAAATAACATTTCGGTAAATTTTAAATTCAAAAACAAGTTTCATGGTGATATCTTTCAGTTGTTGTTTTTTTTACCTATAAATAATGGTTTCCAATGGCAGTACTTATAGACACCGATCTATGCAGTTTTATTTCTGTCTATACATCGAAAGCTTTGTTCATATACCATAACCCAGCAGAGCCTGATTTATAGAACATGTATTCCTGAAAACAATGCAAAAACTGTTTTTTGCCTTTTTTTATGATTTATGGAGTAATACAAAGAGATTTCCAAACCCCCCTCCTTAAAGACCTTTGACTCTAATGTATCAACAAAATGAAACAAGAATTTTGAACTTCACCTTATAAAGGTTCCGGTATGTGATCTGGAACTTAATGTACAATGCCGTTCAAAAGTTTGGGGTCACTTAGGAATGTCCTTATTTTTGAAAAAAAAAAAAAAAAGCAGTTTATTTCAATGAAGATGACATTAAATTAATCCGAAATACAGTCTAGACATTGTTAATGTGGTAAATGACTATTGTAGCTGGAAACGGCAGATTTTTAATGGAATATCTCCATAGGGGTACAGAGGAACATTTCCAGCAACCATCACTCCTGTGTTCTAATGGTACATTGTGTTAGCTAATGGTGTTGAAAGGCTAATTGATGATTAGAAAACCCTAGTGCTGATGTCACTGTCTTTCTGTATACAACAGACTGAAAAGCAAACCAGTTCCAAACGTGCCTGCAAGAGACTACAGAGGTAAGAACTGAGTCATCACTAGCGGTGTTTTCACAATAAAACGGCTTGAATGAAGCTGGACAGTTTGAGGTTTTCTCCAGAAGTCTTGCTCAAATGTCCATCCCTGACAGACACTGGATGTGAGGACATCACCCTAAGCATTGCTAAAGACTGTCTTCTGAGTCTGAGATTGCATCTTTTAAAGCTACAGATTTTGAAAATATCCACCTTATTTGTCTGGCTCGTACTGATGAAGAATTATTACTCCGCCAAGGAAGCGAAGCCTCGACGGAGTTATGTGACAATCGGCATTTGTTTATCTATCTGTCTGTCTGTTTGTTTGTCTGTCTGTTAGCAATATTACTCAAAAACGGATTTGGATGAAATTTTCAGGGAAGGTCAGAAATGACACAAGGACCAAGTGATTAGATTTTGGCAGTGATGAGGCTTATAGTCTGGATCCATGGGTTTGTTAAAGATTTCTGTATCATTGCGAGATAACGGCACAGCGTCACTGTAACTATGACAACAAGTGAACACTACATCAGCTGCCTGCTGACCATCACAATTGCGATCCTACCACAAATCCACCGCTGTGGGCTTATTGGGACTTATCTGTCGGAAAGGACACAAGCAACAATTGATCAAATTGTGGGGGTGTTTCTGAGTCCTATCAATTTCAATCGCCCGCTACATATTTAGGCCATGCGATTCGGTTTCCACATAACATACACATGCATAACATATGCCTGTGCTCGGTGCAAGGTCATTTTGTTTGTGGGTACATCTATATTAAATGGCCATATTCTATAGTACTGTGATTTCTGCCACATATCTTTTCAAGATTTCAGCTGTCGGAAATAATACAATGACTGAGCAGCCTTGGTAGAGTCTTTTTCTTGTTTTGACTTGCACTGATCGAAGTACTTTTGGTGGAGTGAAGGCTGTGGATTTGTCCTCACATCTCTCACAGTGAAGTTGTGTTATCAGGAGGGGAATTTTAAACAATATTTGTCTGTCCTTCTGTACAGAAGGAATGATTATAGCAACCAATAACTCTTTCCGTGTCCATATTGTTATAATAGTAGACTCTGAAATACATGAATCTGACATTTATAAGCCCCCAGTCTCCAATTTGTATTGGGCAATTAAGTTCCTGTGTGTAAAAAAGTAAAGAATCTTCCAAAAACCATTACATGTTCACACTCACACTCACACCTACAGTCATTTTAGAAACACCAGTCAACCTACCTATATCTACTTTAACAAAATCATGTTAACTTAAAGTCCACCTACAAGGTTTTAATCTCATGCACTCATTCACTAGAAGCTAAAGTTAATAGGTAGCGCTCAAGTTAACACTATTTTGTCAAACTATCACTTCCAAAGTCAAAAAGTGAACTTTAGCATCAACGTTTTAATGTTTCTTGGTATAAAAACTGCTTCAATTTAAGCTTATTTGACTAATTATAATGATAATGATGCTTATCAAGACAATTAAACTCAAGATAATCACATCAGGAAAGGAAATGTTTGGCAAGGCTCACATCAGCTGCTTAGATTTCAAACAGTTTTAAGCAACAACAACAAATAACACATATAAATGGCTTTTATTTCACTACAGCTTCACTTTGCCATGATAGAAGCTGTCATGCCTGTTAGCTGTACAAATATACAACATAAAAATATTCCAAGTAGCACTTCATCCTTTCCCAGATGTTGTTCTGAGTGCTTAATTATGTGAAGCTTCAGCTCAAACTACAAACTACTGCTGAAAACAGTGATAAAGTGGCTTGGTGAGAGATTACTCAATAGTTCAAGAGGTGAGGAAACACGCTCTAGTGGTTCCACAACAGAGCAGCTCACTTAAAGTCATGGTTTTCTGTTAAAACCAGAAAATGTGCTCTGACACCTGCTCAGTCTAATTTATTTCTGGTGTAAAATGTTTAAAGGAAGCGGTTTTAAATGAAACACACAACTCAAGCATTTTCCTTTACATACTGGAAATCAATTCCAGGCTCAGTATTCAGTTTTTGTTTTGAAATCCCTGAAATCTCTGCGTTCACAGATGACAACGGGGAAGATGATGACCAGCTGTCTGACCCTGACTATGTAAGTTGGACTAAATGTAAATTGTAATTAAACAGATGCTTTGGTTTGTGACAATGAAACATTGGAAGCGTGTTGTTCTCAGGATAATGACATGTACGAGGATCCACGTGAGGATGACAGCTACGAGCCCCCGCCCAGCCACAGAGCCTTCGCCACAGCTTCCTCTGCTTCCTTCCCACGGGGGGAGTATCTCGGTCAGATCACTCATTTGACATTTTTGCTTTGCTGACATTTGCCATTTTTGTTCCTACAAGCACATCCATCCATCCATTATCTATACACCGCTTAATCCTCATGAGGGTTGCTGGAGTCTATCCCAGCTGACTTAGGGTGAAGGCACCCTGGACAGGTCGCAGGCACACTCACATTCACGCCTACGGACAGTTTAGAATTATCAATTAACCTCAGCATGTTTTTGGATTGTGGGAGGGAGCCAGAGAACCCGGAGAAAACACACACATGCACAGGTAGAACATGCATACTCCACAAAGAAAGATCCCAGGCCCAGCCCGGGATATGAACCGGGGATCTGCTAGCTGCAAGGCGAAAGTGCTAACCACTGTGCAGCCCCTTACAAATACATGTCTAATCTTTTTTTAGTTCTTCTAATGATGCTTTTCAAAATTCACACATGTGGAGTCTTGTTCACATGTCTCTCCTTTGCAGCCATCACTGGCTTCCAGGTTCATTTAGATAAACCAACATGTGCACACTGTTGAACCAAAGGCTTCATAACTGTGTGTCATGCAAATTCTAATGTCCTGCTTCTGTTTCTGCTTCTGCTTCTCCTTTTCCAGACAGCTGCCGTAACCAGCCCAGCAGGCCCCCCAGGAAGCCCCTCCGCCCAGGCAAAGCCTCCAAACAACTGCCCCCTGAACCCACCCAGGAGGGGAGTGATGAAGTAAAATAAAACTTTGACTCCTTACACTAGTTTATTTCACCATGTACTGTGTATTGGTAAATACTTTCCAATGACTGTGGGGATGCTGTTATTTTGTAGGAAGACTACATAAATCCAGACGCCAGTAATGATGATGACAACTATGTAGAACCTGCAGAGAATCTGCCTGCCAGTAAGATGCACATCAGAACATAGAGCAGGAAGACTTAATACTATGTAGAATCAAAGCAGAAATGTGGATATGAATGCAATTATGAGAAAAAGCATAAAATAATGAAAAATGTCAAAAATGCTGTCCATGCCTCTCCTCAGATAAAATGTTGCATGATGGCAACAGAGCTGGAAGGGACCACCCAGTGCTGCCTACACAGTTACCAGAGCGTCCTCCCAGTCCTGGTAGGTACAGCACAAGTTCACAAGTACACACTCGCTGCTACTATCATGCAGTCTAACCACATGTTGAATAGATAATCTGAAAATTTACCACAAGAGGAAAAGGTGCAGGTGATCCCACTCCTTTTATACTTATGTTGAATATTACACTGAAATGCAAAAATGTAAATCTTGTGGTGGTGCTGGAGGAAAGATCGAGGGATCGGTAAAGTCAGTAGAGTTTATCCTCAAGGGATCATTAATGTCAGTACATAATTTAATGACAATCAATCTTTCAGTCTGGAATGTAGTGATGGACTGACCAACGTTGCCATCCTAAGAGCCATTCTGCCAGCATGGCTAAAACAGGGAAAAGTGAAGCCTTGTTTGGGATAAATAACAGTTGGACAGTCAGAACCTGTTAGTCACAATGTCCCGGGAAGATACCACTGCATGCTGAAGAACAATGAAACAATCCCATCCAGCACCAGAAAGAGGCTTTTGTGGATCTGATTAAAACATAATTTAATTGTTTTGGTTGTTTTCTTCAGATTTTTATGAAGTCCCAGACAAAGAGGTAGGCTGTTTAATGTCAGTTACAAGTATTTTAATTAGAATTATTTATCTGTGGAGATGAATATTGGTTCATTTTATGGCATATTTACAGGAGAATTCTTCAGCTCCTTCAACAAGCAGGTGAGTTTGGAACTTTCTTGAAACTTTCTTGACTTTACTTTCACGAAATTGGCTAGATATACGATATCATGTGTGAAATACAACCAAGTGCATTTATTCAGCTACCATTTTTAGGTACACTACCGTTCAGAAGTTTGGGGTCACTTAGAAATGTCCTAATTTTTCAAAGAAAAGCAGTTTTTTTCAGTGAAGATGACATTAAACTACTCAGAAATACAGTCTAGACATTGGTAATGTAGTAAATGATTACTGTAGCTGGAAACGGCTGATTTTTAATGGAATATCTCCATAGGGGTACAGAGGAACATTTCCAGCAACCATCACTCCTGTGTTCTAATGCTACATTGTGTTAGCTAATGGTGTTAAAAGGCTAATTGATGATTAGAAAACCCTTGTACAATTATGTTAGCAAATGACTCAAAGTGTGGCTTTTCATGGAAAACATGAAATTGTCTGGGTGACCCCAAACTTTTGAACGGTAGTGTACAATTTTGAGATATACTAAGTTAAATTGCAGTCTTACGCCTCAATATTTATTTGACAGCTTTAGTTATAGGATACTTTGATTTGATATTTAAACTATGGATTAAAAAAAATTATATTTCACGTGGTTAAATATTTAACCAAAGATTTTTTTTTTTTTCAGAAAAGTTTGTAGATAGGTTAAATCCAAAAGAAGTGAAACTCTGTTTTGCAACACATCCAAATGCACATATCAGAAATTCCATTTATGTGGTAACCCTTTGGATATTCCAGCCCCCTTTGTTGGGAACCACTGGACCAAACTGCATATAAAGTAGTTAAAAACTAGCTTTACCTTAACAGTACAATGCTTGTTACTCACTGATGCATCAGTATTAATAATGTACAAGCACAATTAGTTTTACTATTGACACTAAACTGAACTGATAATGCTTTCACTGAAGTAGGATTTTAAATACAGGACTTTATTTTTACCATGTGATATGCATACATCTACATGAATGACTGATCTAAATACTTCTTCCATCAGTGTCCAGTATAAAATGACAGCATTTTAGAAATTGTTTTGACTGTAGACTACTCCTTCATTTCCTTCTGTCTGTTTTACAGATTGTGTCCAATCCCAAGAACACAGTCACATTCTTTACCACCAGTACCAAGCCCCAGGTAGGACTAACAACTTCAGTTCAGAGGTCTCAGAGTTAAAGTCCCAGTACTACACTAACAATGACTTGTTGGTTTTGTAGGGGGAACATGAGGAGATCTCCCCCACCTGTAAGTGACGACTAATTTGCAAAAACAGATGCTTTGCAGAGATTTGATACAATTCACATTAAGACACCGACTTACTGATTTTGTGACTTCACAGGTTGAGGAGCCAACAGGTGCCGATGAATATGAAGTTATCGATCCAGATGAGAGTGAGTATTAAACCATGGAGCAACTGACTTGAACAGACCTTTACCATGAATCATTCAGACAAAGTGCGCCATCCAGAGGCAATTTTGGAAACATGTAGCTGTTTATCAAAATGAACAACATACACACTGTATAAACTGTCAGAGTTAGCACACATATACGGTTACAGTCAAAAATTTGGGCACACCTTCTCATTTAATGTTTTTTTTTTATTTTTACTACTTTCTACACTGTAGATACATACTGAAGACGTCAGAACTATGAAGAACTATGAAGCAAGATAGATGGAATTATGTAGCAAACAACTGTGAAACAATCCTAAATATGTTTTATATTTTAGATTCTTCAAAGTAACCACCCTTTGCTTTGATTACTGCTTTGCAAACCTTTGACCTTCTCTCAATGAGCTTCATGAGGGGATCACCTGAAATGGTTTTCACTTCACAGGTGTGCCTTGTCAAGGTTAATTTGTGGAATTTCTTGCCTCTTTAATGGGGTTGGGCCCATCAGTTGTATTGTGTTGAGCTGACAGCCCTATTTGACAACTGTTAGAATCCATATTATGGCAAGAACCAATCAGCTAAGTAAAGAGAAATGACAGTCCATCATTACTTAAAGAACTGAAGGTCAGTCAGTCTGGAAAATTGCAAAAACTTTGAATGCATCCCCAAGTGCAGTCACAAAACTATCAAGCGCTATGATGAAACTGGCTCATATGAAGAGGAGCCCCAGGAAAGGAAGACCAAGAATCGCCTCTGCTGATGAGGATAAGTTCATCTGAGTCACCAGCCTCAGAAATCACAAGTTAACAGCACCTTAAATTAGAGCCCAGATAAATGGCACACAGAGTTCTAGTAGCAGACACATCTCTACATCAACTGTTCAGGGGAGACTGCATCAATAAGGCCTTTATTTTCAAATAGCTGCAAAGAAACCACTACTAAGGAAAAGCAACAAGCAGAAGAGATTTGTTTGAGCCAAGAAACACAAGGAATGGACATCAGACCAGTGGAAATCTGTGCTTTGGTCTGATGAGTCCAAATTTGAGATCTTTGGTTACACTTGCACGACACAGAAAAGGTGAATGGATGGTCTCTTCATGTACAGTTCCCACCATGAAGCATGGAGGAGGAGGTGTGATGATGTGGAGGTGCTTTGCTTGTAACACGGTTGGCGATTTATTCAAAACTGAAGGCACACTGAACCAGTATGGCTACCACAGCATCCTGCAGCAACATGCCATCCCATCCGGTTTGCGTTTAGTTGGTCCGTCATTTATTTTTCAACAGGAAATGACCCCAAACACACCTCCAGGCTGTGTAAAGGCTATTTGACCAAGAAGGAGAGTGATGGATTGCTGCATCAGATGACCTGGCCTCCACAGTCACCTGACCTAAACCCAATCCAGATGGTTTGGGATGAGATGGACCGCAAAGTGAAGGCACAATGACCAGCAAGTACTCAGCATCTCTGGGAACTCCTTCAAGACTGTTGAAAAACCATTGCAGGTGACTACCTCATGAAGCTCATGGAGAGAATGTCAAGAGTGTGCAAAGCAGTAATCAAAGCAAAGGGTGACAATTTTGAAGAATCTAAAATATAAAACGTTTTGACTTATTTCACACTTTTTTTGTTCACTATATAATTCCATATGTGTTCATTCATAGTTTTGATGCCTTCATTGAGAATCTACAATGTAAGCAGTCATGAAAATAAAGAAAAACCATTGAATGAGAAGGTGTGTCCAAACTTTTGACTTGTCGTGTATATATCTGCACTGTGTTGCTTCTCTAGGTTCCAGTAACAGCCCTGCAGAGGGTCCTCCTCCACGTCTACCCAAACCTTTACCCAGAGAGTAAGCACCTTCACCTGACAATGTACCATCCAGTTACACACAATTAAGCTTTCATCTTTTTAAAAGTATTACAGTTTTTCTCTATTGATAAGACACTGTTCCTGAAAAATAGCACACATTTCCCAAAACACTGCACCCTATTTTCTTTATTAGGACACAATTCACAAAGCGCTGCACACTTGTGTCAAAAGCGCACTTTATTGTCAAAATTTGAACTTTGTTTTCAAAATTAAGACACACGAAGCAAAAGTAGGACACTGCACTGCTAAATACAAAACACTCTTCTCTCACTGTGTTTTCACATGAAGTATAAAAAACGATACAGTTCTCAAAAATGACAACTTAAACACAAATGCATCCTATAAGTGAATCAGAGGGGGCCATTGCAGTGCTTGACTGTACATTACAAAATAAAAATAATGTTAGACAAAAAATACCGAACTGTATTGTACACAGTACGGTATGCAGATATTATATATATATATAGTTCTGCTTCCTAGCGTTCACTTTGTGAAAAATGTGTGCTATGAGTGAAAAATGTGTTTAAATGAGCAAAAAACGTGTTCAGTCTTTTGCAAAAAGTGTGCAAGAGTTTTTGGAAACTGTGTGCAAACCATGAATAGTGTTCAAGGTTTTGACAGCAGAGTCCTGTTTTTGAGAAATGTGTGCAATCAGTTGGTGGCTGAGTGCAGTGAATAGAATTTAGTGTCTTATCAATCAAGAAAAAATGTAACAGAGCATCTGTTCATTTCATTTTTTCTCTCAGGAGGTCACCAAAACCACCTCCGGGACCGGTAAGAATGTCTTTTAATAAACAAAGTGTTTATAAAAAGGAAATACACAAACAATATTTGATATCATCTTTGCTTTACTATATAGTAGTAGTATGATACATGATAAACTGCTTTCTTCCGATATTACGCGGATTTTGTATCAATAGATATGATTAATTTTGAATATTTTTGTTACAGAGGCCAGATTTAAAACCAAGGGAATTTGAAAGTAAGTGTTTCAATTACCTCGCATTATTAGCTACACCATGCAGAGTGAGCATCTAATAAACACTAGAAAACCTGACACTGCTTCTATAAATTAAGATTTCTCCTGAAACCTGATTAAAGCCCACATTACATTTGCTCTGTGGATTCCTCTGCTGCCCCAGGAAGATTTCATTGTATACATTCACACATATGCTGCATATACAGAAGATATCAGTTACATTTATTTCAAACTCATTATCATATGCAGGTTTTTCACACTTATTCAATTTAAAAGAGGATGTAGATGAGTAGAGAGTTAAAATATACATGATAAGCGAACAGTTTTAATTTGTGGAATTTGTCTTCATTTTCTACTTCTTGGTAAACACTGAACAAGGTCATTTTAGTATGTCTGTATTTTCAAAGGCAAATCTCTCCCAGTGGTGCGTACTGAGCAGAAACCTCCTCCAAAGGCTTTTTCACTGGACTTGAAACGACCACAGTAAGAAATATAGCATACAGTCTAAAACTCTGCATTATATTTACACTGTAGATGTGTATGTCTAGCGCTGCTCAAATGAGGAAAATTGCCGTTAATCACAGCTTTGTGCTGTATATTTACTGTGTCTGCTCTGTTTGTGGCTCTCTTGTAGGATTCCTCTCCCACAGTTTACCTTACCAAGTAAGTATATCTCCTCCATGTGTTTCACAGCAGGCTAACAGTCAATTGCACAGGAGTTTGGTATTCTAACATGAAGTGACACAAATTGTTATGTTTGTTGTCTCAGAACCAGCTGAGGGAGGAAGTGTTTCAGCTGAAAATGGGTCAATACACCAGCAGAAGGTGCGCTCCTACGGCAACACAGTGTAAAGATGAGTAAATACTTTCATATCAAGAGTGATTGTTTAAAACTCTGATTTCCATTGTTTTGTTTAGGATGCAGATGTCTATATGAAGCCCTGGTATGCTGCTGCATGCGACCGAAAGACTGCATACGACGTCTTGTTCTGCGCAAATAAAGTGAGAATCTTATTATTGAGAAGGGAGAGCACTGTTGTTCTTTAAGCTGAGCAGTAGATTGATTATAGCCTGTTTTCTATTTAAGGATGGAGCGTTTATGGTGAGGAAGAGCTCTGGTCAGGACGCCCAGCAGCCCTATACATTAGTGGTGTTTTATAAGGGTAGAGTGTACAACATCCCAATCCGCTTTATACCCAGCACTCAGCAGTACGCTCTGGGAAGCGAGAAGAAAGGAGAGGAGGTACAGCAAAACACTTTTTTTATTTCTCATTGTGACTGTTAATATAGAGCTCTGTCGATTTTGTTCAATTGGCCAAAAGTGCATGAGTCACAGAAAAGGTCATGTTTGTCTGTCCAGGAAGCTGTTTAGTATGAGTGTGGTAATCTTGTACAGTAGACAGGACCGGATACCAAATAGTTAATTTTACATTTAAATAGTTCAGAGTTTAATTATTTGCACTGCAAAATAGCAGAAAGACCACAGGACACTGAAAGTAACACCGTACATGGACAGTTTAGAAGGTTAGAAGCTCCTTCAGGTGGTATGAGGGAGGTTTTTACTGCAAATGTGATCACATATAATCCTTCTTTCCGGTCACCAGCCAAATATTTTCACCTCGTTACAATCAGCAAAGCACGGGTTGGATTAATAGCATCAACTGTGACTCCATTTGATTCCAGTGTCCAAGTAGGACATGGCAGCATGGCTGTAGCTGGACACTTAGGAAATGAGTCACTTTGCATCATCCCTGGCAGCTTATGCCTGTAAGATGTGATACACGGCACTGTTGGATTAGTAGAAGTTTGTAAACTTCTAATACTAGGTGTTTCTGAAGGCACTTCACAGTGTAGGGATGAGGACACTCAAATAGTGGCAAACAGTAGATATGTAGTACTGGAGTACAGAAAACACAGCGCAAAACACTCTACTGACTACATTACTTATATTACACTAGAGTATTGTGCTATACTACAGCCAATACTCTATCAAATTGTAATTTGGATATGAGATTATGGATGGCAGGGTATTTTGAACAGCTCGATCAGGACAAGTTAAGTCCTGCTCATTGGCACAGAGCCTCAGATAGAGAAATTCAGTGTGAAACTGCAGGACTTGGGGTGAAAGAAAATAATTCAGTGTCATTCAGAAGTAAATATACAAAAAAAGTGTTGATGTTTTAGCAATCAGGTTTAGCTGAATGAGAAGAATGGATGACTTTAAACGACTTAATGAGTGCCGCCTCTTAACCATTTTTAGAATTTGTGTTAAAAATAATTTAAATGTATTTCAAGTAGCATATGTAAAAGTTATGTAAAAAGTTTAGCCTATTTTTGTAATTATGTCAACTTTATCTGGTTAATTTATCCACATCCTTTTTGTCAGTATTTCAGCAGGGTCTCCCACATCATTGAGAACCACCAGAGGACTCCTCTGGTGCTGATTGACAGTCACAGCAACTCCAAGGACACCACCAAGCTGTGCTACCCTGTCAAGCCCTAGATGACCTTTACTGATTGCAGACAGTCCAGTGATTGGAGCTGTACATCCCAATCTGCTGGGTTTACTGTCAGATTGCTTCTTACAGAAGTCACTGGGGCTGTTGCTCTGTCACATACCATCTCACTGGCTCAGCTTAGAATGAGTTACATTAAGCCTGAAGTTACAGAGGTTTAAAACGCACACAGAATGGTAATTTAGGCTCGATGGCTGTATCAGAACAACCTCGGGAGTTGCCCATTCAGGTGTGTAAGAGAACATCATCAGTGCGGACAATGTCAAGTCTTCTCAGCATGCACTGGGGCAGAGAAATGATCATAGTTTTCATCATCAGACCACAGCTCACTCAGAAGATAAAGGCATTTCAGTGATCCAAACAACACAGGTTCAAACCCATCTTAAACCTTTAACTGCAGCTAGACTAGTGTGACAGCAGCAGCCCCATTGTCTGAGGCTTTTCGCCTCCTTCATGCTGGATTTTTCCTGCATTGCTGGCCAAGCAGAGCTAAAATAGCACCAACGCAGAAGACTTTTCAACTTGTTTTATTAAGATGTTTTTTTAATGCTCAGTCAGTAAACAGTGTAATAAAATATATGCGAGGAATGAGTGAAGGAAGCACGTAGACAAATAAGTTGTTTATGGCGGCGTTACTTTGGAGCGTGAAAGCTAAAAGGTTGTATATTTTGTCTGAATAAAACTGTTTTCCTGTTTTGTACAGCTCCGCTCACATCTTCAGTCATAACAAATGCCACCAGGAACTGACAAACGGATTCATTTATTCTCTGTTCAACAAGTAATGCTTTCATACTCATGCACATTTGTTGCATAACAATAAATTCCAGGCACTTGGTGAAAATTCTCAGGTAATATTTTACAGTACCTCTAGCGGGAGTATGTACAATTATAAATCTTTCATCTAAATTGAAAAAAAGTATTACAGACACTCCAGAAACAGGGATTCATGCACAATTTAGGTACATCTGTCCAATGGTCCTTGACTGACAAACGCACATACACACAGGGGCCACAGTTCCCATGGTGTGGATACTGAGGGATCACGGCTGCATAAAGAAATGTGGAGCCACAGAAGGACACTGGTTGAGATTGTCGTAGGCTTAGGCCTGATAAGGTGAGGTAACAGGAAATATAAATCCTCCTTTCATAGTGCAATTAAAAGATAAGTTTATCATCATTTCAAGTCAAAAGAGGAAACCCACTAAAGGAAAAGAAAACATGATCAAATCATCTAGGCCTCTTGATGTCGAAAAAATCCAGATTTCATATGAAATGATTTAGTCGGTGTGTCACTGACATCACAAAACACACGATTACTTTTTAAAATTTGTCGTGTCTTCGGAGATAACAGCACCCACTGGATACATGCATGAAAATATACGTCTTCACTACATTTCAACATAATTTGGAGTTTATACAAACAAAGAAATTACAAATATACTAATTCTTCTAATGGCCCAAAAAAAGCATAAAGGAAGCATATAAAGACTAAACATAAGAGTCATAAATAAATGTTGAATAAAACAGCTTATTGTCTTCTTTACACACAGTTTTGGTATATCTGAGTAACTTGTGGGTCTCTGTGTCCCATTCCAAAAACATAAATATGACAGCTACCACACTGCATAGCCTACCCGTACATAAACTGATCCATAAAAGAGATGGTATGGCAAATATACATATTACAGTGTTCTATTAAAAATTCCATACGACAGTGTACTTAAATCACCTTAAATAAAGCTATTGCGTAGACAAAATACAAGCAATTCAAAGAACTAAATTATCAGCACCACATCCATGTGGCTTTACAAATAATGACTCATCTACAAAGAGTCTGTGTCAAGCTACTCAGACAGGGAGAGGGACAATAGGTAAAATTAAAATTACCCTGAGAATGTGAACCCTCCAGGAAGCGTGATTTGATTCTCCTCAAAACAAACAACCAATCATAATTAAGACTTTAAAAAAATGGTTCCATTATTGTTTTGTTATATTGCAAAGTCACCTTTTTCCAGGCTATTTTTCATCCAGTGTGTGCGACATTTAAGAGTTTTCACAGTTTGGCCTTTTCCACTCCATCAGATGTCGCTGCCGATGGGTCATCCACATTTGCTGGCTTGTAAAGGCCCTGCCGCAAAACCAGCAGCGAAACTTCAACTCGACATCCCTGCTGGGAGAAACAGCACCAACCACTTCGTACTTTTTCCTTGTCAACCTACGAAGTTTCAACTTCAAACTGAACCTCTCCTGTACAGAGCTTTTACCCTGCCACGCAGTTTCAGCTTGGGCATCCTTTGGATCGTTTGTCCTAGAGGCCTCTCTGTTCAAAGCTGAGAGAGCGTTCAGAGTCCTGCGTGACAGTACGACCTTCTTCACCTCTCCTCGGTACCTGTTGACGACCTCCATGATCTTGGCCACCTCGGGGATGTCAGCATCTGGATGATTTAGCACCACAACAGGCTGGTCTCCTGCTGGACGCTTTACCAGCTGAGAGGGATTTATGGCTACTAACTTCAGGGTCCTCTCCACGTCTTTTGGGACCGGCTGCCACCGATGCCCAGAGGCTGGCGAGGGCTCCTGTTGGATGGCTTTACCTGGGGACAAATGGATGCTGCTGAGGAGATCTGGGCAGGAGTCCAGGGGCACTTCTCTGTCTGCCATCCCTTCAACACTCTGGCTACTCTGCTCTGCAGAGAGAGCAAGGCAGGAGTCTTCAATGTTTACCTCACCTGTAAGATAAAAGGAGTAAAACTTCAAAATGCTTTGCTTTGAATTCAGCATTTAAACTGAAAGTTCAAATATGGCAGGAAAATGCCAATGCATGTTAAATCTGTAATCATTGTGTCTGTGTAGGAACTATAATTTGCCGTCTTACCCTGTGGTGCAGTAACACGTTTGGAAAAGGGGGAAGACATGCTGCTGCTGTGAGGAGTCACTTCATGAGCGGGTGAACTACTCTTTTTGTCTGACACATGGCAGTCGGTGCCACTGTGTGATGTTTGGAACTGCACTTTCTCGGGGTACATCTCTTCTTCAGTCACTGATGCAGCTCTCAGATTTGCCTGGCTTGTGCTCTTGTCAACTTCAGTTTGCAACAGCTGCAGTGATTTCTCTTCGTCATCTTGCATTTCTTGACACGTTGACGGCAAGCCTTCAAGCACCACAGGCCTGTTTGTAGTCATATTCTCAGATCCCGTAAGGTCTGCAGCGCAGCTTGGGGTGAGTTCTTCTCCTGGCCTTAATTGTAGGATTGAACTAACAGCTTCAGATGAGTCAAGAAGATCAGTCTTGGAACCTTTAATCCATTTCTTCTGATGTGCTTCTGGTGGCTGCACTTTTGGAAGAATCTGTACCACCTCCTCCATTGCTGTATGAGGATTTGAGAGTCCACAATGTCCATCCACTGAACCACCTTCTGATGGAGACAAAGAGCTTTGAGACACCCACTGCTTCTCCTTCACAGGGTTCTTCTTCAAAACAATCTTTAAGGGCAGTCCTGGTGATTTTTTATCCGTTTTTTTAAATCTGGTCCTTCTTTTCCGTCGTCGTTTTCGTCTCTTGATTTTTGGTAGGGCTTTATGAATGGATGTCTGCTCTTCACTGTCATTTGTCAACTTCAGATCACTGGATATAAGAATCCCATCACCCTGCATAGGCCCCTCCAGTTTTTTACTATGTTCCACTATTTCCAGATCAGTCTTTAGTTCCTGATTCTCCCTGTTTTCCTGCATTTGAGTGCATGGCTCACTATAGACCGACAGTGAAACATCATTGTGTAGTTTGTTTTCAGCCTGTGGACAGGATGCATGATCGTTCAAATTTGACTGACATCCATTTTGGTCGACTGCACACTGAGCATCATCAGCAGCACTTTCTGGAGAAACAGCTTCCTCCGACATCATTTTCAACCTTTTCGCATAAGCAGCACCGTTCTGAGCTACAGTTATCTTGTTCTTTACTGTAAGGACAGTGAGATCTGACGAGTTCGACATGATGCCATTCTCTGACTTGGGGTGAAGATTCATATCTTGAGGGACATTTGACAAAACAGTTTTAAGAGCCTTGGTCCATTTCTGGTCACCGGTTTCCCCTGTGACTGATTTCATCAAAAACTGTTGCGTCTCCTCAAGTGTTGTTTGTGGATCTGACAGATGGCAGTATTTATCTAAGAATTCTCTCCCTGGCAGAGAAAGGCAGTCCTGTGTCAGCCAGCACATTTCCCTAACTGCACTTCTTGTTAATCGGGGCTTCATTTTGGGAATAGTATCATTTGGATTCACTTCTACAGAATGAACCCCCTTCTTCTTCCGCCTCAGGTTACTATTCTGGCAAGCATGGACAGCTTTAATGTGCTTTGTGATCAACCACTTATGAGATGCCTCATAGGTACAGTGTTGACAACGTAAAGTCTGAGTGGTTGACAGCTGATTCTTGTCCTTTGTGTGCAGCGGTAGATCAACATCCTCAGCTCCTTCCATGTCCAAATTATGTGCATACACGTGCTCTAAAAATACTGTAGCGTCACCTGTGGAGAATTTCTGGCACACTTCACATGAGTATTTGCCATTGGGACAGTGGCACAGAGTCAGGTGTGCACTGAATTCAGCCCATGTGCGTTCAACATTGTCATTACAAATGCAGCAACTAGAAAAAGTGTCTTTGTGGCTTAACAGATGAACCTGAAGGTAGGAGAACTCGTGTGTACTAAAAGTACACATATGACAGGAAAACACTGGCGGGCTCCCTCTGTGTTTTTCCTCAAAATGTCTCACCAAGTCTTTGGGAACATATTCCAAGTTGTCCTTGCATTGAGAGCATGTGAACCTGAGTGTATTTCTGCTGTCATTTGTCCTATGGTGACTTTGTTGTGCTTCTTGGGGGGCCTGCTGTGATGAAGGCCACACTGTGCTCTGCTTCCACGCTGCTGGTGTCTTCTTTGGTCCACGCTTATCTGCGCGTTGCATAGCTGGGGGCTGAGCGGCTGCCTTCCTGAGGTGCAGCCGTTTGTGCCAATCTCTGTTCTTTTTGGGGCGCCGTTTGTTATCTCCTGTGGAGGTAGCTGCGCAAATATCCACCGAATCCATGGTTTTGCAGATTTCTGAAAACACAAGGGATGAACAAATAAAACATACAGCCTCAAATCAAAAGTGCTTCTTCCAAATACATTCATATTTGTTGTGTTTTCACAGAATTCTGCGTGTGTTTAACAGTGAGTCCATGTAAAGAAGCTGCATTCAGTGTCCTACTCTGCATGCTACTACTGCAGGTCCACCTGTTGCTGGTCATGGTTCAAAAGTCTCAACGTGGATGTGAATTCATCTCACTCAGATCATGCACAAAATCAGTACCCTTCGATTCTTATCATCCCCCAGGAGCACAAAAAAAAAACAACTGCACTTAATCTCACCTGCTAAATACACGAACTTCATACCATTCATAAAACACACAAAAGCGCTTCGGTGGTCGGTGAATCTCAAAACTTTAAATAAAAAATAATAACGAATGCACCAAAACTAAAATAAAGTAAGCTAGCACTTTGTAGCAGCAGATTAATCGGGCAGCGTGCGGCCATTGTGCAGTTTGACTGGACCACAACAAAGTGTGAAGACAGCCTTTGTAACGAGCGACGGACGCCTCGGGAGTGAAGTCACGATAAAACTAGCCGAGCCACGGAGCTTTAGAGCCGCTTAGCTTTCTCCTGAAAACGCGGATAGTAATTTAATACCGGAGCTAACCGTTCAAACTGAGTTTTGAATTAATGTGACGCACAAGAGCTTACAAAGACGAAATAACTTGAGGAATACAAAGCGTGGCTGCAAAGTTACACCAAAGCCGCTTTTAAACCCCGAACCGAGTTGATACTGCAGATACACCCGCCCGGGGTGGAAATTAGAAATAAAGCTGGAGTTGTGGGTGTAGTTGTGTCGGTTTTTACCTTTTTCTTTTGTGGAGCGCTTGACAGCTCAGCGAGTGGCAGCCATGATGGTTTCATCCGGGGACTGCAGCCTGTGAGCTGCTTTAGCCTTTAGCCTGGTGCTCTGCCCTGCCGGGCTGCTGCTCTGCACACACCGAGCTCACAGCGGTGATGTAGCGGTTACATGGACTCCTCACACACGGCAGGACAACAACAACAACCTGAACATAGTGTACAATAACACTGTAGGCAAACACGACTTCCACAACTAAGTCTGGTTGCACTAAGGTAGCATGAATAGACTTCATGTCAGAACTGCACCTTCAATCCTGCTTATGGAGTGTAAACACCTGCACCGATCTTCTCAAATATTACAGTTTTTCTCGATTGATAAGACACTAAATTCCATTCACTGCACACAGCCACCAACTGACTGCACACATTTCTCAAAAACAGGACTCTGCTGTCAAAACCTTGAACACTATTCATGGTTTGCACACAGTTTCCAAAACTCTTGCACTCTTTTTGCAAAAGACTGAACAAGTTTTTTGCTCATTTGAACACACTTTTCACTCATAGCACACATTTTTCAAAAAGTGAACACTCGGAAGCAGAATTGGGACACTGTTCCAACACTGCTGTCACAATTAAGACACAATAGGTCAAAACTGAAAACACTTTTGCCAATGAACTGCACACTATAAAACCTGCTGGGAAACAGAATTAGCTGTTCAGTATGCAATCTGTTGTTGAGGTCAGCACATGGTAAGGATGGTGCATAAAGTAAATAGTTCCAGGTTTATTGTGGTTTACATGGTATGTAAATGTTGTTTGTCACTTCAGTGACATGTCTATACTGGAACAATACAAGCAGTCAGAAATGTTCTGAGAATACTGTAAAAAATCTAATGCATAATTCTGGTTCACAAATTCTAGTAAAATTACAGAAAGTGTACGTAACTAACTTTTTCTCTGTTTTGTGTGCATTTGTTCCTGAGAATTTTTCACTTGGATTCTGATGATACACATGAATACATCTGGGACAATGTTACTTTTCATAGAGGACTATTGATTCAGGAATGGTTCACAATATGAACCCTCAAGTTGTTGTGGTTTTTCTGCCGCCATATTCTCCCTTTCTGAATCTTGTAGAAGAATTCTTCTCTACATGGAGGTGGAAGGTATATGAGCAGCAGCCATACTTTGGGAAAATCTCTTGCAGTCACTGGTCTTGGCATGTGGTGATGTTTCTGTTGATGCATGTCAGAGTTGAATCAGACACACTAGGTCTTTCTTTCCACGTTGCCTGGCCAGAGAAAACATAGCTTGTGATGTTGATGAGATCCTGTGGTCTGACCAGGCTGAAAGAATTGATGCAGACGTGGTGTAAATATCTGCATACTGTACTGTGTACAATACAGTGCTGTATTTTTTGTTTAACATTATTTTTATTTTGAAATGTACAGTCAGGCACTGCAACAGCCCCCTCTGATTCATTTATAGGATGCATTTGTGTTTAAGTTGTCATTTTTGAGAACTGTATCATTTTTTATACTTCATGTGAAAACACAGTGAGAGAAGAGTGTTTTGTATTTAGCAGTGCAGTGTCCTACTTTTGCTTCGTGTGTCTTAGTTTTGAAAACAAAGTTCAAATTTTGACAATAAAGTGCGCTTTTGACACAAGTGTGCAGTGCTTTGCGAATTGTGTCCTAATAAAGAAAATAGGGTGCAGTGTTTTGGGAAATGTGTGCAATGTGTCCATGTCAATAGAAGCTGCCACACAAGCAGCTTCTCCTGCATTTTATTTCCATCAGGAATGAGGAGTGTCTAGGTGATGATGCTTGGTTGTTAAAATATGCTGTCGACCTTGGCAGTATAAGCGTCATTCCAGAACTGGAGGCCATTTTCGTCCCACCCATCAAATTTCAAATAATTCATGTACGAAATACTAAAACATGTAGTTGTTGTGCAAATTTACTTGTCCTGAAACCAAATCTAATAAACTAGGAGAAAAGAATGTTTGGAAATATTTTTTAAAATACCAAATAAGTCTGGAGTTCCCCCTAAAATGCCATTTTTCTCTTGTTCAACCCCACTGTTGACCAAATTGAATCTCAAATAAAACATTTAAAATTAAATTTAAATCTGCTTTTTTGGTATCATTTGTTTCATTGATGTCTATTGCAATTGTGGGAACATTTTTTAAACTAACATAATATTTTAAATAACTATTATGCATTGAAGGTGTGTCTCACAACATGCACCCAACCCTGTTAGCATGACCTTTTTCGCTGGTAGGAGAAGAAGAAAACAGTGAATCACGCGATATGCTGGAATTGACATCATCAAGCAGTTTTCAAAAAAAATAGGTAGAGCAAAGCCATGTCCTCTCTTCTGTTTTCCATATTTTCAAAGCAATATCAGCTTTGACTGAATGTCTCACTCTACCTCACACAACCCTATTATGCATATTGTCAGAAAAAGACATTCGTTTTACTTTTTTCTTTACTGTTTTCCATCAGTAAGTTTGTCCTCTTGGTCAGCAGTAACATCTAGCTAAACATCTACCTTCTTCTCCTGAGAAAAAGTTAACATTAGCATGGATTAGCAACCCTGTTACTGTGATTAGAGTAGGGTTAGCAAACAACAAATGGAATGGAATAAAAATGGTACCATTGATGTGTAAGCTGAGCCAATTAAGCCTTTCATAGTTTATTAACCTATTGATGAATATGTAGCACAAAATTGCAAAAGAGAAGGTTTATTTTTCAAAAAATTTAGTTTTAGTTAGTTGTGTAGCTGCGACACTGCTGACAGACTGCCCAAACATGGAATAAAAATGTTACCATTGATGTGTAAGCTGAGCCAACCAAGCCTTTGATAGTTTATTATTTATTATTGATGGATATGGAGCAGGAAACTGTAAAAGAGAAGGTCTATTCTTCAAAAATTTTGAGGCCCAAATGTCCTCCAATTCTGGAATGACCCACATATATACACTACCATTCAAAAGTTTGGGGTCACTTAGAAATGTCCTTATTTTTCCAAGAAAATCATTTTTTTTTCAATGAAGACAACATTAAATTAATCAGAAATCCAGTCTAGACATTGTTAATGTCTGTTCTAACTGGAAATGGCAGATTTTTCATGGAGGGGTACAGAGGCCCATTTCCAGAAACCATCACTCCTGTGTTCTAATGCTACATTGTGTTAGCTAATGGTGTTGAAAGGCTAATTGATGATTAGAAAACCCCTTGTGCAATTACATTAGCACATGAATAAAAGTGTGAGTTTTCATGGAAAACATGAAATTGCCTGAGTGACCCCAAACTTTTGAACGGTTGTGTATATATATGTGTGTATGTGTGTGTGTGTGTGTGTGTGTGTGTGTGTGTGTGTGTGTGTGTGTGTGTGTGTGTGTGGGTGGGTTTAGCATACCAAAACATGGGGCCCTAGCAAGTGAACGCCAGACGGATTTCCCAGCCACCGGACAGACGATCACACGCTGGTGGCCTGCTTTAGCTGTTCGTTGCTGTGTGGAGGAGGCAGTACCTGACACTGTAGCATAGCATAACCCAAAACTGCACATACATACCTATAGATAAAAATAGTGCAACATCAAGTTTTAGGTTAGACATAACTGCATGACTGAACCACAGCAGACTGGTTGGTATGCATGGTCAGCTCAGTGTCTAAAAGCAGCAAATTTGTTTCTGAAATGAATCCTTTGACGTTGTACCTGGAGTCTGCTGCAGCTACCCTCCCAGTTTGCTCTGATTATCACTGTGGCCACTGTGGACTTCCGCATCTGTTCCAGTTGTTCCTTCAGCACCTTCTCATTCCTCTCATGATCCTTCTTCCTGATGTTTTGCCAGCTGATGACACACTTATCACAACTGCCCTCCTGTGCTCCACCATTGTATCAGGGTTCGTTAGCCAGCAGCTGCTTGTTAATCTGAAACCTGAAGTCCCACAGGATCTCAGTTCTGTCGTTCTCAACCACTTTGGGCGTTGAGTCCCACAGGGACTTCTAACTCATACTCCAGTGAGCATTTGGAGTGTCTCAGAAGCATCTTTGCACAGCCTGCACTGTAGGTCCGGTCTACATATAACATATGTAAAAGTTCGAGCAGGTATGTGACTCGTTGCTGTTCCAAACAGGTACAGTTCTAAATGTAAAATCCATTAGCTTGCAAAACACTGGAGAAGTGAAACATTGGGTTACTTCTGTTGTGCCACAGAGAAGCTGGACGACCTCTGGGTTGTTCCGGCACTTCACAAATTATACTAACTCAGAGTGAAGGGCTGCTCCTTTTAGTTCAATAACACCTATAAAAATAGCCCATTGGGCCTGAGTTCGGTAATTGTAACACACTTTATTGCGTTTAGACAACAGGCTACACACCAGTGACCTTTCAGTGATTGTTAATAAGTCTCGACTTGTATTTGCAAGTAATAAAAAATAAGCTTCATTTGTGAACTGTGTGAGAAATAGCCATAAATATGCAATCGATATAGACAATCATTACTGTACGAGTAGTCAGTTTGTCACTAAATATTGTGGGGATGAGGAGAATGACCATTGTGCTGCCAACAAAACTAACATAAGATTCTAAAAAAGCACAACTTTTCTGTTACCGAGGAACATTGCATGTACACCGAAGAAATCAGATTTAGAAACTGGGCGATGTCTTGCATCAGTAGCACCCATCTTGACAATGTCAATATCTTAAAATCATCTACAGCCTCTACTTTGGCATGTATGTCGATGTGCTCTGAGAAAGAGTCAGCAGTGAGTTGCACACACTCCTTAGCAGGTCAATGGCTGCCAGCTGCCCTCCAGTCATGAACTGCATGACTCCAGGGGGAGGAGAAGCACTGAAAGGAAGGCCACCAGCTCTCTCCACCCAGGACACCATTTGTTTCCTCTAGGAGACAGTTCCAGTCCATTGAGAAGACGACTACCCACCACCTCAACAGCGATTACCACTGAGCACTTAGCAATACCAATCCTCTTAAGACTCACCCCCTGCATGCAGCCACACTGTCCCCATTGCCCTTTTTATTATTTAAGCACAGCATGGAAGCACTATGATGCCTTTTTAGTCACATTTATATCGAATCTGCACTAATACTAAAGGCAGTAAAAAGAGTTAAAACAATGCAAGTTTAATTACATTTAAATGGCTGTTTCTGAGTTAAATGTTTAATAAGCTATTATGCCAGTTTCCACTCTAGTTTTACATTTTTAGAATCACTGAATAAATCAATTTTTTTTCCTTGGGATTTTTTGCTCAAAATAGAAAATGATGGTTCAGAAAAAAATTTCTGTGTCGTCACTATAATGAATGTTTCTGTTAACCTGGGACACTGCATTACATGAAAGTCTGCCAGCTCTTGACAGACAGGGAAACCACTGCAACACTGATGTTGCTTTAACCTATTTGGGTCACATTTAATGGTGCTGCGCTGCTGGGCCAAGCTGACCCATTTTGGATTTACTTTGCAAAAGTGACTCATTGAATTATTTTGTCAGCCTGAAATTAAACAAGCATGGCTTCTTCTGTGGCAAAAACACGTACAGAAATACATGTGCAAAAACTAATCTAAAATGCATTAATATTGTTCATATTGAGGGCTCAGATTGACCTAGGACCACAGCAGAGTTGAGTTTAGTGAATGTGTGAAAAAAAAAAGACATCTCAGAGTGGCTCTCACAGCTGTGTTCAACACACATACAGTTGTGCTCATAAGTTTACACTGGCAGAATTTGTGAAATATGTACCTTTCTTTAATGAAACATGAATGATCAGAGCAAACACAATTGTGTGACAATAAATGACTTTGTCTGACCACCAACCCTAAATGAAAGAAAAATTTTTCCACAATCAAACATATCTTCAAAATAAATGACAATATTTCACAAATGTTGCCAGGGTATGCAAACTTATGAGCACAGCTGTATTTATGCATGTGATTAGTCACTATGTATTTTATTTGCTCAGGTTTGCACCATATTTCATTCATTTGGGGCACAACATTTACGAATTGTCTAACTGCCTATTTCAGTTCTCAGTTGTCAGTTTGTCTTGAAAATTTTCACTTTCATGAAAGAGAGGAACAAAATGGATAAATAGCCACCAGCGTCATGTGGCCTATAAACCAGCACCCTGATGAGGTGAAGGATCATCAGGGAGGCTCCACACTGATAATACACTATCTATTCTGAGTTTATCATTACGCCGCCGAAGGAACGCGGCAAAGTTATGTGACGATCGTTGTTGGTTTGTCTGTCTGTCTGTTTGTCTGTTAGCAACATTACTCAAAAATGGACCAACAGATTCGGATGAAATTTTCAGGAAAGGTCAGAAATGAGACAAGGACCAACTGATTACATTTTGGCAGTGTAGTGGCTTATAGTCTGGAGCCATGGATTTGTTAAAGATTTCTGTATCACTGCAAGATAGAAGCACAGTGTCAGCTGCTGCTGATAATCACACGATTGCGATACTACTACAAATCGACCCCTGAGGACCACAGATTTTTAAAAGTATTCTTTACAAAAATTTCATCTGTCAGAAATCGTACGACTACTGAGCAGCCGCGGTGCTTTTTTTGTTTATTAAATGTGACATAGTTTGAGTGAATGCCTGTCGTTAACCAATGTGTTATTTTTGTAGTCTTTTTAAACAGAATATACATTGTTTTAAGATGTTTTCCACGGATGTCATAATACTTGAAAAGCCCCGGCTTGTTTCAGATCATGCTCACTTGTTACCAAAAAGTAACAAAGGGTTTATTTTTGTATTTTATTATTATTGTACTGTTTAGAAAACTCTTTAAAAATTATTTTGACATATAGTTGCTACCAAATTATGTTTTATTGTACTCTATTCTGTTCCTCAATAGTGGTGAAGCTTGAGCTTAGTTTTTTGTTTGTTGTTTTCTCTCTCTTGTGGTGCCATGGATGTGGAAAAACAGGTTTTTTTATTTCAAATCAATTGTATATATAATTATTGAAACATTTATTATCTAACAATCTGAAAATAGCAACAAGATGTCTTTTGTGTTTTTAGAAGCTGCAACTGTGCAACTGTGTTTGGAATATGTCTAGTTATTTCACAGATATTTGACATGAATGGCTGTATTACAGTTTTTCTCTATTGATAAGACACTGTTCCTGAAAAATAGCACACATTTCCCAAAGCACTGCACCCTTTTTTCTTTATTAGGACACAATTCGCAAAGCACTGCACACTTGTGTCAAAAGCACACTTTATTGTCAAAATATGAACTTTGTTTTCAAAATCAAGACACATAAAGCAAAAGTAGGACACTGCACTGCTAAATACAAAACACTCTTCTCTCACTGTGTTTTCACATGAAGTATTAAAAAATGATACAGTTCTCAAAAATGACAACTTAAACACAAATGCATCCTATAAATGACTCATAGGGGGCCGTTGCAGTGCCTGACTGTACATTACGAAATAAAAATAATGTTGGACAGAAAATACAGCACTGTATTGTACACAGTACAGTATGTAGATATTTACACCACATCTGCATCAATTCTTTCAGCCTGGTCAGACCACAGGACCTCATCAACATCACAAGTTATGTTTTCTCTGGCCAGGCAACGTGGAAAGAACGATCTACTGTGTCTGATTTAACTCTGACATGCATCAACAGAAACATCACCACATGCCAAGACCACTGATTGCAGGAGATTTTCCCAAAGTATGGCTGCTGCTCATATACCTTCCACCTCCATGTAGAGAAGAATTCTTCTATAGGATTCAGAAAGGGAGAATATGGTGGCAGAAAAACCACAATAACTTGAGGGTTCATATTGTGAACCATTCCTGAATCAATAGTCCTCTATGAAAAGTAACATTGTCCCAGACAACAACAAAAACTGTGTCTTCTTTCCAAACATCCTGCTGCACCGTGTCAGTAGATCCTCTAAGTCCATCTAGGAATGTCAACAAATGCTGGGTGTTCTATGGGCCCAGAACTGCATGATGGTGAATTACTCCAAGATTGCTTATTGCAGCACAGAGGGTTACGTTGCCCCACGCTGACCTGGACGTTGACTCCAGCCCGTTGTCCAATGATGTTTCTCCCTCTTCTCCTCCTCTTGGCCAGGTTGAAACCAGCCTCATCCACATAGATGTATTCATGTGACCTATCATCAGAATCCAAGTGAAAAACTCTCTCTCACTCTAAACAGAGAAAAAGTCAGTCATGTACACTTTCTGTAATTTTCCTAGCAATTGTGAACCACAATTATGCATTAGATTTTTTACAGTATTCTCAGAACATTTCTGACTGCTTGCATTGTTCCAGTATAGACATGTCACTGAAGTGACAAACAACATTTAAATACCATGTAAAGTGGTCCAGGACCAGGTGCATGAGCAGGTCCAGGTTCTGAGTCTGGTTCTGGCCGTGGTCTGGGTCGTCCACGTCCACGTCCACGTCCTCTTCTTCCAACATGACCTCTTGCTCCTCTGACATCCATTCTGAACAGCTAATTCTGTTTCCCAGCAGGTTTTATAGTGAGCAGTTCATTGGCAAAAGTGTTTTCAATTTTGACCTGCTGTGTCTTAATTGTGACAGCAGTGTTGGAACAGTGTCCCAATTCTGCTTCCTAGTGTTCACTTTTTGAAAAATGTGTGCTATGAGTGAAAAGTGTGTTCAAATGAGCAAAAAACTTGTTCAGTCTTTTGCAAAAAGAGTGCAAGAGTTTTTGGAAACTGTGTGCAAACCATGAAGCGTTTAAGGTTTTGACAGCAGAGTCCTGTTTTTGAGAAATGTGTGCAGTCAGTTGGTGGTGTTGTGCAGTAAATGGAATTTAGTGTCTTATCAACTGAGAAAAACTCTAGCAAGATATCCAACGACTGGACGTTGACAGTTATACTTATTTGTAATTGGCTGCGTCTGCGCACTACCTGTTCTGACGTGTTGACGTAATGTGATGCTTTCAAGTGTAGATCAAAAACTTCTCGCTCACTTTGGAAATTTCCTCTGGGAGACAGATGGCGTCCTGACGTGAAAATTTCTGGGTATAAACAATATTACAATATCCCACCAATAATTCGCACTTATTCATGTCCATTTTAATAAATACGCTCTGGCATGTTTGATAACTTCTGAACGTAAAATTAAATTGTTTTGTTTTTGTGTTTGTTTTTGTTTTTTAAATGACAAGACGTGTTAAATAAGCAGAAGGAGGCGGTCAAATCTGGTTTAGTGTAGTTTTTTGTGCTTGTCCGCCGCTAAACATCATTTTTCGTGTTTCTCGGGTTCATTTAATGTTGGTTGTTCTGTCGAAGTTCCGGACAGCCCTTGAACGCAGCAGCAGTGTTTGCTGAGCTCGTGCTGCGGAGCCTCACTCTGACTACAACAATGAGTGGCAGCAAAGCGTGTCCTGTTAGTTTGAGTTGAAGTTTACTTCAGTGAAGCTGCCCGTAATATTCACTACATGTGCTCAGTGGGTGAGTGCCCGCTCTTAACACACAAACACAACCTTTATTTGACGTTCCCTCCTCAGAAAATCACCGGGGTTCCTCCCGGTGCCCGCTTCTGACCAGGGAGCAGCTCCGTGGCTGCGAGTCTGAGTCATTGTGTGTCAGGGATGAACTTTTTTCCCACCCATGTGCAACACATCTTCACCACCAAGTATTAGCTGGCTGATTGTGTTCCCGTGTTTTGCCTTTCAGAGGTTTCCAAAGCATTGTGTTAAATGGAGCTGGAGGACCAATGGTGGAAAGGACAACTTGCTGCAGATATATACCAGGCGCTGCGATTCAAAGTGAGTGGGACACCATAAATTCCGAGCTAAAATAGACCAGAAGGAGCAACCATGGAAAAAGTTGCTTTGAAGTGTCAGTTGGAGGACATTTTACGTCAAATTTCAAATAATCTATGTACGAAATGCTAAAGCATGCAGTTGTTATGTAAATGTACTTGTTCTGAGACCAAATCTTAAAAAAAAAAAACACTAGGAGAAAAGAATGTTTGAAATTATTTTTTAAAGTACCAAATAAGTTCTGAGTTCCCCTTAACATGATATTTTTCCCTGTCCCACCCCCCTGATGACCAAATTGAATCTCAAATAAAACAGTTAAAATTAAATATAAACCTCATTTTTTTTTTTGGTATAATTTTTCAGTGATGTCACTTGTAATTGTGGGAATTTTTTTTATTTAACATAATATTTTAAATTATAATTATTATGCATGGAGTGTGTGTCCCACAACATGTTAGTATAACCTTTTTAGCTGGTCGTTTTATTGTTTCTGTAGCTGATACACTGCTTGTCCAAAAAGAAGTCGCACACTCTTATATTTCATTGGACCACCTTTAGCTCTGAGAACGACACACATTCACTGTGGCATCATTTCGATAAGCTTCTGCAATGTCACAGCATTTTTTTCTGTCCAGAGTTGCATTCATTTTCTATCAAGATCTGGTATTAATGATGGGAGAGTCGGACCACTTTGCAAAGTCTTCTCCACCACATCTCAAAGATTCTCAGTGGGACTGAGGTCAGGACTGTGGAGGCCAATCCATGTGTGAAAATGACGTCTCATGCTCCCTGAACCCGTCATTCACAATGTTAGCACCATGAATCCTGGCATCATCATCTGGGAACATGCACATGCCATCAGGGAAGAAAAACTCCATTGATGGAAAGACTTCGTCATTCAGTATATTCAGGTAGTCAGGTGACCTCATTCTTTGGGAACATAATGTTGCTGAACCTGACCAACCCCAGATCATAACTCTAACCCCCACAGGCTTGTAGGCACTAGCCATGATGAGTGCATCACTTCATCCTCTACTCTTCTTACCCTGATGCATCCATCACTTTGGAACAGGGTAAATCTGGACTCATCAGACCACATGACCTTCTTTCATCTTTCATCTTTCATCTTTCATCGACTCAAAGAAGTACAACATGAGTTGAAGAGGAGACTGAAGATGGCAAAGCTAGAGTACAAAAAAAAAGATAGAGAGGAATTTTCAACGCAGCAACATTCGTGATGTGTGGAGAGGAATCAGTACCATCTGTGGACACAACAATAAAAAGAAAAGGGAGCCAATAGTTGGTGATGTGGAAAGAGCTGATGAACTCGACCTGTTCTTCAACAGATTTGACACTGTGGACACACCTACTTCCACTGCTGCTCCTCCTTCTTCTCCTCAGCATATGGAAATCTCCACTATAGCTCCTTCTTCTCCTCCTCCATCTCCTACACGTCTCCACAGCTGCAGCCACTTCCATTCTAGCATCTGTACCCTTCTCTGTCACAGAGACAGGGGTGATGTTGGAGCTTGGGAGACTTTGCTCTGGGAAGGCAGCTGGTCCAGATGGTGTGTGTCCAAGGCTGCTTAAAGACTGTGCTGCACAACTGTGTCAACCTCTCCACAGGATCTTCAACCTGAGTCTACAGCTGGGCAGGTGCCTGCTCTATGGAAAACATCCTGTATTGTACCGGTACCAAAAATCAAATGTCTGGCTGAACTAAATGACTACAGACCTATTGTCCTTACCTCACACAACATGAAAGCTCTGGAGCGGCTGATTCTGGGCCTACTGAGACTTGAGGTCAAAGACAAACTCGATTCCCTACAGTTTGCATACAAAGAACACATTGGAGTGGATGATGCCATCCTCTTCATGCTTCACCGTCCCCTGTCTCATCTGGAGGAACCTGGAGTTTATGTGAGAATCATGTTCTTTGATTTTTTTCAAATGCATTCAACTCCATCCAACCCACCATACTCAAAGACAAGCTCACAGAGATGGGAGTGGATCCTTCCTGTGTTTCTTGGCTCATAGATTACCTGACAGGAAGGCCACAGTTTGTCAGGCTGGGGAACTGTGTTTCTGGGACATTAATGAGCAGTACTGGGGCTCCACAAGGAACAGTCCTGGCTCCATTCCTGTTCACACTGTATACATCAGACTTCAAATACAGCACTGAGTCCTGCCACATTCAGAAATACTCTGATGACACCGCTATCATGGCATGTATCAGAAATGGACATGAAGCTGAATACAGGGATCTGATAAGTGCCTTCAGTGACTGGAGTCACAAAAACTGCCTGCTACTCAACACCTCAAAGACAAAGGAAATGTTCATAGATTTCCACAGATCCAAATCCCCTTTTCAGCCAGTGAACACTTGTGGCGTAGACATCGAGGTGGTGACATCGTATAAATATTTAGGTGTCCACCTTGATAATAAGTTGGACTGGTCTAAAAATGTAGACATCATCTACAAATAGGGCCAGAGCTGACTTTTTTGCCTCAGAAGGCTTCGATCATTAGACATCTGCAGTAAGATGCTGCAGATGTTTCATCAGTCTGTGGCAGCAAGTGTCCTGTTTTATGCTGCAGTCTGCTGGGGAGGCAGTATAAAAAACAAGGATGCAAGGCATCTGAACAAACTGATTAAAAAAGCTGTCTCTGTGGTTGGAATCAGACTGAACTCATTGGAAGATGAGGTGGAGAGACATGCACTTAGAAAGATGGAGGCCATTCTGACAAACCTGGATCATCCACTTCATATCTCCCTCAGTGACCAACAAAACATCAGTGGTGGACGGCTCCTATCCCTGTGCTGCAGGACTGAAAGATTCAGAAAATCGTTCTTGCCATCAGCAATCAGACTATTTAATTCAAAAGTAAACAGATGAGACCAGACAATTGAATTTCCCTTCGGGGATGAATAAAGTCATTGTATTGTATTGTACTGTATTGTATTCATGGTCCAGAGTCCAATCTTTATGCTACATAGCAAATTTAAGCCTTTTTTTCTAATTAGCCTCACTGAACAGTGGTTTTCTTAAGGCTACGCAGCTGTATAGTCCCAGTCTTTTGAGTTCCCTTCACATTGTGTGTGTGGAAATGCTCTTACTTTCACTATTAAACATAGCCATGAATTCACCTGTTGATTTCCTACGATCATGTAGGAGTTTGTTCCGACCACATTTCTTCCTCGAAGATGATGGTTCACCAGTATCCTTCAAGTTTTAATGATGCATTGGACAGTTCTTAACTCGATTGTAGTAGTTCCCGGAAATCTTCTTAGTTGTTTTCTTTGCTTGATGCAGGCCAATAATTTGACCCTTCCGAGACAGATTAACATCCTTTTTATGAGCACCGGATTTGTCTTCCAGCATGGTTGTTTAAGAAATGAGAAGCTCCTCACTGCATCAGCTGGGGTTAAATAAGTTGTTGCCAGCTGAAATATATTCATCACTGCAGTGATGAACTAATGGAAGACTCTGACCTATTTGCTTAGTTAAATTCAAGTGGTGACTTTTTTTTGGACAGGCTGTGTATTTCTATGTAATTATTGTTCCTTTCTGCAACCAAATCTTTCTTTTCGGTGTTTGTCTCCTGTTCCTCACTTATCTCGTTGACACGTAGAGCCTGCATGTCAACAATCTCCATGTGTTGTAAATAAAGTTAAAAATCCTACATTGTGCCCCTTTTCAGCAAATTAACCAAAGTCTCACATGTCCCCACAGTGCGCCTTGTGTTTTAGCACAGGCTACTGCAAACCTGGTTTCATCATGACTGTATTACGCCTGCTTTTCGCACAATCCTAAATAGACTGTTTTGCACTGAAAACCTACAAGCTGCTGCTGTTTTTGTCCCTTTCAGGAAGAAGCCACTGTCTGTTCTGCACTGTCAGTCACAGTTTGAGTTGGATAACTATGGGTTATTTAGGTGATACATAGCACCTGGGTTGAGAGGAAACAAGCAGGGTAGAAGACAACCACTTCAGTCCATTTAGAGAGCTTGAGGTTTAACCCCCTTCCCATCCCCCCTTTCTCTATTCATTTTTGGTTTTCCGTCATTGGTATCCCCATAGCAACATCAACAATCCAAAACCAAAAAAGAGACAGCTTGTCTACTTAATGACTTGATGCTTTTTTTTTTACCCTCAATAAAGCCCTACCCCTCCTCCTCCCCAGATTGTTTTTTTGGGGGAAGGGTGAACTCTTCCAAGCCCTGCTATATTATATATAATTGTGGTTTTATATGTTATTCTTGATTTTTAAAAAAATTAGAATTTACACACACACCTAGATAAATTGTCCTGGAAGAGTTTAAATAGAAAAAACCCCAAAACATTCATAGCTTACTTTTTTCCACTAAAGAATGTGAATATGCTTTGAGCAAATGTTAAAGTGATCCCTACCTCAGGCCCACTGGATTGCAGATCTTTCTGCCCAACGCATTTGTTAACACAAGATTATAAAAAGAAAACTCCTTTGTTTAAATTGATGTTTCTGAAGGAGAATATTCCTAAACCTGTATCGTATTTTGTCCTTTTGCTTGAAGTAGTAAATGACTTTAGGTGGCTGAATACGCTAGGCATCTCGCTTTATGTCTAATTTTTTAAAAAGCATTGATTGGATTATTTCAAGTTGAAAAGTACACACAAATCATAGGAAAATGCCAATTTGTCACGTGTAGCTTTCTTCTCAAATTCTTATTTTTAAGCTAGGACGCTCACTTGTTGTGGGGGGACTTGGGCAAATAGCAGAAGTAAATGTCTTTATATATTAATAGCTTTTATTTTAACCTTCAAGTTTATAACAACCACAAAACTAATAAAAATATTTTTACCTTTCAAAAATTCCATTGTGTTCAAGAAGCCTTAAGTCAGAGTCAACTATTTTGTCAGACAAATTTTTCTTGCAAATTAGTCACGGAAAATAGAACCAAGGACTTTTTTTAATATACTGAGCAGAAAAAAAACTTGTTGCATGTCATATTTAAGTTATTTTGCCCTACTTCACATTGCATTTCCAACAGAGTAACTATTGCTCATGTACACATCATACTGTCAGTGATAAACAAAATATCATAATGATGATCAATGATGTGTTCTTGATATCTCAAATACAATCTACTGTCTAACAGGAGCTCAAGTTGCCTTCCTACAAAGGCCAGTCCCCTCAGCTCAACTTGAGAAGATATTTTGCAGACCTCATAGCCATCATCAGCAACCGCTTCAGACTGTGTCCTGCAGCCAGACACCTGGCCGTCTACCTGCTGGACCTCTTCATGGACCGCTATGATGTCACGCTGCAGCAGCTCCACATGGTCTCTCTCTCATGTCTTCTTCTGGCCAGTAAGTGTCCTGCAGCTGAGATTCCAACATCTGACTGTTTCATCTGTATGCTGGTGTCACAGGTCCAATTATTCTTCTTTATAGGTAAATTTGAGGAACGGGAAGACCGGGTGCCAAAGCTGGAAACCTTGAACAGCCTGGGCTGCATGAGCTCCATGAACCTGGTCCTGACCAAGCAGGGTTTACTGCACATGGAGCTGCTCCTGCTGGAAACTTTCCAGTGGAACCTGTACCTCCCCACAGCTGCTCATTTCATTGAATACTACCTGTCTATTGCCGTCCATGAGGGGGATCTGCATGACGGTTGGCCTATGACCTGCCTGGAGAAGACTAAAGTATACATGGCCAAATATGCTGATTACTTCCTGGAGGTTTCCTTGCAAGGTACATTGCATTTTATAAGGTATCTGGACTGTTTTCCCTGACAGGTGTGTGACCCTGAGAGTCCAAAATGGGAGAAAAATTCAGTTTCACTAAGTTGAAATTAGATGAAATGTCCTTGATTTGAGAATTTGTAATGGTTCACTATTACAAAAAAATTAGGTTTCTGGCAACGACATTCCAATAAGGTTTATTTGTCCCTTATCCAGTCTGACCCGAGTCATTTACTATTTAGTATCTGCTAAGTATGGACACAATGGAAAACCATCCAGTGCATTAGCTATACCCTCTTATCTTTCAGAGGTTTGCAGGAGGCTCTGCCCTGCCCCAGCTACCACTGTATGGACACCAGT
Organism: Amphiprion ocellaris; assembly: GCF_022539595.1. NCBI lineage: Eukaryota > Metazoa > Chordata > Actinopteri > Pomacentridae > Amphiprion > Amphiprion ocellaris. Next base: position 23,207,571 of record NC_072781.1, on the reverse strand, counting down.
CATGCTGACATTCACACCTATGGTCAATTCAGAATCACCATTTAATCTACTATGCATATCTTTAGATTGTGGGAATTTGCCAGAGCACTTGAAGGAAATCCAAAAAAGAAACCTGTACAGTTGACCGACAGTACAAAATTCTATGCCACTGTTAAAGTACCAAGAAAACAAATCTAGATTCTATTAAACTTACATGAAATATGAATTTGCAGCAAGCTTCAAATTCCAGCAAACCTGCCATTAACATTTCCGTAAAGTTAGCCAGAACTTCACTGCAAGTTTCTAAAAGGATCACTGTAAGTGCAGCGTCTGCCGACAAAATGTGTTCTTTGAACTTTTTTTTGTCCAGTTTAACAGTACTCTTCAAAAAGAAGTTTTATTTGATTATTAGTTAATAGCAGTAAAATTTACTTATTTTTTCTGTCTGCCTGCCTTCTCCAAATATTTATATTGATATAATAAAACAAATTTAACACATTTAAAGGTAGGTTAGCCATGTGAAATCTCATGAATTCCACACAAAGAGTTATAGCTACTCTGCTAGGCTAGGATGCATTAGCTACAGTTAAGCTAAATTCTTGTTCTGTACAATTGGCTAATAATAATAATACATTTTACTTGTATAGCGCTTTTCAAAACACTCAAAGAAACTTTACATATAAAATCATCAAACATTAAAAATAGAGGAGCATCATAAAACAAATACATCATAAAAATAAGTTTGTATTATGTATTAAAAGCAGTTCTGAACAGGTGGGTTTTGAGGAGTGATTTGAAAGTGGTCAGGTCTGTGCAGTCCTGGATGTGTTGTGGCAGGGAGTTCCAGAGTGTGGGGGCAGATATGGAGAATGCTCTGTCCCCCCAGGTTTGGTGCTTGGTTCTTAGTGAGGGGGAGAGAAGGTTTGCAGTAGAAGAACGAAGGCTGCAGGAGGGAGTGTGGCGGTGGAAGAGGTCTCTGAGGTATGGGGGGGCTTGGCTATGGAGGGCTTTGTGAGTCAGCAGGAGGGCTTTGAACTGAATGCGTTGTGGGATGGGGAGCCAGTGGAGGTTTTGGAGGACAGAGGTGATGTGTTGACGGGAGCAGAAATGGGTGACAAGGTGGGCAGCAGAGTTCTGGATATACTGAAGTTTATTGAGGACTTTTGAAGATGAACCATGAAGAATGCTGTTGCAGTAATAAATTCGGGATGCGATGAATGCGTGGATGAGGATTTCAGCAGCAGAGAAGGAGAGTGAATTGTGGAGGCGTACGATGTTTTTGAGGTGAAAGAAGGCGGTCTGGGTAATCTGGTTGATGTGTTGTTGGAAGGTGAAGTTGCTGTCAAGAATGAGTCCCAGATTACGGATGTGAGGTGATGGGGACAGAGTGGCGTTATCGATGGTCAGGGAGAAGCTGTCGGTGTTTTTTGTGAGGGATTTGGGGCCGATGATTATTATGTCTGATTTGTCATAGTTCAGTTGTAAAAGTTATTTTGCATCCATGTTTTTATTTCACTGAGGCAGTTGGTACAAGCTCTTTAAGGTGAATGGAATAAAAAAATATAACATTACTAATATGTTGGTTCATCAAAACTGATACTTTTAAAATGCAGGTATGGTAGTATGAGTTTGGTTTTAGCTTGAGCTAAAGCTAGCAAGGGTTGGCTGTGTCAATAGCTAGCTTTCTCTTGGTGTAGCACTGTTGTTTTGGCTGAGAGAGCTGTCAAATTACCGAACGCAGTAAAATTCCTGCGGTGTGACAAGCAATATTTAGTCTTGTAATTTGTTAGAATATTGTTATAATACATTTATATTGCAAGTTTTTAACCTTAATATTTAAGTTCTCGGACTGATTTGCCTTATATATAACATTGTATAATCTTAACCTTAATATTTAAACTTGTTGGGTGAATTTGCAATGCCAATTTTATTTCTGTACTGGAAAGTACTTTGGCTCACTGGGTGTTGTTTAAAACGTTATAACATAAATAATGATAACTTGACCAGACAGTAAACGGCCACAAAGCAGTGACTGTACAGCCAAGGGGCAGGTACTGCAGTTTGTCTTAGCTCTGCTTTATAGTTACTGTAAAACGCTGTTTCGTTTAGAAACTATATTACAATATGCTATGTTAATTTCTGGGACTACTGTTTTCTTTCTTCCCTTAGATCATGTGTTTTTGTGTTTCACACCCTCACTGGTGGCAGCTGCATGTGTGGCTTCTTCGCGCCTCATCCTCCACCTGTCCCCTACGTGGCCACCCCGACTGCAGTGCCTCACCGGCTACACATGGGAGAACCTAGTCCCGTGTGCAGAGAAACTGCTTGTGTGCGTATCTAGCTCTGATGACATGGACTCGGATACATGACAGTTAATAAAAATGACTGTTGTCACAAGGGAAAATTAAATACAGGAGTTTATTTTGGTGACAGTGATTAAGATAGATACTGACAGCTCACAATGACACACTACACAAGGACAATAGGCCCACAGTGACAATACAGGCAGACGGTAGCCTTTACATTTCACACTATACATGCATGTCAGTGCTCATCTTACAGAAATGACTCTTTTCACTCATCAACAGTGCAACTCTTTGTCTCGTTTTTTTCCTCAGTGCACATGACAGTGATGTCAAAGAGGCCAACAAGCAAAAGTGCCAGCAGCCCAGCCAGCAGCAGCAGCAGCAGCAGGGCCAGACAGTGTTCCACAGTTCAGGCCAGGCAGCCACTGTGGCTCAGTACCTGCACCAGCCCAGCGTGCAGTATCCCCAGCAAGCCCCACAGTCAGCTCTGGCACCCAACCATAGGCCTGCCTCCTACCTCAACCACTCCACCACCAGCCTGCAAGCTCCCAACGGCTCCCAGCTCGGCAGCACCCAAACCATCTCTGCCTCACTGGATCCAAAGTCTAACATTCCCAACAGGGCTTACCAGGTCAGCATGCACTACTCCTGCACTGCTCCATGCTTTGACAGATGATGGTTTTTCAAGATTTAGTCATTTTTGGGCAGGATGAGAAAAGATATAGTGATCTGTTTCTCCTGAATGTAAGAAAACACTCTGAAGGAAAAAAAAAAACATGTTTTTAATTTGAAGAGTCTTGATGAGATTGGTGGAGCACTTTGAACCATAAGGTGTACGCAATGTGCAATATGCCTACTCTGCTGTAATTTTCTGTGTAGAGCCTGCATGAGGATTTTTTTTTCAAGATGTTTGAAATATCAGGTATGAATGTTGTTGTGAGGTGCTTGAGGCACAGTTTGCACCTCTGTATCCACTAATGTTACTGCATAATTTAGCTACAGACCAAAATTCTTGTATTTATTTAAGCCAAAGTATATCAGAAGTATTGAATGCACAAATACCTTGTGCCTGTAGCCATTATGACTATTAGTATGCTAAGTTAAAAGGGCAGTAACAAAAAGGGATTTTGTCAGTTTGTGATTGAGATAAGAGTTTGTGTAGATGTTCTTTTTCCTATTTTTGTTTTCCTTTTTTAAATTTTGGACTAATGTCATTTGTAAAGAAAGGAAAGAATTTATTCCTATAGATGACACCATGTCCCAAGAAAACTTTTGCTCTTCTGTACACAGGATTTCCGTCAGTGCTGTCCACTTCTATGATGATAATTTTAAATAAAATTCAAACCTGTGTTAAACTATCATTCTAGTCACCTTAAAATTTGTTCTCCTTTTTATTCTTCTGTAGATCTTCTTTTTTCTCATTTATTACCATCCTTGCTGAGTTAACATGGATGACATACTCTTCTGTCCTCTTTTGGGTTTTATTTTTTGGGAAGTGACTTCTTCAAATGTGCATGTAGCATATTTTTATGTCATTTTAATACATTTATAAACTCTTGGATTATAATAGTTCCCTCAGCAATGTTTCTGCTCATGTTCAAAACGTTTTGCACATTGAAATATATAAAACGTGTTTTGGGACGATTTTTATGAATCCTGTACATCTCAGCTATGTTGCTGAAGCTGGCTGAAACCAGAACGCAACACTTTTTTGGCCTTAACTGATTCAAATTTTGATCAAATCTTTTAAAGAATGACACTTAAACCTGTACCTAATACTGGAAAACAAACAAACAAAACTTCTAAAAGTAAATTTGAAAAATTTTCCTAGTGGCTCACAACTTACCCAGTTATGAGAGGTTTTGAGAAAAAAAAAACCTAAATGCCAGACCTCCTCCTGCTTTGACCTTCCGTTATCACCCTGCCTGTACAGGCTCACAGCGTAAGAGGAGGAGATTCAGTGCTTGTATGAGCTCATAGTTCATATTTTGGAAGTTAGAAAGACCAAGGAACACGGCGTTGTCACGATTGGCATTGGTTTGTCTGTCTGTCTGTCTGTTAACAACATTACTCAAAAATGGACCAACGGATTTAGATGAAATTATCAGGGAAGGTCAGAAATGACATAAGGACCAAGTGATTAGATTTTGGCAGTGATGCGGCTTATAGTCTGGATCCTCGGATTTTGTTGAAGATTTCTGTATCATTGCAAGATAGCGGAACACCGTCAGTGTAACTATGACTACAAGTGAACACTACGTCAGCTGCCTGCTGACGATCTCATGATTGCGATCCTACTACAAATCCACCGCTGTGGACTTATCTGTCAGAAATGATACAAGAAACAATTGATTAAATTGTGGGGGTGTTTCTGAGTTTCATCAATTCCCGCTGCCCGCTACATATTAGGTGACCGATTCGGTATCTGTACATAAAGTAGACATGCATAACACATGCTTGTGCTCAGCGCAAGGTCATTTTCTGAGTACATCTATATTGAATGGCCACATTCTATGTTTCCGTGATTTCTGATCATCAGTAACTAATAAACAAATGCTGCATTTTTGACAATGCCATATGGAGGAATGAACAGCCTTGGAGTACTGTGTTCTCTGAGTGTTTTCTAGTTTTAAATGTACACCCTTTGCTTTCTCCTTATTTTTATTGTGGGGGACTAGTACATCTGGTCCAAGTATTGATGGGATGCATCCCCTGCCTTTTCCCCAAAACTTACACCTATGTATTGATTGTTAACCCAGGAGCAAAATGAACTACATTATATTAAGGGTTTATCATTAGAGCAGCATGATGTAGTTGATGGGGATTACAATAATGCATTAACATAACAAACCAACTGCTCTGCAGGCAAAACCTTGGACACATCTTGTCATTCAAGGTTTTTGTTTTGTTTTTTAACAATTTTCTGCATTGTAGAAGAAAGCAGAAGACATCAGAACTGTGAAGTAGTAAATGGTGTGTGTCTGCTTCCTCCAGTCTCCTGCTATTTTTATACTGTTGGCTGTTAAAGATATAAAATCACCAAAACAGTCAAGGCAGTGCATCCTGGATGACAGCTGAAAGGGAGATTGAATGATAGAATGAATACATTTGTATTCATTCTATTTCTCTGTTCCGTTCCTTTATTTTAATTTGTCACAATAACATTCACTCTCTGTTGAGTGTGAGCAACATTTGGTGATCACTCTTTGTGCTTTGTGGGATCAAACACAGTGAATGAGGAGCTGCTAATTCAGTTGTGTCACACTCCATCTTCATGATCCTCAAGCTCAGTTAGCTGTTGTTGGATCCTGAAGCACACCTATGAGCAGTTTATCACTGACACTCTCTACAATACATGTTCTGTACAGCCTGTAAGCAACAGTATGTTTGAGATGACAAGACAATCCACAGTCTGCAGAGGGCAGTATGAGCCACATTTCTGTTGATGTTTTTCACCTTCTTGGCTTCACATCTCTTTTGTTTTCCTGCATGTGTCCTGTAAAATTTTCCTTGCGATGTCGGACACTGGAATAAGAAATATCATAAACACAGCAGCCATTCCTGAATTTTAAAGTTTGTGTTTTGCTCTATTTCAATTCAAGCCTCTGTTCTCCCTGATTTAAAACATTTGCTTTTATTGTCTCTTTTTTGTAGTTTAATAACAATCAGAATAGTTTTCTTTAAGATAAAATAGATTTGGTGTATAAAATTTGGGAGGGAGATGGAAAACATTTGTTCTTATATGTTGAAACTGTGGACCACATGCTTTCCTTCTCATTGGCATCAGAAGAATACAACATCTTTAGATGGGAGAACACAAAACCACTCTCTCCTCCTTCACAGGAACTCTAAATCAATGTTCTTTTTTCACTCCAACCTTGTCTATATTCACCTTTGAGGCTGGAAACACAGCAGTTCCTTAAAGTAAACATCTAGGGGTCTAAAGAAGCCCAAATTATCTTAAATTCCTGTTATAAAACAATGTGGTCGAGCCTGAAGGGAACGACACTTCCACGTAAACCTCTAATGCACTGCTGAGTCTTGATGTGGCAGGACTACTAAAATAGCTTTTCCGATATGAGGCAGTACGCTGCAGAGGGCTTCCTGTGGAGGAGGAGGCCGACTGGCGAACCTAGTGATGAAGAGTCTTCTGGCTGCTTCTGATTCGCTATTCCTCTCCCAGTTTGTGTATATACATTCGCCAAAGCGGTAGGTGGACTGAGATGCTATCCAGCAAGTTTTCCTGCTCTGCTTTATTTTATTTTTTGGCATATATCCTCCTGCATCCAGTTAGTAGAATGAGTCGCAACTAACTTAAACGCCTTTCGTCAGTGTTTTCACATCACAAAGGGACTTAGTGCATGGTCAAGGAGAAGCAATGAAAACCACAATGAGCAAGGCTGGGGGACTCAGCCCGTGGCAGCATGAGTTGAGTCTTTTCTCAGTGAGACAACAACAAAAAGCAATGATGTCACCATATGAGCATTTTAATATTTTGAAACCTGCTTCAAGTGAAAGGCTGTAAAAGAAGGAAACGAAATCCCTTTCATGTACTTTTCTATGGTTGGTTAAAATGTTTTATGTAAAAAAACAAAAAAACAAACTGCCCCCTCATCCATCTGTTGCACACCAAATTAAGCTCTAGGGAGGTTTAGCTAATAGACCATCCGCTCAAAGATGAAAAGAAAAAAATCAAACATTGATAATATGATTGGGCATAACTGAGAGGGGCTTGTAGCTTGTCTAAACTAGGAAGTTTTATGCCTCAGTGTATTTCCAAGTATCAGCCATGAAGCTCATGGAGAGAATGCCAAGAGTGTCTAAAGCAGTAATCAAAGCAAAGGGTGGCTATTTTGAAGAATCTAAAATATAAAACACATTTTGACTTATTTCGCACTTTCTTGTTCACTACATAATTCCATATGTGTTCCTTCATAGTTTTGATGCCTTCAGTGAGAATCTACAATGTAAATAATCATGAAAATAAAGAAAAAACTTTAAATGAGAAGAAATGACTTTTGAGTGGTAGTGTAACTGTTAATCCTATACAAAATTAACAGTGTTAACCTTTAACCTTAACCCCATTATATATATATATATATATATATATATTTTTTTTTTTTTTATTTTTTTTTTTTTTTTAAATTTAATTTAATTTATTTATTTATTTATTTTTTTTTTAAAGAGTTTTCTATAACTAAACATCTTAACGATGAAGGAAAACAATACTACAGGTCAAATCTACAGGTCAAATACTAACTTGGAAAATTATTGAAATTGTTCCGAAAGAGAGAGCTAGGGGGTCAGTGGAAGACAGCCATGTTGTTTGAACTTGGCGTGTGGCAGTCTTACAATATTAATATTTTTCCCACCAAAATGTTGCAGTTTTGCAGTTCATAGTGTGGGGTGCTGGGATATGTAGTGTTTGTCTACATTCAGTCAGAAATAGGTACAGCTTGACAGCTTGAATTTAATGTTGCAATTTTGCAACTGTGGATCTCAGAGAGTTCAAAAGGGAGTGGACGTTTTAATTTTAATGCACAAGCATGGATCACACCATCAATTAGATGCACATAGTTGTTTACAGTTGAGTATATAAATGTGATGTGAATGATGGGTAAGGTTAGTGGCTGTGACGTGGGGAAGGCTTTGTTGAGAATAAGCTGCAGCTCCAGCAATGTGAGGGAGGGTGGGGCACAGCAAAAAAAAAACAAAAAAAACCAAACAACCAACAGGTGTGCAGGGCAGCTTGGCATTTAGGGACATATAACAGGAAGGGGAGTGTTTGAGGTGTGGTCCTGCTCCTGAACTTTAGCTAGAAATGTTACCTTCATCTGATAGGATAATAAGAGTGTGGCTCAAACTGGAGAGACAACCAAGCCAGTTATCCTTTCTTGAGCCATGTCCAGGGTGGGAGAACTTTACAGGAGGAATAATTACGCCTTGTGTTTCTTACAATGTGCCTTTTAGCACTGAGTAATGTGTTAAGAATCAGAACCTGTTCTTGAAAACACAATAATTCACCAGAGTAGCATCAGATACAAGGTCAGCAGACAAATCTTGACCTGAATTACACAGATGTGGAGTTAAGTGGTTGCTAATTTTGGGTGAAACCTTTTTTCCCCATCATTTCAGACATAACAAAACACAACACAAAACTTTTCCAGGAGGCACTTGTGAGAAAAGTCTGACTAGTTTTGACTAAATCTGGTGAATAGTTCAAATTTATTGAGCAAAGGAGATGAAGTCAGAGAAATACAAATTAAAAAGAACTAACAAAAAAGTTCCAAAGTTCTATTTCTTTCTTATGGACAGGAATGGGTTGTTTTGACAGAGTGTGAGTTCCTGAAGTCCTAACACTGGAAGCAGTCTGACTTGTCAAACTGTTCTTCAACTGTGATGCCAGACATTATCCTTCAGGGCATGTAGATAAAAGCTTGTGTTTCTGTGTCTCTGTTCTGAAGACAGCAACGAGGGCAGATTGTTGTGAGGACTTTTCACCCTCAGGCACATGTTGTGCACTACCATGTTTCATGTTGCTGTGGCAAAAGCACACCTTCACACACAGAAAGTACTGTAGTTTACAATAAATATGATAAATACGATTGTTTTTGAACAGTATTGTACTGCAGAAAGTAGTGTGCTGCTATAAAAATGGCGAAGAAAAGGCAATTAACAATAGAAGAGAGACAGACCATCATAACACTTAAAAATTTAGGTCTTTCCTACAGAGAAATTGCGAAGAAAGTCAAGGTGTCAGTGAGTACAGTTTTCTTCACCTTCAAAGGGCAGAGTCAAAAATTTTGGTTTTTAAATTGTTTTAAAAATTTTTTTGTTCCATTTGTTTATTTGTTCTATGCTTTCATTTCAGAATACAATGAGACATTAACATGCATAATTTCCCCTAAAAAAAAAAAAAATGAAAAATTGTTCCAAACGTTTTGACACGTAGTGTATAACTATAATCCAAGGAGTATGTGGATGTTAGTGTGTGTGTTCTTCACATATCATACATTTGCGGCAATTGCACAGCCTGCCACAGTGTCTAGACTGCCTGTCATGGTACCCAAACTACCTGCTATGGTGTCCAAACTACAACCTCCAGCAGCGCTCAAATTCCATGCTTTGCTGCCCAGAATGCAGCTGGCCGTGACACCCGACCTTCCTACAGTGGTGTCCAAACTGTAGATTGCCACACCACCTAAATTTGCTGCCACAACACCCAAACCGCAGCCTGCAGCACCTGAACATCCAATTGTCAAACTGCCGAGCCGGATGAGAAAAATGGAGGCTGCTGTAGAGCCTGTAATACTTCCGATCTCTGCGGCAGACTTTCATGACATCTTATGTGATAAGGCAGGAAAGCGAGAAAAGCTGTCTTGCAAAGGGAGATAGAACAGCTGAAAAACAGCTGAAAACAAAACAAGGACAGAGAATGCAAAGACATGTTCCCTTCAAATTAAACAACATCAGGCTGAACTCTAAGCATCACAAAGGACCCAAAGAAGGAGGCCAAGACCTGCTAAGCACAACAGGTGGAGAGAACCTCCAAAGTTAAGGTTGCTCTGGCCCAAGTGCAACAACAGCTACGAGGCTAAAGATATCAGTGGGAGGGGGACAAGTCCTGTCTCCTGGATAAACAACAAACAATCCCACATGGAGAAAGCAGTAATTCAAGTGCAGTAGAACATGGAGAATAAAAGATACCAGTTGCATCATGAAAAGTCCAGCCTGCTAAAATCTATGAGCACACTGAGGGAGGCCCTTGAGGTGAAGGTGAGGAGAGGGAGAAATCCACACATGGACATACTGGTGGCTTTAGAACAACAGATGGAGGAGGTGTAAAAAACGAAACAGTCTCACCAAACTCCCTTCCCCCAATGTCTTCCATTTTGAACCCCTTCCCTCCTCCCCCTAACCCAGACCGAGTCTATTTTGGTGCAGCTGTTCTCATGAAATATGTCCTTATGTTCTGTTTTCATATATTGGTGTTGGTTATACACAATCAGAAGATATCTCACTAGTCCCTGAATCTGTATCTCTCCATCGTTTGCATATCTAAACGACCATTTATCTGATCTTCACCAAAGTTGGCATGTGAACTGCTGGTGACCCGGGGAAGTGCAGTGTCAAGTTTGACATTGTGTGAAGGGAGCAGAGGTCGTTTTGGGATCTTTTTTTGGGTCCCTGGGGAGTCTTTGGCTCCCTGTGGGTGGAGCCTAAACTGTGAGACAGCATCACTGAAGACACATGTATGATGTCATAGGTCAAAGACAAGGCCGGAATGAACCACATTCTGCAGGGCTTTGGTTGCCTGTGAACGAAACTAACTCACCACTCCTCACCTGATTCACCGTCCAGGAATCATTCCTCTGAGCTCCTCCTCAACATCAGATCCATTCAGATCTGCAGCATTGTTCTTCACCAGTGTCCACATTTCATCGGGGGGTATTCCTGCACTGCTCATGGTATAAGTACCATCTATACTGAGCACACTTCAAGTTTTTCTCTAGTTTTAATCACTCCTCCTCCTGCTGTTGTTGTTACGTTTTTCCCCCCTATATTTATTAGATGAATTCTCTATCTGAAGTTTTTTCTCCGTCCTTCACCAAGCTCTATCTATTAACCCACCTCGCCTCTGGATTCCTGCAATCTCACACTCGCCACAGTCAGAATGCTCCAAATGAAAAGGATTTACTGTGCCTTGGTATTTTGTGTAGCAATGGAATATTTTTGGCGGCTAACTCTAGTCTGTGTGTGGGAGGCAGCAATAATTTTAGCAATTGAAATAAGACATTAATCCTCAGTGTCTAAACTGAAGATTTGTCGTATTTTAGACCATTAAACAAGACTGGATTTCTGTCTGTCTGGTAAACTGAATATCTGAGCTATGGTAAGGGGAATTTTCCAATTTCATAATGATTAACCCTTAATCTTTCATTGGGTTTATATGTCGCAGTTTTATGTTCAACAGAGACGTTTTAGTGAAATAGTCTGAAGGCTGTGTGACCTCAGGTAATTGCTGAGATGTCTTATGAAAAGAGTACATTTGGCTGAACCAGACATGGCCAGTCTGGTTCAGATGAAAAATCCTCTATTTTATAGAAATGATCCCAAAGTCAAAAGGGGAGAACTTGTTTCTGTAGACAAATTCAAACACACACATTTGATCTATTTATTAACACAAGGTGGTTTAATTCATGACCATAAAGATGACAGTGGTGGTGAATGCATTATACTTTGCAGATGAACTGCAGATCAAGGTTGGAAGTTTAAAATTCATCCCACAAAGTAGCCATGACTGATATTGTATACAGTAAGTACCCTATCAGTCAAAAGTTTGGACACACCTTCTCATTCAGTGCTTTTTATTTATTTGTATTATTTTCTACATTGTAGATTAATACTGAAGATTAACACTTTTTTGTTTACAACATAATTCCATTTGCATTCTTTCATAGTTTTGATGTCTTCCATATTAATCTACAATGTACAAAATAATTAAATAAAAACCATTGAATGAGAAGCTGTGTCCAAGATTTTGACTGGTAGTGTATATGTTCCAGCTGCACCCACTCATAACCCCAATTAATTTTACCTCCTCTAATGATGTGATAAAAAATTAAGAGGCAGTCTCATTTGCCAGATTGTATCTGTCTCTCTCTCTTTTTTAATTTAAAGCATGTAAATAAATTGCATTCTGATTACGATGTTGAATATATTTTTACTTTGTAATATCATCATATATAAAATGAATAAAAATCAGATCTTTGACAGATTCCAGTTTGGTTTTTGCACTCTTCATAGCACTTAGACTTCTGAAATCTTTCATCAGTATCAGTGACGTGGTTCTGTATTGGTCTGTTTCTCGCTCATTAAATGGATCCCACAGTAGAAATTGGTGGGGAATTTTATTTAAGTGTCCCACTCATCTGAGAAGTTCCACAGGGGTCCATTCTAGGTCCTTTATTATTCTCCATTCATTTGCTCATATTAGGACAAAATGTCAGTGAACACAACCTCCATTACCACTGTGACGCTGATGGAGTACAACTATACGTGCCGCTTAGGTCCAGTAGTAATGATATGTCCTCCTTACTGCCTTGCTTGGCTAATATTAACTGGATGGCTGACATTACTGGATATCCAAAAATGTCCTCAGTCTCAGTGATTCTATAAGAGAAATCATAGCTATTCCTTCTAATTTAAGAAACAATACTTATCATTTTATGATGTTAAAAAAGAGGCTCAAAATCTGGAATAGTCATTGATTCATGTCTTTGCAATGCTCAGGTGACACAAGTTCATTCCGTTCTGTTTCATTCAGCTTAGGCTGATAAATTAGGTCAGATTTTTGCTCTCTTTTTCAGACTAAGAAACGGTCGTTCATCCCCTTCACACTCCATTACTGTAATGGACCATAATGGGCTTTGATGAGTCTAACATGCTGCTGCTGCTCAACTTTTAACTCTTTCCAGTAGAAGTTACTACATTACTCCAATTATTTCTGGCCTTCATTGGATAGCAGCTAGTTTTTAATTTGATTTTAAAACTATATTACTTGTCTTTGAAGCCTTATACTGCCAAATGACCTTTAACTTCTCATGAACCTGATCACTGTTTGAGATCCTCTTGAAGTGAATCTTCTAACTATTCTTGATTCTTGGATTGTCTCCAGAAGTGATCAGACCTTTGCTGTTTGCGCCTCTAAAGTGTGGATTTCCTTCCCAGAGGATCTCAGACTATTGATGTCTTCTTTAAAACATTACTAAAAACTTTCTTTTGTCATAAGGCCTTGGTTTAATTGATTTCACTGTGGCTATTTTTTTTTTCTTTACGTCACGATGGTGGTCCACTTGTTCTTTTTTTTGATAAGCAAGTTATGTCACTGTCTTTGTAATTTTGATGTATTGTGTCACATGGCACTGTTCAGTCTGGGAGCAACAACCCCACTCACAGAGTAAACAGGGACCACATCAGAACATTGGCCAAGGAGAAAAAAAAAAAGAAAGAAAGAAATGTCAGTCACGTTTTCATTTTCCGTAGAGACTGATGCATCCTCCACCTCCAGATTCATGAGCTCATTACACACAAAGTGCCTCATGAAAATCTTATTGTCCACCTTTGGAAGGAGGATAAATAACCTCATTACATACATGCAGATGATACATTGCATTAAAAGTTTTGGAAATATATTTCCTGTCATTGCATTAGGGTAAGCACCTCTCTGTGTTTTATTCAATTTAGATGATTGATTTGCTATCACTGTGTTCTGTAGACAGATGGAGCAAATGTAAGTCAGCATGAAAACCGCACGTCCCTGAAATCTCAGCAGGTTATTGAGAGGAGATGTAGCCACCTGATATGTCACACAACACAAAACAACATGCTGTTTGTGACTAGGGTGTTAGAATATTTTGCTGCAATGATTGAGAGGTGTCATCTGTATGTTTTAAGACTGTCTGTCTTTCCCACATCACTACAGATATTCTTGTGGAAAATCTACCAAAGGCATAGTTGAAGAACCCCTCATGCAGCATTATTTAAGTCTATTTTTAAACCTTTTTAAAAAATTATTTATTTATTTATTGTAGCAGCTCCTGGATTCCGCAGCCCTATGTACTGATTAGAAAGTGAAGCACGAATCATGTTTTAAACACGGCGTGTTTCACTGGCAGTTCTAAAATAAATTGTGCTCAGTGAAAATGTGTTATTGCTTGTTCTACATGCTGTCAGTTTCATCTAATATCTGGCAGCTTTGCTCACCTTTTCTAGATCTCAGCAAAGGAAGGTGCTGAGAGGATGACGACAGGTGACAATAAATGTACATGTCACCATGCTGCATCTCAGTGTGGCAGCCTTATTAGTCCTATTTTTTTACTGCCAACACAAGCAATTGTACATTCTGCAAAAGTCAAGTTAAGGTTGTGCATTAAATGCTTTTAAATATAACCAAAAATATAAAACTAAGTGAATAGTGAATTGCATCCTTTTCATGTTTAGAAAAGCATATTGATCATTTCTTAATGTTACTGTAAAGATACATAATTTGTTGTTGCTCATTAAGTCTTATCTAAAGGGCTAAAACAGGACTTACAGTAATCTAAATGTGAGCTCACATAGTACTCCAAACTGCACTGCCCTGTGCTTATTTTAGACATTGCATAACAATGTTTCATAACCAAAGGTTCTGAAAACAGACAGGATGTTCATTATGTGATAAAATCTTTTCAGATTCCTCTCTGCAGTGATACTGACCATGATACCTTTATGTATTAGATTACATGCAACACTGCCATGTGAAAACCTGCCATCATCTATAACGTTATAAAATCACCATGTAATGTACATGAATGCACTACTTAGTGCTACATATGCCAACTGCAGCTGTTTCCTTTCACTATAAAGAATATTCTTTATTTCAAGTGTCGAAAACAAAAGCCTGGTTTATATGACGGTGCTTCAACAATACACTGGCAAATGGGAGGGCAATTTTAAATTCATTCTCGATGTCACATTGCAGGAATACAAAGATTAAACCTTCAGATAATAGAGGTCACACGATACTTGTGGTATCACATTTATAGCACAATAATAGGACTCCTCCTTCAATACTTAAACTTCTGGAAAAAAAGGCTATGAAGTGAAAGTCACCCAATTTAAAAGGCTGTGAAATATTATGAGGACACCCTGAAAAAGGTCACCCATAATGTCACGCCTTGTTTTTCTTGTCAGTCTTCAACAATGACAGACTACTTGCTACTCTGGAAAGAAAGTTTTTGTGACCCAGACCACTTTGTGTTTCTATTTTCATGGATTTCAAAGTCTTAATCTGTCTATAATCTGTGAAAAACAGTGTTGCTGTGATCATTCAATAATATAGGGGTTTATTCAGTTCTGCTGATTCTGTTCTGAAAGCATTAGCACAGACAGTATTCAGTCAAAACTGGTATGGCAGTAATCAATAAAACGTGAATATTCATATGCCTCACAAGTGTTGTTTTTCTAGATGTGTTTAAATTTACTTCTGTTTTTTTAATATTTTCAAACACCACTTATGGTTCAAGTGAGGTCACGTTGCCATTGTGTGTGCAATAAAATATATATCTTTTTTTTTTTTTTTATTTATATAAAATATATATCTAATATGCAAATGCTTAAAACTGTTCAAAACCAATAATACCCCTGAATTGTCCACATATTTGGGGCTGCACAGTGGCTTGGTGGTTAGCACTTTGGCCTTACAGCTAGAATTCCCTGGTTCATATCCCAGCCTTTCCTGGATCTTTTTGTATGGAGTGTGCATGCATGGGTTTCCTCCAGGTAATCTGGCTTCCTCACACAGTCCAAAGACATGCTGAGGTTGATGTGTAACTCTAAATTGTTCGTAGGTGTGAATGTGAGTGTGATTATTTGTCTCTATGTGTAGCCCTGTGATAGACTGGTGACCTGTACCGGTTGGCCCCCCTGCCTTCACCCTAAGTCAGCAGGGATAGACTAAAGCCCCCCAGCGATCCAAATGAGGATGAAGCAGTGTGTAGATAATGGATGGATGGATATCTGCATATTTTCCCAGTATTCTAATCTTACCTAATGCCACCTAAACAGTGGCTATTTGGAACACCAAGCATGATTAACCTTTACTGAATGGCACTTGCGGTTTTTGCTAAAATACAAGTCTTTGTCTTTCTTAACCCAAGGCTGAAGCAAAAGAGTGAAAGTGAGAAGATTAGCGTTTTCAGGACCATGGTCAGCTCAGCGTTCAGCTTTACTGTAAGCAACATCCACAAAAATAGTAAAAAAGCATGAACAGCAGAAAAAAAATTTAAAATGAGAAAATACAGGAAAATAAAAAAGTCCAAAATAAGGTGACTATATTAAAGGCACCTTCAATTTCAATGATATCAGGCTTTCACATGTACACTGCATATATATAATGTGCTTTTCATGTGATTTTTTTCTTTGTTGCATTTATGAATGTGTATTTAAATACACTAAAGTGTAGCGTGCAACAACGTGCCTGACATGACTGAGAAAAAAAAGAAAACTATTCCTTTTCAGTTTTTTCTCTCCATTCGTTTCCTCTTTTAACGTGCCTTCTGATTGGCTCTCCTGGATGCTTGTAGCCAATCAGCCTCCGCCTGCTATGGAGGAAGGAATAAATGCAAGATGGCTCCTCATATAAAAACAGTCTTCTGGGTCGCCCTCAACGTGCGACTAAATAACTCTTTAAATCTTATCAGGTTAAAATATTTATCCGCGAAGAGCTCTGAAGGATAAATTGAGCTTTACACTGATGGTATTTGTCAATATTTTGCCAGACAAGGTTCCAGTGGGACAACAGGGACAACTTTGAAGACATGAATCGGTTGTGAACTGGCTATCTTCGGCAGACAGAGTTGGGCTGGTCAAACGCACACAGCCCGGGCCTGTGCTAGCTACCGTTAGCTGCTAACTAGCTAATGACTTCGTTTGCTGTTATCTGTCGCGTTGGAAACAGCATAAGAGGAAAAGTCTCAAATTACTGACTGCCTGTTGAAAGCTGGACGTAAAAGTCCACACAGTAACTGGCCATGGCTGTATCAAGGTAAGAAATATCTGTTCTGACTCTGTTTTATCTGTCCGACTTTTTTTAAACAATTAGCTAGCTAACTTGCTAATCCCCACTAGCTTTTGATTTGGCAGAGAATAGCATGGCGACGGCCGACTAACAGCCAGTGTAACGTTATGTTGTGACTTAGTCACTTGTCGCTCCAACTCAGTTTTGAGTCATTTTCACTGCAAGTACCAAATACCGTGAAAATTAAATACACATTTTAGTGTTCCACAGTCTCCTGCTGATGCTCTGCCGTTAAGTACAGGTTAACTAACGTTGTGATGAAGTTATGCCAGTGAAGCCGGTGTTGTGCCAAAAAGGCATCGCCTTCCATAAACTGATTTCCGTCAGTTGTCATGTCTGCATGAATTTCTCCACTGTGTCCTACGTGGTAACCGATGTAATTGTTTTTGCGGTTGAAATTGCTTTAACGGACTAATTCAACTCATGTAATGCTGTTTTCCACACGCCAAAAATTGATTGCAGCCCTTACATTGTGACTGAGGTATTAACAATGCATTAAAACGACTTGTTTTCATTCATGAGGGTTTAATTTGAAAGAGTTTGGTCCATAGGATAATTGCAAAGAGCCAATTTATTTATTTTATCTATAAAACCCATACATGTCAAGTTTATTTCAGTATAAACAAGCATTTTAGACATACCACACACTAAGAGTCCAAATATTGAGTACAGAACTATAACTACTATAATATTGCCTATAATTATTCTAAATGCATGACCAATTACTCAAGAAACTAACATTTTTGATCACAGTTACAAGAAAGATTTGCAAAGATGCTCTTTTGCTGTTGCCACAGACATGAAATTATGCGTTTGCACTTTATGACTGCTTGATGTATATAAGACCAGCTGTAGATGTCTGCAAAGTGGACAATACTGCTTTAAAGTGAGGCACACAATCAGTTTTTAGCTCACAATCACATTATTGCAGCACATGTGTTTATAAATGTGAAATATCCCAATTGGCTGGCTACCTGAGGAGATTCAGCTAGTTGTGTTAGTTTTCTAATCGTCAGTGGCTGGAACAATGACACTTGTTAGTGTCACAGTTTGTTGAATGCAAATTTAGCACACAATTTGTAAAACTGCTTGTAACAAAGTGTAACAATGTGCAGCATGTCCTCATTTTAAAAGGTGAATTGAAGAAGTCTTTTGAATGAGAGGTGAAACGTTCTCAAGAATCCAAAAGAGACATACAGTTGCTTTATACTGATACACATTTTAAAAAGTACAACTATATGTCTAATTCAGTGTGTTCCTAGCTCTTTCTGATTTCACATAGAAGAGTAAGCTCATCTGTAGAACAGCTTAAGTATTTGTAGCACTTAGGGTCATGCCTTACACATCACTAATCCACTCCTCTTTATTAATAGACTGCTAATGACCTCAGTGAAAGACCAGGATCATTAGACAAAGCCAGTGACACGGAATTGTGATACTTCTGTTAAGAAGTTGTTTTTAAATCCAAAGATCCTTGTACTGTAGAGCACGAACAACAGGCAAAGAGGTTTTTGGTCAGTGCTGTGCATTGTTCATGGGCTGTAATTTGTTGTTTGACCTTGTTTGGTTTTATTTTCACCTGTCTTTTAGACTTGATCGTTTGTTTATCCTGCTTGACACCGGAACAACACCAGTAACCAGGAAAGCAGCAGCCCAACAGCTTGGAGAAGTGGTCAAACTACACCCACATGAACTTAATAACCTTTTGTCAAAGGTGTGTGTGTTTGATATATCCTTGTACTAACAATCTTAACTATGTCAACTTGGATGCTCCTGCAGTCAGATGTGTGGAATATGAATAACGTATAACTGTCCAATGTTTGACAGCAGATCAGTTACCTGTTTCTGCTTCTTTCTGTACCAGCAGGTGGATTGAATTTATTTTATGTGAATGTCACATTGCAACTGGAACAAACTTTCTTAATGTTTTAGCAAGGAAACAGAAAGCAATCACACCGTGTTATGTGTCTTTCCTTCTCTCTTTACTTCATATAGTTTTGATTCAAGCTGTTGTGTAAAGTAATCAGTGACATCATTTTTTGTCAATTGCAAGGTCTTGACCTATCTAAGGAGTCCCAACTGGGACACTCGTATAGCCGCAGGTCAAGCTGTAGAGGCCATAGTGAAGAATATTCCTGAGTGGAACCCATCTCCCAACCCTAAAAAAGGTGAGCTGAAACTCTCTTTCATTGAAACATTTAAATTCTCTGCATTTGAGTGATGTAAAGCCGGTCCTCGCACTCCCGGTTGTAGTATAGTTTGACCATACTATGTTTTTGTCTAACATGGTTCCATCAAAACCACCATTCTTAGATGTCAATTTCAGAATAGCACTGGTTCTTGGTGTGGAAAACATAAGCTTGGTCTGCATGAAATGCATTAGTGTTGACATGACCCGAAACTTATGAAATAGTTAAAGAGACAAATGTGCATTGATGAAACTCTTTGGTTTGTTTCCTATAGAATCTTGTGAAGACTTATCTCCAGAGGACTCCTCTTGTAACCGGTTGAGCTTCTACCACTTTGATATCTCCCGTCTGCTCAAACATGGTGCATCTCTGCTGGGATCTGCTGGGGTTGAATTTGAGCTGCAGGATGACAAAACTGGTTTGTAATGACTGTTTTTTCAGCTGCGGTGACATTCACACTGTTACACACTCTCACACATACACACATTTGAACCTGTACAACCTTGTGTTTGGTTGTATCTGACTTTGATGGATTTAAAGGATTGTGTCTAAGCAAACTTTGTGCAACAGATTTACTCCCTGTCCCTAATATTGCTCACATTTGTGTTATGAAATATGGTAATCAACTATGATGGTTAACAACAACATCACTGCCAATATCTGAAGTTGATTCTGATGTAAACATAAATCCACGCTAGCAGCAAAGTTACTTGGTCATGAATTTGAATGCAGTTTAAATAGGGAAAGCTGCTCATTCTTATCTTTTGATGGTCATTTGAATTTGAACATCCTGTCTGTAGATCCCTGCATTATGTTGAACCAGTCATTGCTTCCCTTTGATCTGTTTTCACCTCTCAGTCAAGGTCCCCTTTACTGTTGCAGTTTACTAAATTTAGCAAGTTCTAGGTGACATTCAGAGCTATTTATGATGCTGTTCCTGTATTATTTGTGGTCCCAGCACTTGCCATTTTTTTCCCCTACCTGTACTTCAGAATTACACTCTATTTTTCACATACACATAAGTCCTCACTGGCCCCAAAGTACTCTTGTACTATTTCTCATTGTATCCAAAAGTTCCCCCTGACCTTCTTTGACTTGTTCTTAGGTGAGATGGATACCAAGGAACGTCTTGCCCGCCAGAGAAAACTTCTTCAGAAGAAGTTGGGCCTGGACATGGGTGCTGCTATTGGTATGGACACAGAGGACCTGTTCAATGACGAGGACCTAGACTATACCTGCCAACCCAGTGGAGTCAGAGCCCATGGAAGCAAAGCCTCAGCTGGATCCAGCTCCCGCAACCATGTGGTAGGTTTTATTTTAGGCCATTACCTTGGAAAGGAGTGGGTACCAAAACCTGGTATTAAATGGGTCTCAGGGCTAAATTACTAAAGACAGGAGGATTGATGAGTTGCAGTGTTTTTGGTTTTGCTATCAGTATTTGAGAGATTCTGAAAATAGATTTCCTATTAATTGTTGCCACATTCACATTATCTTGCACATTTTATATCACCAGCTCTGTTTCTAATTTGTCGAAGATGCATTTTCGAAATTCTCTCTGTGCAAGTTGCAGCAGCTCTCTGTCAGACACTGCAGTACCAAACACAGTTGCACACACACAGACGCTGCTCTTAGTCTCAATGGTGGCGAGCAGTAAACATCCACAAGTGTAGTTACACTTCTCTGGAGTCGATCTTGATAATATGCGGTGCCACTAGTGTAAAAAGTCTTTTTCATATGAGATCATATGAAAAAGACTCTATGGAAACATCCAGAGAAGTTTTTAACACACAGGTGGAGAAATGCACTGTTGCCTTACAATTTCCTGGCTCCTAGTTTGGCTCTCATTAACTCAGCTACGTTATGGATGGTAGCAGCATGGAGTACACACACAAGGTTAACTGGATTATGCATCCATGGATTAATGATTCCCAGTGACCATTAGCCAGCTGATTGCTCAGCATTCATGAATTCAGTTTGAAGTGGCTAGAGCATCATTTAAACTGTTGTTCACATTCAGTTTAAAGTTACAGTTTACAGTTTTCAGAGTGCTTGGAGCAAGACAGGATTTAATTATTGTGGGGCTGCAGGCAAACCCTTGTCTTTCTTTTTATCCCCACTCTCTCTAACTGTATGTTGGTATTGACAGTGATAAAAGAAGTACTGTAACAGTTTTCCTAAGTAAAACTATTAATGCTGCACAGTAAAAAACACTGCCAAAGAAAAAGTCCTGCATTCAATGTTTTTACTTAAAAGTGAAGAATGATAGAGGAGAAATGACAAAAAAACCAATGTCAATTCTTTTCTTAAGACATTCTTTCTTACCTATCCCTCACTTTCATGTACCAGACCTTTGAGCCAGCACTACATGTCTTTTGGATTACTAAACTATTGAGGTAAACTACCAAAGCTGCCTCTGAATGCTCTCAAGTGTTAGTTTTAATAATTTATTGTTGCTGCTTCGTAAAGCACATGAACGGTCTCTTACTGTCAGATTGTGTATACTTTGTCCGACACCCCTGTGCTGTGGCTTAAGGTCATAACTTTACCTGTTCAAGTATAGGTAGATTTGTTAAAGAAAGGGAAGGCAGGCAATAGCTTGTCTCACCCTGACAGTCTCTTGCCGTAGGGCTATGCAGGCCCTAATTGCAAATGTAACTTGTAACATCTTATGTTTTTGTACACCTAATGCATTGCGGTATAAGGGCCTGTCTGAACAGGATATTGCTTCAGAAAGATTTATTGAATTATTTTTTTTTATTGTGCCAGCTCTTTGACCTGACAGTATTTTAGTGAGCCAGTCTTTTCTCTGCTAGTTATGAATAAAACCATGGCAATTTTTGTGTTTCTAGATTTGGTTTTGGGTCGTGCTGTCTGATCCTCCAACCTTTTTTCTCTTGCGAAGTGCTGCACGTATTTAAAGTTACTCTGTCAGTGTAGTCTCTGTGGTTATACAGTGGCTCAGTTGCATTTTTTATTCATCATCAATATGTAGTGCATCAAACATGCTATAAATAATAATCCTCCGATGGGAAGTCGAAATGAAACTGGCGGTATGGGGTTTGATTTACTGACATGTGACTGCAGAACGTCACACATAGTATAAAACAATAACAATAGCGTGCGTGTGAACAGACACAGAGAATGTAGTAAGCCTGGAAGGGCTGGGAGTTTAGGTTTATTTGAAGCACCTAGGGAAATCCATGACGTTTGAACTAGAGAATGTATGTGTTAAAGTATTCCACCCTACACTGTAGTGCAGATGATGATGAATGATTGTTTGTGTAATATTTCAAACTCCACTGTTTTGTTTTCAGCCCATTCAAGCTGCCGAATTGATTGACTCAGAGTTCCGGCCAGGCATGAGCAGTCGCCAAAAGAATAAGGCTAAGAGGATGGCTAAACTTGTGGCAAAACAAAGATCCAGAGACATAGATCCTAATGAAAAGAGGTACAATTATGCATACTGTGCACCTGCAACACACACAGTTTGATTATGATTGGAGATTTTTATCATCATATATTAGCTTCTTCTCTTGAAAAACAGACCGAAGTGTGACTCATTCTGGATTCTAAACTAAACCATGCCTATTGAACTATTTATTTCATCATGTACAGCCACTATTGTATTTTTATTATTGCCATATTTAAGGTTTTTGAGAGGTTTTGTTTGCACATTTCATCATATTATATGAAGTCTGACTTCAGTTCTGATGATAAAATGACTCTACTTTCTCTTCAACCTTTAGTAACGACAGTTTTGAGGGTGAACCTGAGGAGAAACGAAGAAAAACAACCAATGTGGTTATTGACCAACCGGCAACAGAGCATAAAGTCTTAATCGACAATGTTCCAGATAACTCCAGTCTTTTAGAGGAGGTAAGGAATAAAAAAAAAACAGTTAATAAAGCCTTGGTGGGAAATTTTAGCAAATTAATTGCTATAATTGTTATAAATGACATCTTTATATGTGTGATGTAATGTGATGACATGGCTGATATCTCAATGCATTGTCTTCAGACACATGAGTGGCCTCTGGAGAGCTTCTGTGAGGAGCTCTGCAATGACCTCTTCAATCCTTCATGGGAGGTAAAAAAAAAAAAAAAATTTATATGATACATATTTTTTGATAGTAAACAGTTGAGGATGTACAGTTTAACTGAATTAGAGGCACAGTCCAAAAGGTGATCAAAACAAAGGGTAGTTAAAACCACAAAACGACACTTTAGGATTGGAGCCTGTGATTTTTAAACTGATTGACAGCAGGGCTTGTGGTTAGTAAAGACAAGGTTTGCCCGAATCATCCCTACTCCCCAACCAAATAATTGGTCGCAAGGATATTTAGATTAACGAAATGGAACACAGGGCACTGAGTCCACTCTACCTGCTATCGTTATTACCTTGGTAGTAGTTAGGAGGAAGAGCATCAAAAGCATTCTACCTGGTAATTTCATGCTGAAACAATAAAAACAGACTTGGAGCAGACCAACGTGTGCCTGTCCATATCAATATGGTTTCTGAAAGTAAAACTATTTCAGCCAGTGATCCCACTACACAAATTACTGAGGAATGCAGACAGGTTAGAAAAACTGCTGTTTACACTCAGTGTTTTAGGGTCGGGGTCAGGGGGGCGAGGTGAATATTAGGATCGGTTCGTATAGTAACGTCAGACGGGGGGGACACGTTGGGCGAATTCACGAGACGAATACCGATCGCGCCGCATCTCAAAATTAATATCCCGATACCAACGTCAGGACCGAATATTCAGATATTAGGATGTTCGGGTCCAGCCCTGCAGCATTGCAAAAGTTTTTACTTTTACTTGAAAGCCCAACCAGGGACGGGAGTTGCAAATTAGCTCAATGCTACACACTCTATATGTAATGCATCAGTTCTATGTGTTCTATGATAATTGCATGGTCCCAGATCAAATAAATGAATAAAATAAAAATAAATAAAGTCCCAGACCCAGCAGTCTCCATTAGAACTTTTGTCTGCTCCTTCTACCACTAAGGATGGATAGTTGGATAGATGATGTGAAAGTAACACCAGTGATTTACCAAGGACAATTTCACATTATACATAATGACCAAATCCATTGTGAATAATCTATATGGTCAAACATAATATTTTTTGAGCTTTTTTTCACTTTCTACCAAAACTGTAAAGCTTTCCTTGCACAGAATTCGGATTAACCCTTTTTAAAATACGACCATGTCAAATATATGTAAACTTAAAATAACTGTATTATGTGCATTTGTTTACAGGTTCGTCATGGTGCAGGTACAGGTCTTAGAGAAATTCTCAAGTCCCATGGTGCTGGGGGTGGGAAGCTGGTCGGAAGCACTGCAGAACAGGTACATGTTAGCCATACCCTCTAGTGTTTATTAATAGTTTGTTTTTAAAAAATGACACCAAACGTCTTGACATTTTGGTTTAGATGTTGCGACAGCATCAGGAGTGGATAGAGGACGTGGTCATCCGGCTGCTCTGTGTCTTTGCTCTGGACCGCTTTGGAGATTTTGTATCTGATGAGGTACGGTCTTAATTTTTTTGGTGAATAACTGAATGGCACCTCTGACAGTGCTAACACTCATTGACATGTTGCTACTGAGACATGCAGTGTAATGAAGTTGAGCAGCATTTTTTTGGGTAATGTCATTGTTTTTCACTGAACAAATATCTGATTGGTGTTGCTTAATTATTGTGTGTCATGCCATGATTCTGTTCTGGGTAAAGTAGTTTTGTTTTTTCCTTTCTTTCATACATTATTTCCTCTCACAAAGCAATGAGCTGAAAAATGTCAGTTAGGTAGAGGGGCGTTGTAACAAGATAAATTAGGATAAACTTTCTAATTTACCCTCTTTAACATGTTAGTTTCTTGCATGTCCTTATATAACATTTGGTGCTGCTGCTTTCCATGTCTAAGAGGTGACAGATATTCTTATCTCAGTATATTAAGTTAATACATGACTTTAAAAACATGCCTGTAAAAGGGTTGTTCTGTAGTTTCTTCATTCAAACCAAGGTTTATTATAATGTACAATACACTTAACGACCACTACTGTTGTCAGTTTAGATATTTCATTGTACAATGTATTTGTCTTGTTTTTCTGTGCATATGACAATAAACCTCTTGATCTTGCAAGTAGATTAAGAGACATCATATCCTGACTAGATTTAAAAACACTGGGCATCCTAAAATTTAGTTTGAGGAATCGAGGACAAACTAAGCTGTGAATTTGACCTTATTGGTTTTAGGACCAGTGATTCAGACATAAAGAAATGTCTACATGACAGTTTCACGTGTATGTAATCAAATAGCACTATATGTTAAATTCATTAAAGCTGGCTGGCCTACAGGATCAATGCTAGCCAGATTCTTTGGCAAACCACTAAGTCAAGTCATTCCACTCGTATTTTTGTGGGTTGTATTTATTCTATATTTCTCTCCCTTTGATAGGTGGTGGCTCCTGTCAGAGAGACATGTGCTCAGACACTTGGAGTGGCCCTTCGCCACATGAATGAAACTGGTGTTTCCATGACAGTAGATGTCCTGCTGAAGCTGCTGAAAGAGGATCAGTGGGAGGTCCGTCATGGAGGCCTGCTGGGCATAAAGTATGCCCTGGCTGTTCGTCAGGTACCACCTGTTCTGTGTATATATGAAATTGAATAAGCGCAGCAGGGTTCTGCTATGTATGTAACATATGGTCATGAATATAAATTGTAGAGGTGGGAGGATATATGCATGGTCACAAATCTCTTTTTTGATATGGAACCAAATGTGCTCCATGTGGAAGGATGACACTGTAAAGGCTATTTCTTTCTGATGTCACAATAATGCATCTATGCTGATTTGACCTATCTGTTCCTTGGTGTCTCAGGACTTGATAGCTGTTTTACTGCCCCGGGTTCTCCCAGCTATCACAGAAGGCTTACAAGACCTAGATGACGATGTGAGGGCTGTGGCAGCAGCAGCACTCATCCCTGTGGTGGAAGGCTTGGTGCAGCTACAGCCCAACAAGGTTAGAGGCAAAACTAGTTATCAGTGTGTCTTTTCAATTTACTGTCTGTGTTTAAGTGTGTCACCTGTGCGTAGTTATTTTTCATTTTGTGCTTGTTTTAGATGTCTTAATTGAGATGCAAAATCTGCTCTCTCTCTCTCAGGTACCCTTCATAGTGGACACACTATGGGATGCTCTTTTGGGATTGGACGACCTCACAGCTTCCACCAACAGTATAATGACTTTGCTGTCCTCGTTGCTCACTTATCCACAGGTCGGACAGTGCAGGTCAGTCTCTGAAGGGCATGCCATTAGCCATCAGAAGATGATACAGTATTTATTGAAACTTTACAGGCTAAGGTACATTGTTTTAGCATTGACTTAATTCCATCAAATCAATTTTCAAGACATCCCTAATTACTACAGAAAGTCAGTGCCGACTCACTAGCAGACACTTTAAATAACAGTACTTTTCAACATCTTACCTTTTAAAAACAACTTTATTTTCTTAAAAGCACAATATCAGACACAGAACAGAACACCACAGAGCCAGTTTGCCACAAACACAAAATACAATGAGGGTGGAATCTTTAAATCTTTAAATATAGCTTGTACATGTTTTGTAATGTTTTATTTTGTTCATTTTTTTGTTTGTTTTTTTAAAAAATTAATAATATTGTATGTCTCCAACTTTTGAGTGACTTTCTACTTTTAGTGACACACTATATTTTTCCCTCTAGAACGCAGCAGTCACTAACTGTTCTAGTTCCTCGGGTTTGGCCGTTCTTGAGACACACTATATCATCAGTAAGACGGGCAGCGCTGGAAACTCTATTCACACTTCTGTCTAAAGCTGATCAGGTAAATGTGACCAAGGGCATTTTGATGTTCCTTTACTCTTTGCCAAAATACACTCAAACTTTTTTTTTTTGATGCAGTATTTAACAGTACCAGAAATATATTACAATTCAATGTTTGTATTCATATTGCCCAGTGTTGCTGTTGAAACTTTTTTTAGTTTACAGCATAAATGCTGGATAATGTGTTGTGTCCCTAATAAGGTTGTTTTCATGTTCTGGGTTCTTCAGAGTTGTGCAGAGTGGATAAATCCCATCCTACAAGATATGCTCCGGCACATCTTTCAGTCCTGCATACTGGAGAGCAATGAAGAAATCCTTGAACTGATCCAGAAGGTTTGTTGTATGACCCACAGAACTATTTCTGATGACTAAATTTACAAACATGGTCCAAGTTTGATTATGAAAAACAAGTGGAACAAAATAGATGATGCAACACTGCTAATTCCAGTCTTACATTGTCATTGTTTTTGTACTTGGACAAGTCTTATGTGGAGGACATTGTGGGTTTTGCCTTGTGTTGTTAATGTGTCTCTCTGTGTGCAGGTATGGATGGAGTTATTGACTCAGGCCCCCCAACAGTATGTGGTAGCAGCCAGCTGTCCATGGATGGGTGCCTGGCTCTGTCTAATGATGCAGGCCTCTCACATACCTATAGACCTGAACATGCTGCTGGAGGTCAAAGCCCGCTCCAAGGTTGGGCACTTTTAAACCAGAGTTTTGTTCTCATATTGTTTTATTTTCTGCTAATCTTTCATTGGTTATGTCCCTAAATGCAAAATGATGCTCATGTAAAATAGCTGGCAAGGATATTTTATGTTTATTATTGTGGAAACTTGCTGTTAAAGCCTGTTTTTAAAAGTCTGTTTAACTTGACTCAGGATGGTTGGGTGCTTCTCCTGCTAGTTACATGAACAAATTTGTACAAGTAATGAAAGTAACTCCGTGATGCACAAAATCAAAGCATCTCACTGTGGTTGCTAAGCGACAGACTAGGTGAAGTTAAGAGAGATATCTTACAGCTGTAGTCTGTATGTTTCAGTCAGAGCAGCTTTAACAATCTGAATTGACTGAGAGAGGAAATAAAAATGTGAAAGAGAAGCACGTTCAGCCCAGCAGGTACCTTAATTACTGTTTGTTTAATGAAGTGTAACTGAACTGAGGGAGACTAAGAATAGCTTTGCTTTGCGTGCACCAAACTGATTCAGCTTGTACTTGAAGAAGACAAGTGTTTTAATTTAATGTTTTCAAGACCGTGGTTGTTACTTGGCCTCCTTTCATTTGTAACAACATGAAATTTATGTGGAGATGCAGTTTTGTTTTTTAGCTATACTAACCGTAATAATTAATGTTGTGTGCATGCAACAGGATAAGGCTGGGACAAAGGCACGTCAAGGGAACTGTCAGGTGAAAGAAACGGTTCAGGAATATATAGCCGGTGCAGAGACGGTAACGGATGACCCTGTGACAAGGGACTATGTGGTGGTTCGTGCTCGACTCATGGCTGCTAAGTAAGTGTTGATAGTTTAATTACAAATAAATGATCAGTTATAATCTTTAGGTCAACTTGATTTTGTCTCAAGAAATGAAGAAACTTGAAATGGTGAATAATAGCTTTGACAGCTTTTCTCTGCTCTCTTTGTAACTCTTTATTCCAGATTGCTGGGAGCTCTGTGTAGGTGTATATGTGACCCTCAGCTCAATGCTGCATCTCAGGAGATCAGACCAGCTGAGTCTTTGGGTCAACTGTTGCTCTTCCACCTCAACTCCAAGTCTGCCCTGCAGCGCACAGCAGTGTCTTTGGTGATTTGCGAGTGGGCTTCACTGCAGAAGGTAAAAAAAATGTAGTTTTAGTGTGGAGCAAATATGGTTTATGAACATACCAGAATCAGGCATTTAGAGGCTCAGTACATTTCTTCGTTCCTTTCAGGACTGTCAGCTGGTGTCATCTATGGTGCAGCCTCGTCTCCTGGCCATTCTGTCTGAGCAATTGTATTACGATGAGATTGCCATCCCCTTCACACGCATGCAGAATGAATGTAAGCAGCTAATTGCGCTGCTAGCTGATGCCCACATAGACCTTCAAGACCGCCTCAGTTGCAGTGTTTTCACCATTGATCAAGCCAATGAACTGGTAAATCCATACACACAAACACAACCACTTGGTACATTTAAACACTAACCCTTTATCAGATTAAACAACAGCTTTTACTGGCCTCCACAATCTACAGAGAAATCTTAAGTCTTGACTGTGATTTAGATTAATGGGGAGAGGGGTATCATGCTTGTATCAAACCATTTATGATTTTTGAACAAGAATATTAAGTCAAACTCTGTCTTGTAATTTTAACTGCAATCTACATCCTGTGTGTCAGACAGCTTTGGTATTTATGCTGCCCAGCTGTTTCTTTGTTTCTGAGGTTAATGCATATCGCACTCTGTAACAAATTACTTCCATCCCAGTCTTTCCAGTCACACGCATGCTCTTCCCTCTTGTTTCCTAGGTAACCACCATCTTTGCAGAGTCAACAGCGGGTCTAAATGTGAAGTCCAAGCAGGGACAGGCACTGGACAGTAAACGACAGCAGGCTCAAGCAACAGTGATGGAGACCAGCGCAGAGTGGCAGCAGCTGCATCTGCGTGTTCACATGGTCACGGCCTGTGCAGTGATTAATCTGCAAGTGCTTCCTGACAAACTCAACCCCCTGGTCAGGCCTCTGATGGAGGCCATTAAGAGGGAGGAGAACACCCTGATCCAGGGTTATGCTGCTTCTTTTATAGCCAAGCTGCTGCAGCAGTGTGCTGGACGCTCGCCCTGCCCCAACTCCAAAATCATCAAAAACCTCTGTGCCTCGGCCTGCGTGGACTCTGCAGTCACACCCTCATCTGCTTGCCCCGTACCCCCCACACAGGAAAATGCCAAAGGTAAGACTTTTTGTACGTTTACTCAGCTAGTCCGCTACCAGTGGGCTTTTAAAGTTAGGTCTTTATTGATGTTGACCCATTGGACTGATATACTTCATGAGTGACTGAATACTAAAATCATGTCCCAGCACTGAAAAAAAATTTTGTTTTCATGCTTGTCTCTAATTTTTTTGCAATATTAGGGAGTGGTTTGGACAAAGATGGCATGCATCACACGGTCAACAAAACTCGAGGTATCATCACCCTGTACCGGCACCAAAGGGCTGCATTTGCTATCACCAGTAAAAGAGGTCCAGCCCCTAAAGCACCAAAGACCCCCTCCACAGAGCTTCCTCCCGGCAGCACCATCAGCACTGATAACGATGAGGTACAGAGGCCTACTGAAAGTACATTTTCCTTGCATTTAGTTCATATCAATATCATGTTGCATCATCTGTTTTTAATGTGGTTTCGTTTTAGAGCAAGAAGCCATTTCTTATTCAGAGGCGAGGGGCAGAGTTCTCCCTAACAACTGTTGCCAGGCACTTTGGTGCAGAACTCACCAGGACTCTGCCATACCTCTGGGAGAACACAGTGGGGCCACTGAGGACAGTAGCGACGGAAAATCGGTGCATTGGTAAAAATTTAATCTTAGACATTTTTTTGGCCACAACTCTTTGTACAATATAGCAGCCACTGTTCACACATGGGCTGCACAGTGGTGTAGTGGTTAGCACTTTTCGCCTTGCAGCGAGAAGATCCCTGGTTCGCGTCCCGGCTTTCCCGGGATCTTTCTGCATGGAGTTTGCATGTTCTCCCTGTGCATGCGTGGGTTCTCTCCGGGTACTCCGGCTTCCTCCCACCATCCAAAAATATGCTGAGGTTAATTGATCATTCTAAATTGCCCGTAGGTGTGAATGTGTGAGTTATTGTCTCTGTATGTAGCCCTGTGACAGACTGACGACCTGTCTAGGGTGTCCCCTGCCTTCGCCCTAAGTCAGCTCCCCCCCCCCCCCCCCCCGCGACCCTAGTGAGGATTAAGCGGTGTATAGATAATGGATGGATGTTCACACATTTTAGTGTGTTGTGTATAAACACCTGACCAGTAAGCATTAGAATCTCTTTTCAGGTTTGGGACTTTATTATGTTGAACTGTACAGTTTTAGATTCAAAGTTCAGTTTGAATTTGTAGATGCCTTTGGCTCATTCACTAATCAATCTAACTTGGTTTTTAGCATCTAGACTGCACGAAGGTCTCAAGTAACTTCAGATATGAGAAAGACTGTATTTTTTCTGTCTACATCAATTCACTTAACTTTATTTCACCAAGATTATCTGCTCAGTACAATCCATGATTCCACATTTCAGGAAGTTCAAAATGTCCAGTATGTCGTTGGTACTTTGAGTCACTGTGCATCTCTTGTGTGTTCTAGATAGGCAGGTCCAGCTGGAGAGGGGAGACACTGCAGCTCAGGAATTGGTCAACTCTCTGCAAGTGCTGGAGGTCATGGCAGGAGCCATGGCTGCTGAACTCAGACCTTTGGTAAGTCTGCCACTCCAGTAGGATTGCTTATTGTGCTTTTATAATACAATTTACTACATTGTTATCATGAATTCAAAATGTAATTTCATCATAGCAGGGCTTCTGTGTCTGTGTCAATAGTTAGTTCCCTACTGTAGTGCATCAGCATTCACCATAGCAGCAAGATTTCCCAAATGATGTTCATAAAGGTGACTGTTAGAATGCAAGCTTTTTATTCAGCCTCTACTCTGCTCATGTTTTTCCTTTTTTGTTTTTTTTTGTATAGCTACTGGAGCACCTACCCCATCTGTTTACATGCCTACAACACCCATACACAGCAGTGCGCCACATGGCAGCCCGCTGTGTGGGTGTGCTCAGTAAGATAGCCACACTGGAGACCATGAACAATTTCCTTGAGTATGTACTACCCTGGTTAGCTGCTATTGATGACTGCACAAAACAGGAAGGTGCCATCGAGGCTTTAGCCTGTATCCTTCAGTAACTGTTCGGCTTTTCTTAATTCTTTTTTTGGGCCTACTCAAAAAAAAAGTTGTAACAGATATGTAGTTATACTATTTCTGAGTGTAAGTGTGGCTTTAAGTGTGAGATGCTTAGGATTAGAAGCATTGCTCTTATTTCTGTACAGCACTGTCCTTGACAAACATCTCTGCAGGTGTCATGGAGCAGCTAGATGTGGACATTGTGCCCTACATCGTGCTGCTGGTAGTACCAGTGCTGGGACGTATGAGTGACCCCAGCGATAGCATTCGCTTCATGGCCACACAGTGCTTTGCTACGCTCATTCGCCTGCTGCCGCTAGAGGTATAAGCACTCAGCAAGCTAAAATGCACTTTTTAAGCAGTGATATAATGTTATTCTGTGACATTTTGATTGTGAAGGTAATATTTTAATGCTCTACCAGGCAGGTATACCAGATCCTCCCGACATGTCAGCTGACCTGATCCGCCAGAAAGCCAGAGAGCGCCACTTCTTGGAGCAGCTGCTAGATGGCAGAAAGTTGGAGAACTATAAGATCCCTGTGCCCATTAAAGCTGAGCTCAGGAAGTACCAACAGGTGTGTGTCAGTGTCCAAGCAACAGATGAACAATGCCCATCCACTGGACATTTTCACACATTTACACAACTTTTGGAACACTTCACTGCATCAGCTCCAATGCAATAAATATTCTACACCAGGAAAGAGAGTTTGCTTTACATACCGCAGGCTGGCATAGCAGACTATAGAGATGCTGACAACAAATATTTTTCTTGACACAGTACATTTAAAAATGTAAGATAGGATAAATGTGCTGGTTCTTGGAAAATGTTAGTAGGTGGCAGATCTGTTGAGACCAGCCATCCATCTATTTGCTGAAACTGTGCAATCATCCTGTTTTGAATGCTGCTACACATGCTGCATTTTTAGTCAACGCATTGCAGCCAGGTATTCAACCTTGCTATCATGACTAAGTAACCTTGAAAAGTTTCAGTGAAGAGGTTATTTTCCTGATGTTTCCATCAAAAATGTGTGGATATATATTTTTTTCAATCAATCTTTTAACAGTATACAATTACCACATGGAACTATGACATTCTCATAATGTTGTTGAATTGTTACTCTGTCTCATCCTGCAGGATGGAGTAAACTGGCTGTCATTCCTTAACAAATACAAGCTGCATGGGATTCTGTGTGATGACATGGGGCTCGGCAAGACACTGCAGTCCATCTGCATTCTGGCAGGCGATCATTACCTCAGGTACTGAGTCCAAACAGCACCATCAGTGTTACTGTGCTTGACTTTCAGCTGGACAGTGGCAGCTCACCGACTTCTCTCCATCTGCAATTTGACATATATAGTGCATCTGGAAAGTATTCATACGACTTCACTTTTTCCACATTTTGTTATGTTTCAGCCTCATTGCAAAATTAATTTTTTCCTTCAAAATTCTATGCACAATACCCCATAACGACAAAGTGAAAAATGGTTTTTAGGCAATTTTGTGAATGTATTACAAATAAAACACTCAAATATCACATATGCATAAATATTCACACCCTTTACTCTAATACTCAAAATTGAGCTGAGGTGCATCCTGTTTCTATTGATCATCCTTGAAACGTTTCTACAAATTGGAGTCTACCTGTGGTAAATTCAGTTGATTGGACATGATTTGGAAAGGCACACACCTGTCTATATGAGGTCCCACAGCTTACAGTGCATGTCAGAGCACAAACCAAGCCATGAAGTCAAAGGAATCATCTGTAGACCTCTGAGACTGGATTGTATAGAGGCACAGATCTGGGGAAGGGTACAGAAAAATCTCTGCAACATTGAAGGTCCCAAAGAACACAGTGGTTTCCATCTTTTGTAAATGGAAGCAGTTTGGAACCACCAGGATTGTTCCCAGGACTGGCCACCCGGCCAAAATGAGCAACTGGGGGAGAAGGGCCTTGTTCAGGGAGGTGACTAAGAACCTAATGGTAATAATAATTATAATACATTTTATTTGTAAGCGCATTTCTTGACACCCAAGGTCGCTTTATAAGAAAAACAAATACAACAGAACAGATAAAGAACATACATCAAGATAAAAATGATAAATAAAGAGGCAATTAGAGAGAATAAATAGTCTTGAGCAGGTGAGTTTTGAATCTGGATTTGAAGAGAGGCAGAGAGAGGAGATGATTGATGTTGCAGCGGTGGAAATATGCGGACCGAATGATGTTGTTGATATGTGATTGGAAGGAAGAATGATGATGGTTACTCTGACAGAGCTCCAGCATCCCTCTCTGGAGATTGGAGAACCTTCCAGAAGGACAACCATTTCTGTAGCACTCCACCAATTAGGCCTTTATGGTGGAGTGGCCAGATGGAAGCCACTCCTCAGCACAATGCACAATGCACATGCCAGCCTGCTTGAAATTTGCAAACAGGCACCTAAAGGGCTCTCAGGCTACAAGAAACGAAATTCTCTGGTCTTATGAAACCAAGATTGAACTCTTTGGCCTGAATGCCATGCATCATGTCTGGAGAAAACCAGGTAATGCTCATCACCTGAGCAATACCATCCCTACAGTGAAGCATGGTGGTGGCAGCATCATGCTGTGGAGAAGTTTTTCAGCGGCAGGAACTGAGAGACTATTCAGGATCAAGTGAAAGATGAATGCAGCAAAGTACAGAGAGATCGTTGATGAAAACCCGCTCGAGAGCGCTCTGGACCTCAGACTGGGGCAAAGGTTCACCTTTCAGCAGTACAATGACCCCTAAGCACATAGCCAGTATGAGTAAAGGAGTGGCTTCTGGACAACGCTCTGAATGTCCTTGGGTGACCCAGCCAGAGCTCAGACTTGAACCTGATTGAACATCTCTGGAAAGACCTGAAAATAGCTGTGCACTGACGCTCTTCATCCAACTTAATTCAGCTTGAGAGAATGTGTGCCAAGCTTGTGGCATCATACCCAAGAAGACTGGAGGCTGTAATCGCTGCCAAAGGTGCTTCAACAAAGTGTTGAGTCAGTGGTGTGAATAGTTATGTCATTTTTCACTTTGAGATTATGGGATATTGTGTATAGAATTTTGAGGGGAAAAAATTAATTTATTTCATTTTGGAATGAGGCTGTAACATAACAAAATGTGGAAAAAATGAAGAGATGGGGAAACTTTCTGGATGCACTGTACGTGATATGTTGTTCCATTCAGATGCAATATCACTCACAAGATTGTTCTCCAGAACGACTTCAGCCATGGTTTCTCCATGTTTGATGCACTTCTTGGATCTCATCTTGATCAGTGTTCTTTAAGACACTCATTATCCCACATATTTGAAGTTCTGTGTAAGGAAGCGTGACTCAGCCAGCTGCATGTGTTATTTAGGGCACAGGAATATGCCAAGACTAAGGCTGCAGACTGCAGCCCCATGCCCTCTCTGGTGGTGTGTCCTCCCACACTGACTGGCCACTGGGTGGACGAAGTAGGCAAGTTTTGCACCAAAGAGTACCTCAACCCTCTGCACTACACTGGGCCTCCTACAGAACGGATGCGGTAAGTATTAGTCAGAGTGTTTTTTTGCAGGAATATGATTCATGTCCTTGCTTTTAGAGTTTCTTTCAAAATGGAAGAAGTGAAGAACTTTTTTTGTGTGTCTGAAGACAATTTCAAAAATTTACATCATCTTAAGAGAATTGTTGAAGCTAAGTGAACATTTTCTTTTTCAGGTTGCAACATCAAGTAAAGAAACACAATCTTATAGTAGCTTCTTACGATGTTGTGCGAAATGACATTGACTTTTTTAGGTGAGTACTGTTCTGCGTATGTCTGATTTTTGTGTGATGGAGGTAGATACTGTTGTTTAATGATATTTTTCTTATTTTTTTTCAGGAATATAAAATTTAATTACTGTATCCTTGATGAGGGTCATGTCATCAAAAATGGGAAAACCAAACTTTCCAAAGCCATCAAACAGTTGGCAGCCAACTTCCGAGTCATCTTGTCAGGAACACCCATTCAGGTGAGGCACTGTGGAGATTTACCTTCTTTCTTTGTGCATTTGCTAGTCACAGCATGACCATTCACACTCTGTCCTCAGAACAATGTCCTGGAATTGTGGTCGTTGTTCGACTTCCTTATGCCGGGCTTCCTTGGAACAGAACGTCAGTTTGCCGCTCGCTACGGTAAACCAATCCTAGCCAGTCGAGACGCCAAAAGCTCCTCACGGGAACAGGAGGCCGGTATGTCAGTTCCCTGTCTTTCAAAATACTGCAGTTTTCTGAACTTATCTGAATGTTACATTTTCAGGCATTCCATTTAATTTTGCTTATGGCTTAACCCTCAGAGCCCGGCACTTTGAATCCAAATTCATTCTTCTGGATTAAATTGATCTCCAAGTATTTATTGCAACGAGGTGTATCGCACAGTAAATAAAATATCACAAGCTGACTTTTCTAACGCTAGTAGCTGTTTGTCTTTGCAACGAAGTTCAGCACTCATTTTGAATTTACATCACATTTAATTCTAGCTGCAGCCTTCATGTAACTGTACATCCATCTTTAAATCCCATTACTCTTGTTAAAATGACTCCTGGGAATATCTGTACAATGTAAAGATTACATCGATAGCATCTTTCTGATTTTGCCAGATTTGATATCTTTCTCCTCTAGAGGATTATGAAAAGATATTTATACTACCTTCATTTTATGTTGAGATACATGTAAAACATTATAATACTAAACATATTTTTTCCTTGATTCAAGACTATTATTTAAAAAAAAAGGCAATTATTTAATTGAATTGTGGATAATCTGGATAGTGTTGACTAAAAAACAAGTCACAGCCTCAGAGTTTCAAAACAAGGTACAGCATGGCTAGCATGTACAATTACCAAGGTAAGATGTTCAATATACAGAGAGAGAAATTACCCTGAAAATAGCGAAAGGCTCATAAGGTTAAGTGTGAAACATGATCTGTGGTTAATATTGGTTTCTTCTTGTAGGTGTCCTGGCTATGGAGGCCCTGCATCGACAAGTGCTGCCCTTCCTTCTGAGGAGGATGAAGGAGGATGTCCTTCAGGATCTTCCTCCTAAAATCATTCAGGACTATTACTGCAACCTGAGCCCTCTACAGGTACTTGTGATCCCTTTATGAAGATCTGTTCAGCAATTTTCTTTCTGTCACAGTCAACACTGAAATGATGTGAGGAATTTACCTCTTGTCTCAGTGCTTCAGCTTTGCATTTTTATTGCTGGTCAGGATTGCCTCTGCCTTTTCTATTAAGTAGGAATGATAATAAAGCTCAGATAAAGGTCTTCCAAGTTGGTGTAATGCATTTTAAGAGAAATATCTGTTTACAAAGTTTTAGGTAGGAAGTGATTTAGAAATGTTTTTTCCACAGATACTGCAACTTGCTATGGCCACAACCTTAGAGTAACAGCCTGGTATGTTTTCTTGTTATGTGCAGGTTCAGTTATATGAAGACTTTGCAAAGTCTAGAGCCAAGGCCAGTGTGGAGGACAGCATCTCTGTGGCCTCTACAGAGGAAGAGGAAAAGCCCAAACTGAAAGCAACTGGCCATGTCTTCCAGGTACAGGATTTTTGCTGGCATCAAATATAAACCTGCTCTAGTTAGAGATGCCCTGTGGGGTTCTCTGATAAGAAAAAAAACATCAATGTGAACAGAGTTTTTGTTTACAGTCAATGTTTTTCTCATTGAAACCTACTGTATATATTCTTAATGTGTAACAAATGTTCTGAATAGAATTTCTCTCATATAAAATCTTTACAAGGCCAGTGTTTCCTAAAAGCTTGTATATGTTGGTGCATTATTGCCACATGCAAATCAGTGGAAAAGTTGAGAACTATTGGCAGAACACAGTGCAAACCAGAGAAAGGTCCATGCATTAAAACTAGATGTCATAAACCCCACAGGTTACCTTTAAGTGAATACGTTGCTGCTGTTAACTCAGAAAAGGCAAACGATTCTTTGAATGCATTTCCATTTAGGCTAAATGTTTAATTTACTTTCACAAATGCGTCTATTGGTTTGGAATCATTACTTGTTAATACTCATTGTTAATATCTACATTGTTTCAGGCGCTGCAGTACCTACGGAAACTGTGCAACCACCCAAGTTTGGTCTTGACCTCGCAGCATCCAGAGTACAAACGCATCACCGAACAGCTGGCAGGTCAAAACTCGAGTCTGCGGGACATTCAGCATGCGCCTAAACTCTCCGCTCTCAAGCAGGTGATGTTCTGGGAAGCCTGCCGTTTAATCAGCTTTGTCATGTAGTTCATGCTTTTGTATAACATATTTTTGAAAAGAAATGTCTCTCCTCCTTACTTATGTGCAATGCCAAGTTTCATTCAGTTGATATGTTTCTTGAAAATGGAGAGAAGTGGGAAGTAGAGATGTAAAGTCAGTTGCTTCATTTAGAATGAAGAACACATCTTTGGTCAGTTGGGTTGCTTGGGTCTGATATCACAAATGTTTCCTCAGCCTTTATAAAAAAAAATATGTATATAGAACTCATCTACTTCATGTTTCTGCCCTCCAGTTGCTGCTGGACTGTGGTCTCGGTGGTGGTGGAGGATCAGAGGGGGGCACTGAGGCAGTGGTGGCCCAGCATCGAGTGCTAATTTTCTGTCAGCTGAAGAGTATGCTGGACATCGTTGAGCACGACCTGCTGAAACCCAAACTGCCCGCTGTCACCTACCTGAGGCTGGACGGCAGCGTGCAGGCTGGCCTGCGTCACTCCATTGTTTCCAGGTTCTTGATTTGATCTTTACGTCACTTTTTCTCAGTCAGTTTTAGTTTGGTTCAGCACTCTGCCTCGTGCTGCCTGTTGGGTGAATGTGAGACTGAAATCCAATTCTTTATCCCGGCTCTCTTCTCTCTGCACCTCAGGTTTAACAATGATCCATCCATTGATGTGCTGCTGCTGACCACTCATGTGGGTGGTCTGGGGTTGAACCTGACAGGTGCAGATACTGTGGTGTTTGTGGAGCATGACTGGAACCCCATGAGGGATCTGCAGGCCATGGATCGTGCTCATAGAATAGGACAGGTACTGTTGCTGGATAATATTACATAGAGCAGAATGGAGAACGCACACGGCTGCATACAGTATCAAATGGAAATGTGTAGTTGAAGTCAGATAGTCCAAGACTACGTCACAGGCTCGATATTCCAATACTGTTCACTATTTGCTTTGATATATTTTAAATCCACTGTCCTCCTGCAGTATGAAACAACTTGTTCATTAGTGTTTTCTTGAAAAGTTATTAAATAGCCATAGACCAGTTTTAGACTGCGTGAAACTGCCGGTCTTGCCTGAAACTAGTGTTGCAAAATGAACCCAGGAAAAACGAAATCAAATTTTTTCTTTACCTTTTATCATTGTGTCTGCTTTGTACAGAAACGAGTGGTGAATGTGTACAGGCTGATTACACGAGGCACACTGGAGGAGAAGATAATGGGACTGCAGAAATTCAAAATGAGCATTGCCAACACCATTATCAGCCAAGAGAACACCAGCCTGCAGAGCATGGGCACAGACCAGCTCCTCAACCTCTTCACTCTGGACAAGGTGAGATCTCTGACTGTTTCTGTCCCACCTCGACAGAGCAGGAAAACAATTGGTAACGACACACGTCTCCCATTAATTAATATGTCAGATCTTTTTGTCTTAATGTCAGTCATGAGGTATGTACATTGTGCATTGTGTTTCCCTTCAGCACAGTGTAAATCAATTGGAATTTTCTGTGCTTAGAAGAAGGCATTTATCAGACATGAGTTGCAATTGTGGGATGTTATTCATGATCTGCTCCATTCGTATTACCATAAAAGTTTAAAGTAGATACAGCTTTTGTGTCAGGCATAAAATATATACATTTAGAAAAGAAGTTTGGAGTCACTATGAAAACAACAATAAAACCACTCAAACACCTAACAATTTATTAAGACCAAAAGGAGTTAATTTGCTGCTGACAGTGCATGAGTGACTGTATATGCTGTTAAGTATATTTCATGGCAGAATATTTTCTTTAATCTGCAGAAGTGTGATTTTGTTCAACTTTATTAGCGTTGAGTGACATTTGTATAGACAGTAGCCATTGCATTTAAAGCTGAATTTGACTATCCTGAATTAAAATTACAAATACACTACTGTTCAAACGTTTGGGGTCACCCAGACAATTTCATGTTTTCCATGAAAACTCACACTTTTATTCATGTGCTAACATAACTGCACAAGGGTTTCTAATCATCAATTAGCCTTTCAACACCATTAGCTAACACAATGTAGCATTAGAACACAGGAGTGATGGTTGCTGGAAATGTTCCTCTGTACCTCTATGTAGATATTCCATTAAAAAATCAGCTGTTTCCAGCTAGAATAGTCATTTACCACATTAACAATGTCTAGACTGTATTTCTGATTCATTTAATGTTATCTTCACTGAAAAAAAATGCTTTCTTTCAAAAATAAGGACATTTCTAAGTGACTCCAAACTTGTATAAACAGCATCATTTTGATGAGTTCTAGTCGTAGCAGGAAGGAAGGACTCATCAGCACCAAAAACTTTGTTCGCTGTAAACTTGTGGTCTAAATGTACTGTATCTCCAGTCTCAGGATGCCCTGACATGGCAGTAAAACAGCTGGTCATGGGCAGTTGCAGTACTGTACCATGTTTGTAAAGCAAAGCCACTTCCCACTTGCTGTGGCTTCTGATGTAACTACAGTTATCTGCAGCATCGTTGTGCCCAGCCTAAGCTCTAATTCAAGTTCTGTGTAATCACATTTTTACTATGTAGAGGTTGAAATATCGATAATATCAGTTTAACCCCATTCCATTTCAATATATCTCCATCCTTCTGACTACTTCAAACTTAATTTAAGATCCCTAAATTTGTGAGCATAGTTATCTTGAATAGAGAGAGATTACAGACTTTTAAACAGAAGGTGTCTGAAACTGCAAGTAATACTAGTCGTTATTCAGCTCACAATGTGGATATCTGCAGGTGAATTGTAGATTTTTAGTGGCAATGATGTGGATGTCTGAAATGACATTGTCTATATTTTCAATGCTCTTTTTAACTAGGAAGAATGCAATGCATATTCAGTTTAGCTATTAAATGTTAAAATAGCTAGTCATAGTAGTCAGACACCTGCTATTAGCATGCTGTCTGGAAATGTCTGTATATCCTGTCGGAAAAAGGAAAAACGTGAACGCTCACTAAATGCATTGTGACCAGAAGGTGATGCGGTTGTCTGGACCACATCAGCTGGGTGTAAATGCAGCCTGTACAGCAGGATAACACTGATAAGAAAAAATCCATCCGTGTTAAAAGGCCACAATTTTCCTTCTCCTGCTAGTAAATCTTCACTCGCAGAAAGTGATTTAGAAATACATGAGGTCTGTCTGTGACATTGCTTCCTCAAGCTGAGGACAAACACAAACCCTGGTAGTGTTTGTATTATTTTTTACCCAACTAGACAGAAACAGCTGTCAAAAGCCTGTCAGCTCACATTCCTCTGTATTGTTGACATTCCTTATGGAACATGCATGTGTGGCTCCATTTCAATGTGTTTCAGGATGATAAGGGCGACAGAAGTGAGCAGCCCCCGTCAACCTCAGGGAAGGCCTCCATGAAGTCGGTGCTGGACGGCCTGGGAGAGTTATGGGACCAGCAGCAGTACGACACAGAGTACAACCTGGACAACTTCATGCACTCCCTGCAGTAGCACTGTACCACTGCATCCAGCCTCCGTCAGTCATCTCATCTGCTGACCAAGCAGGACCTGGTCAGAGCCTGAAGAAACCCCCCCGGCTGCTGCCCCACTCCCACAACGTCCATCAACACCGTCAAACAGCCAAAACAAGAGCAATTTTTATTGTTCTAAAATTGATTTTCTTCTAAACATTTTTTTTCTAATATTCCTGAACAGTGTCAGACATTCGATAATTCACCACCCAGGCCATCAACATGCCCTTAAAAGAGTATCTGACAGAATAAAACCCCTCCGACAAACATCACGTACACTAGTTAACATCAGCGTCTCTCAAGCACACAGTGTATCATAATTACACTCCTCCATCATGATTACAGCAGCAGGTGCTACTTCTCCAGACCACCACCCTCCTCCCACATTGTTCTAATGTACAGTGTTAACTGCTTCAGACGCCATTACACAGTCGCACCTCCCTCCCACCCCTCGTCACGAAGTCTTAAAAACATCCCTATACCCAGCCACACCTGTCAGCACCTCTCTGACTGCTGGATACAAACATGTTTTTGTACAACAAAGGGAAACTGGGTGAGAGTACGAAGAAGCCACAGGATGTCATCAGGCTTTTTATAGCACACCGGTGACCGCTGAGCTCCGGAGCCGTTTGCGCCATGACAAGTCGACTCCGCTTCTCCGCCCAGGGAGAGTCTGTTCAGGAGGTGGTGGAGGAGAGACGGTTTTCTCGGTGGCGTCCGGCTCCTCCACGTGTAGAAATGACCAGGGATCGCACTGCACCTGAAGCAGCATTACAGAGACTGAATAAGGGGCCAAGCTTAGACTGGTACCTGAAACTTGCCACAAGTATTTTAAAAAGAAAAAATAGACTTGTACATATTTCTGTAATTGCTGCTTTTTGTTTATGATCGTGGAATTGTAATAAATTCAACAAACCTTTGAAGTACAAATTTTTCTTATTGTCTTTGAACCGTGACGGCCAGTAGATGGCGCCGTTGTACATCCAGGAATAATATTACTAGCGACATAAATGAATGTAAAATGTGATCACATTAGTTGAATTTTGACCCAAATATGCACATTTAAGGACCATTTGCTGCAGACAGATGAAGTTGTAGTTTAGAGAGCTTTAGGGAGTCACTCATTAGAGATTATTCTCAAAGACTGAAATCTATGGAAACCAAGAAAGGCCGTAGATTAAAGGACAAGTTTGACTGTCCTATTTGAATTTTTCATCTTGAACATAGGTTTTTGAATATTGGACGCATTTTTTGTTAACTAAAGACAATGTTTTTGGATGTAATCAAGAGGTAAATTAAAGTTACATAAATTCAGACAGATGGCTTTTCATACTAAAAGGAAAAAAAAACCCTAAAATCTTCAAACCCAGTAGCCAGTCATTAATATTACTGCAAGTGGCCGAAGGACACTGCAAGTTAGTGCTGGTCAGAGATGGAAAAGGATGCCATGCAAAAGACCACAAGGTTTCACAGCGTCATACAACTACGTTTAATAAGATTTGCTCATTAGTACAGAAAAAACTGAGGGTTGGAACTACAAACTCTGAAGTAGTAGTAAGCATTAGCAGCACTGAGCTCCACGTTTTTCAAATCACAGTTATACTGCAAAAAAGTTGAGACAACCAAAGGCCCAAGTCGACAATCTCAAAAGCCTCAACAAGATAGAACCAGCATTCAAGACAGGAAATAAAAACTGAGAAAAGAAAAGCACAGATACCTCAGTAAAAAACAAAAACAAATGTACAATTCCAAAATAGTGGGATGTGAAAAAAGCACATTACCAGTCTTTTTTTTTCATCTATTTTGAGATCACAACATGATGAAACCTACAGTGTTTACCTACCCATAGAATGCCCATGAAGCAGAAGTGAATATACAGTTTACTATCCAGGTCTAGTTACAGGAAATACATACGTATATCTATAGAGAGGAATATAGAAAATGTTTGCCATCATCCAAATCATCATCTTTTCATTCATACATACACTTTGTTTTATAGTTCAGGTATAAATTGATTTGTTTAGTGAAAGGAATGGTCAGGAGATGATAAATATGTGGTGGTATGGTGGTGAATAATACTGAGCCCTGGGAAACACAACTATGTGGAGCTGGTTAAAGACATGAGGGGGGAGGCGTATTAGCATCAGCTGTATAAACTGGTAGAAAAGGCCAGCCAGAAAAAACATTCTCACATGAGCACTGGAGCCTTTTGGATGAAGACGGTAGAGTCAAAAACTCTTCAAGATTCAGCCTGAATGAAAGAAATTGTTTGGTATTTTGGGAGAACAGTTTTACGGAGAGTTATGGAGACGAGTATGTGAAGTAAATAAACTGCAGCCTGAAGACAGTTAGCTTAGCTTAGCATAAAACTTAAGTTACAAAATCTACCAAGCAGCGCCTCTATAGCTCACTAGTTCTGCTTCCATGTAATTGTCGAGCAAAATTGAAGCAAACTTTTGTAACGGAAAAAAGAAAAAAAATAGAATATGCAAATAAACTAAGCTGCATTGACGCTGTTAAATGCTACATTACATAAGGCTATAATCAACTGAGTAGACAGGAGCACAAAACTAGCAAAACTTTGGTCAACTACAAGAGCTTTTAATTGGGAAATCTGTAATTAGAATTTTTTTAAAAAGTCAAACGTAAAAACTACTTGTGCCAAATCAGCTACTTTGTTTTTCTTAGAATTTTGTTCTAGGGAAACACAGCTACTGAGTAAAAATTGCAAAACCACATATTTTAAAATTAGGGATTGTATGTAGGACTAGTTCCAGGACAACAGTCCACAAAGCCAATACTGCTGTCCAACATATTATCCCGAATATATCTCAGCTTGCAGACATGTCATTTCTCAACGTGGCATTTTTTCGTGTGAATTTTAAATGAACAAAATACATGTAAATTGCAGAGTTTTAGAGGTGCTGGGGTTGTTAGCTCGAGAAAGAGCTCTGCTAGCTAACTGACTGCACACACCACACCCAAGTTAGCATAGCCTAACACAATCACTGGCAGATGGAGGGAAGTTGGGTTTGCTTTGTCTAAAAAGTTACACCTCTGAAGCTCACAAATTTACATGGTATATCTATTTTCTTCAATATGGAAAAAAAAAAAAAAACAAGCTGCAGTTTTCCAGAGGGAATCTGTGGCTTAAAGCAAAAAGATAAGAGTCTATAGCTTCATAGATAGCATACAGACATGGCAGTGCTACCAAACGTCTCAGATTATTTCTCAAAATGTCAAAGTATTCTTTTA
The DNA here is from genome assembly GCF_022539595.1 of Amphiprion ocellaris. Taxonomy (NCBI): domain Eukaryota; kingdom Metazoa; phylum Chordata; class Actinopteri; family Pomacentridae; genus Amphiprion; species Amphiprion ocellaris. Next base: position 23,162,679 of record NC_072781.1, on the reverse strand, counting down.
CGACAGAAAATTAGGAGGGAAAAGTAATATATTCACAGACCGATCAGCCACAACATTAACACCACTGATTATCTTGCCATAGGGCAATGTTTTGCAGGGAAGCTTTGGGTCCTGGCACTCATGTGGATGTTAGCTTGACGATACCATCCACCTTAACGTTATTCTAGACCAAACACGTCCTCATGGCACCATTGTCCTCCCCTAGTAGGCAAAACGGCTCGGGAATGGCTTGATGGACATGACAAAGAGCCAAAAATGTTTGACACCGCATCAAACTCTCCACAACTCAATCCAATCAAGCATCAAAATGATGCGGTGGATCAAGTTGGACTCATGGAGACCACAACCAGCCTCCCACAGGACTCTGAGCTAATGACCTGGTGCCTGATGGGTTGATACTGTTAAGGACCTACACACTATTAGGCAGGTGGTTTAAATGTTGTGACTGATTGGTGTATGGTGCAGATACAAACTTTAAAAAACACTTTAGACCATTGCCTGGTATTGATAATTAATATTCTACAGGTCATACATCTCATCTCGACATTTACATTCAGAAATACAATCACACTGGTGTGCTCTGCAGGGACTGAACCAACTAGAAAGAACAGGTTTCTATGAGGCTGTTTCTGTAGGAGAAGCTGTTGAATCGTTCCCAAGTTGAGGAAGTAAGGATGTGTTATTGTAGGGTTAGTGGATATAGTAGCATCGAAATAACAGAAGCAAAATTGTTAGCATTGTTGTCCATCTTTCACAATTACACCACAACATACTGCATGTATGCTCCATTCTGCCATTTTTTATTTTATTGCCCATTCATTTGTTTACATTGCGAATCACTTTAAACATCACCAACCACCAATCTGTTTCTTTGTCAGATTTTTTTTTCTTCGTAGATCATTTTCACACTAATGTAAGCAACATCAGCGAGTTAACACATAAAGCTTAGCAATTCAAGAAACGAGACACTTTAGTAACAATATTACAAAGTTTTTTTTCAGCTTCAAAAAAAATGAAAAAAGTGAACAAAGGAAAAAAATAAACCTTTAAAGAATTAGCATCATAAAATTAATTTATTCCAAGTAAAAATACAAAATAATATTAATGACATTGACCAGATATGAAAGTCTCCCCCAGAAATAACTATTAATGGTTGAGAAAAAAGTCCGTTTAAAGAAAAATATGAAAGAAAAACAAAAATATGTAAATATGTTTAAATTATTTTCTTTTTTAGCAAAACTTTCTAAAAATAATGAAAATTTCTCAGTACAAAGGCTACATTACTACTGGAAGGTACTAGCAGGTAGAGTAGGTAAATACACAGTAGAAAATGATTTTAGTGAATCACAATGCTTGCAATGAAAATAATTCTGCAATAAAGATTTATGCCTCTTTTTCTTGTTTTCTTCTTTTCTACAAACAGTACAAACAGTATTGCACATTACAACAAAGAATCAAGGTTTAGCCTTAAAAAAATGGGACTAATTCAAGTCTTGCGTGAATAGAAGGCCACCAGTCAATTGATGCACCTTGGGGGCTTTCGGTGAAGTTACAGGTGAAAACACTTGTGTCTGCTTTGTGTTAAAAATAACATTCTTTTCTGTACCTCCAGCTGTCCAGTGACTCTCGCTTCATTTTCCTCCCAACAGCGCCAGGCTAACCAATCTGGGTCACGTTGCTTTTTTTTTCGCTTTTTTTTTTACAAAACAAAAGGGAGCACAAACTTTTAGGAAACATAAAAAACTTCTCTTAAAAAAATAACAAACAGAAGATCTCTTTCACAACTCTGGTCAGCATAGTAAATGATTGGTTATAAATATACAAAAAGGTGGGAAACAGGTATAGTTTTTTCTCTCCGAGCACCTGATGTCCGATTTCCTTAAAGAGCTCTTCTCTCTGCGATGTTTCGACTGATTTGACCAGTGGGACACTCACCCTCGCTTCCACTGTAATAAAGTAGACTCACTAACTACATCATTGTATTAGTTATAAAGCTCTAGCTCCTTCAGTTGTCTTTTTCAAAAAAATAAATTCTTAAAATAAGAGCAAAAAAAAAAAGGCATGATAAAAATAAAAAAATCAACCATCTGTTAAATCATTTCTCTTGAAGAATTAAATTAATATATATATATTTTTCATCTGAATAAACTTACTTAGAAAATATCTGTTTCTCTCCTAATATATTTCAAAATTGAGGTATTGCAAAAGATCTTGTCAGTCAGAAAGCACGCTTTGTCGTCTTTTTTTGTCTTTTAACAAAAAGAACGGCTGACTGTTGAAAACTGTTCAGATACAAAGAGTAGTGCATAACAAATATCTATCATAGAGAAGGAACAAACATAGAAAACCTGTCCGGGTGGGGAAAGAAATGTCACAAAAACACCCAGAATTCACTTTCATAGGGATGCTTATTATTACTCATGGTTAGCCTTTTTTTTTCTCTATCTGTAAAAAAGTATCTTCTGCTTAATTTCAATTAGCTTTTCTCGGACAAGAAATGAACATCTATCCTAAAGCAAAAAAAAAAAGAAAAGAAAAAAAACAGTTTATGACTAAAACAAGAAAGAGGAGCGGAACTGCGGGGCGCCAGCACGGGACAATCACAACTCATGGAAAAAAAAGTGGGGGAAGGGGTGACTTGCAATGATGCAGGATCCCGTTTGGATTGTCCACAAAACTGCTAAAAACCAGTGTAACTTGGCCCCCTGCCCTCCCATCCCATCCCTCCCATCCCAACCCTCCCATCCCATCCCAACCCTCCAAAACCAGAGCCGCCCTGTCCCCAGCAGCCAATACTTCGGTTTCCATGCATCCATAACCCCCACCCACTCCTGTTTAAACTGCGCACCATAATCACTTTTGATAAAAACAAAAAATATATAGATATTTCCACCATTTTTTTCCTCTTTGAGCAGGTTCATTACTTCAAGCTTTGCAGGAAAAAAAAATAAAAATAAATGTGGTAACCCCAAGCTTGCACATCTGCATGTTGTGGCGACGTTTGTTCCCACCCCAAACCTACCCACCCGTTTATAGTGAGAGCATGTGCAGGGCTCAGTTTATCAACCTCAAGTCTCCAGTAGCTTCAATGTTTACAGCCCCCCACCCCCCCACCCCACAAAATAACTATTCCTTTTCACCAAACTGCCCTCTTTCCTCATCTGATCGACTGCACCGCTACACCGTCAGCTCCTCCGCTGGCTGTTCACTGTCTGGTAAAAGTCGAACATGTGAGCTCTTTGGTTGCATTCTAGGACGTAAACGTGCGTTTTTTTAGTCAACAGTGGAACAAATAATAGTAATAATAATAATAATAGTTATAATAATAATAATAATAATAAAAGACCTCAGTTCTCAATTTAAGCTCACATTGTTGCGTCTTGTCCTCAGATCAGACTCTGTTTGTAGGCCTGTTTGTGTGCGTAAGAAAGACAGTCGTCCGAGTGTGTGTTCATGTGTGTCGAGAGGCTTCCATGTATACTGGTGCAAGTGTGTGTGTACAAGAGAACATATATACGTGTGAATACACTAGTTATGAAGTTTCACAGGACTTCTATGTCGGACATTAACGACAGTTAAAGCGAATCACAGTTCTAGGCATACTCAGACCTAACTACATACGGTATAAAAAATTGCACAATTATATCAACAATCACTGCAAAAAAGTACTTCACCTATCATAGACAGTTTTAAATGGTAATCCTACATTTAATTTGAATTGAGATTATTAAGGTTGTTTCTTTTTTTTTTTTTTTTTAACCCCCACGCCACCTGGGTGCCTCTGTTCTGACGGTGCAACCGGAGACGTGGAGGCACCATGATTCCTTTGACCGTTCTTCCCTGTTTCTGTCCAGTTTCGTGCGAGTCAAATGTACGTCTATAGTGTGTTGTGCAAACATGGGCAGAATCCAATAGTAGACATGATATTGAAAAGTCTATTGCATGCAGCAACCTGATTGAAATAAACATGCAGTTAGGGGTGACCCACCCCGACCCCCACAAAGTTAGCCATCGTTGCCTAGGGGCGCCCCCTCCCCCTACGACAGCTCGTCGTCAAGAACACCAGGTGCTTCTCTATGTCTGTTATTTACTATCGTACACCCTAGCCTGAATAAAGTACTTATGGTATCTGTTTATACCATGGATTTAGCAGCAAAGCTATTGCAGCATTACATTTACATAACACTAAAAAATAATGTTATTATAAAAATAAAGACCTAGAAATCGAAAGCAAACTAATCTGATTGCGCATATGAGGTATTAATATTTTCATAGTCAAAATTGAGAGCGAATATAGCCGTGGGCAAAACGGGCTCGCACTACTGGATAGTTGTTAAATCTTGCTACATCTTATGCCACCTATTTTGCTTTTCTGTATGTATTAATTTAATTTGCCTTTGGTAATTATCTTTTACTAGGGGCAATATAACTTGAGCTTTTGAAAATAAGTGCATGCTCCTTTTACATAAAATTTAAATTATCTATATATGTATAGATAGGTACAAAACAAAAAATATATACTTTTTAAAAATATTTGAATGGTCCCAGCTCTGTCTCAGCAAGGGGGACGGGGGATGTACCACTCCACCCAGTCAACAGAACAGGGAAGTGAAAGTAGCCAGGTGTCAAACAGACCATCCTGTGTGTATTTAGTCAGATTTAGTGCCAAAGTGCAAATTTTAAGCCGATGGACTTTCGCATTTCATTTCCCCACAAAGCTTCATCAGAGGGGAATACTAGACAATGAGTTCAGAGCCACGTGGTATGAAGAAAGTCTTGTTTATCTGATGGCATCCTTTTTGCTTTTTTCATGAGGTGTTTGTGGGGAGCAGGGTGGAGTAGGTGGCCCGGTGGGTGGGTGAGGGGGTTGCAGCGCTCTCCCAGTCCGCAGGAGGTTTTTTTGGGGCCGGGTGTGGGTTCACCGGGGCAGGGCTGACTTGAGAGTCCCCTCAGCTCCAGCGGAAGGACACGTGTCGAGGGCGGTCGCCCCCCTCCTTCACCAGTGGCTTGTGAAACTCTCGGCCGGCTCGTGAGTGGATGCTGGCCCAGCAGTACTCGCAGTAGTACTGCAGGCAGGTGACGTTGGCACAGAAGAAGGGGGCAAACTTCCCCCCACAGCGTGCCCCCTGGCACTCATCGCACATCTGGTCATCCAGGACGTACGGCTTCACCTCCACCTGGGAACAAAGAGAGCAGGAGGTTGTGTTTGGTTTATTCTTGTCCACGGCTCAGCATGCATGTTTAAGTGCAGCACAGTCAGCCCGATAAATGTGGACTGTGCCCTAAATGGCCACTTTCCAGGCCTATACTCAGCTCTCTCAGCTGCTGCTGGTGGGTGAAATGTTGGCCTGTATGCAAGATTAAAGCTGCAGTAGGCAGAAATCTTGAAAAGGCAAATACAAAAAGTCCCTCCCACAACCAGAGAAGTATCAGCTTCAAACCTGCGAAAATCGTCAAGGTAACATGAATTCATAGCATCAGCTGGGATCTGACACCCGCTTTCCCATTTAACAGTCCTCCATCTAACCTCCTGCGGCACCTCCTGTGCTCTTGGTACCCATTTTATCGCTGTTTATTCTGTCTACCTGGATGAAAAGACCTGTGATTGACTAAAATCTGACATAATGGGCTAGATTATGTAAAGTCCACAAATGAAGCCAGGTGGAGGTACAGACCTCTTGTTTCCTTCCACAACACTAGAATTGCAATGTTCTTCAAGGTTAAGCAATTTTTGCACAAATAATATCAAATAATACTGCTATACAAATTTTGAAGGAGCTGCACAGTGGCTTGGTGGTTAGCATTTTCGCCTTGCAGCTAGTAGATCCCCAGTTCGCGTCCTGGCTTTCCCGGGATCTTTCTGCATGGAGTTTGCATGTTCTCCCTGAGCATGCATGGGTTTTCTCCGGGATTCCCCCCACAGTGTAAAGCTGGGATAGACTCCAGCCCCCCGGGACCCTAATGAGGACTAAGCGGTGTATAGATAATGGATGGATGGAAGTTTTAAAGGGTAACACACACTACTCATATGCACTACCTATCAAAACACCGATGCACACTGTTTTCTATATCAATTCATGCAGATGAAATCCTCATCAAAACCAGATAATGCATACGCATTTATGTGCTCAATTAAGATACTGAAACTTCATATTCACGCTTAAAAAGATATCTTAAAACAGTAAAATGATATGGCAGTAGGATGAGATCATTCCTGCACAACTGGGCTCCCCACTAGCTAAACAAATGCCTTTGAAAAATGCTGTATTATGTGACTGTATCTTCTTCGAATCCATGTTTGTACTGTTTTTTTTAATCAAATCAAAACACTACAAAATCTACATGTACTGTATTGTTTGCTAAAATAACAGCTGGGTTGATCCAGATGTCATCCACATACCCCATGCAGAGTGGACTCTGCGCAGTTTTCTAAAATGAAACCAGCTAGATTGAAGCAGGTATCCTCCCGTCCAGCAGTGAAATGAGTTTGACCACTAAGCCAGGAGACAAGAAATAAGAGCTCAGTCGCCATGGAGACGCTTCAGTGTATGAGTAGGCAGGGGTGGATGCTAACCTTGTTATAGCGTGGCCACAAAATGAAAGGTTACCAAATCCTTCAACAGTGGGAGACCGTCCTCCTTAGCTGAACTCGGCAACAACTACAATGAACTGCTGAGAGCAACAACGCCACACAAGACAAATGAGGAGAAAGCCAGACACAAATGGCTGAGCTGCCATGCTATTAAATACCAATCAACTCAGTGGACACGCAGCTGACCACGGATAATTAGCTTCTACGTCCCATCATCAAGATCCATTTACAGTTAATGGAATTGTGCATGCTGAAGGTGAGAAAAGAGGAAAAACAGAAAGTGGCAACAACTGGCATTCTCACGAACACAGCACTGAGCTCACGAATCTCAAGAATGTGCTCCGCTTGTGCCCCACTTTCTGTGGTTTGCAATGAACAAAAATTCTTTGCTAGTGTTAATTCTGGCAGCACAAGTCATGTTTGTCGCTGACCACCATGGAGTCAAGTCAAGTCGACTCAAAGCTCTTTATTTGTCTTCTGTGAGAGAAATTTGTCCCGAATTAAGAGGGGTACTGCTGCACAAACAAGAAAAAAAAAACATTCAGGGCATTAAACCATAAAAACAACAAGACAACCATAGAACAAAAGTACGCATACAAAAAAAAACAAGACAGTAAAAACTGAGTAAAACACATTCAATGTGCAAAAAGTCAATGTACAAAGGGAAATATTATCTTATGAAAAGTCATTGAGTGCAAAGAAGCAATTGCCACCAATCTTTCATGTTTGCTAGGTACAAATGAATGTTTGCACCTATTTACAGAAAGGGACCCGATACCCCCTCCCTGAGTTCAAAAGTGTATATTCTCTATGTAGAATATGGGAACTATCTATTAAAATGGTTTTCACCTGTGAGATGAAGGCCTTATTAAAACGCTCCTGGGGATTCAGAGGAATGTGATCCATAATCTTACCTGCTCTTTTATTAGATTGTGCATCTGAATTCTAGATTTGACAGTAAGATTCCCAAACCAGCTGGTGATATCATACCAAATAATGTCGGCAATGAAAATGTAAAATATCTATTTACAGCGGCAAATAAAGAATCCTTCCCAATTAACTTGCTCAGGGAGTCAAAAAATACGTTTTTCTTGTGCCCCATTTTAAAGTCACCCCGTTGATGTGTTCTTTGCTTAAGTGTTCTTTGCTTTGGTTTGTTTTTGAGCATTATTTTGCATGCCATCCAGTTCCAGTCATAATAAAGACACTCTAAACCTCTACTGAAGATAGATGGTGATAGCTGAGGTGGGTTGGACTGCTCCACCCAACAGAGGCTCAGCTTCCTGGCTGACTACCAGTCTCTCTTGGTCACGATCTGTCGTGCTGCAATTGGCCGGCGTGCTTAAAATAAACCCGGCTGCAGCACAGCCCGAGTGGATATACATGTATAGGGAACTACTATAATTAACCCAACCCTATGTGTCTCAACTTGAAACATCTGTCAGGACTCTGGCAGCCAAAGGCCATAGTGATTACACAGCCAGGCATGGCCTTCCGTTATTGTAGGCTGTGCTGAGCAGTTAGCTGAAAACCTGGCTATAATGAAAGCGCTGATACATGAGAGAGGACTCCAGCTGACATGACTGTGAAAACCTCACTTGTGGTCGAGACGCTGCTTTCTTTCAGAGGAGAGAGGCTGTGAATGAAGCTCGTGAATGAAGCTCACCCTTTTGTCGATGTCATTGTGCTGTAGCTGAACGAAGCGAGCGCTGATGGCAGCGATGTAGCTCTGCTGATTGGAGAAGGCCACGCGGCCGGCTCCCTTTGGATATTTGAGCTCCGGGTCGGTGTCGATGCCAGCATAGCAAACACCTCCGTACAGCCGGTCCATGATCATAGCCAGCTCCACTGCAGAGAGAGAGGAAGAAAACATAAGGGAGAGGGATGATTAGCGCTGCACACAGTCTGTGCAGAGTTTTTGTCTCAGTTAAAGACTGTTTTGCCCCGGCTTTGTTCTCAAATTGAAAGTCTTCAGTTCCACTCAAAAGATATAAAGATTTAACGGTTGTGACTTACTTGTTACTACTGATGTAAAAATCCACTCTACTCCACTATTCATTAGTGCAATAGTCTCAAACTGCTGGTATAATTAGTAGGGGTCACATTGCAGACAAGCCAGCAATGTTTATCCCAAGAACAGAAAGATTGAACCTTCCGTTACACCATGAATTCTTAACATGATGACCACTTGGCCCACTTCCTGGAAACCCAAGCAGAGGATTGCTTTCTCACAGGGAGAACTTTCATTATTGCCTCTGGCATCTGTGCTCCATGCCAGCCAATGTTATGGAGCCAATTTAGAGGCTTTGGGTGCTTGCAAAAAAGATATTTCAGTCATATTAGTCAGCTACCTGCACGCAGGGGCCGTGGCACACCCCCAACAAAGATGGTCTTGCGGGGGTCCAGAGGTTGGGAGCCGTCCATGACAAAGTCACTGTCGCTCAGGTTCCAGGGACGGATCTGGACCTGTGTATGTAAGAAGTAAACAATGTGGTCATTTAGAAGGCCTTCCTTTTGTTAATATGTCCAGACTGACATGCCACAATAATTATTAGAAGAAGTAGTATGAAATTTTGCAGAGACATGGTGTATTCATCCTTGCAGGTCGAGTGATCCACAGATTTTTTTTTTTTTGTGCCACCGTGTTTTTGTGTCTACACAGAAGACATTTCAGCTACATTTTTCAGTTGTCGACCTCTCATGTGTATGGCGGAACTGATCATGGATATACTAAGACAGCTGGATATGGTGCTGCACTCAGTCCTGCTGCTATTTTTTCCATAGTAGTCCCTCGTGGTACTGCAACAAAAAAATCTGCTGTGGCCCAAAAAGCATTTTCTCTACAGATCACCTTTATAAAAGACATCACAAAGGACACCTAAAACTACAGACAGGGTTTGTTTTTACTCAATTTTTAGTTAACCTTTAATGCACGGAGGGTTTAATTTGTAAAACTGAGAGCCTAGAAAAGAGAGTTTTATTTGTGACGTCATCCTAATGTAAAGTCTAGAGGCCAAGTGGACTGGAGCTGTGGGGGAAACACTAATGAGCATGCACAGTGAGCCATGTAACACTGAAGCAAACCTTGAAGCTAGAAAACATTTTTTACTCAATTTCCAGGTGTGTAATTTTCATTCAAGTGAGAGTGTGATCTTTAACTCTGGTATCCACATCTCCTTAATACATCCAACGCACAGATATGCTCCTGTTTTAAATCAATCCAGTTGCCTACAATGCAATGGTTTGCATCTTACTAGTACACATATACCTAGAAATGTCGCTTGAAACATATTTTGACACTTCAAGTTAAATTTTGTGGGTATGCAACTAGAATGATTGTGTATTGGGCACTAAAATTTAGAACTGTGCGTGAGTGTCTCCTGTATAAAGACACGTGGAGCCCCAGTGTTCCTGTTGCTTTGCTAATGGGCTACTACTTCTTTGTAAACATGGAAATAAATGTTTTTAATGAAATTTTTCTAACTACTGTGACAGTTGACACACATTTACTGTCCCAAGAGGATGAATAGAAATCCGTTTTCTTTGGGCCAGAATGATTAGTTTTTTTTTCAGTACTTTGGTTTGTGACGGAAATAGGGCTGTCACAATATTAGACTTTCACTGAAGGATTATGCTGGCCAAAGCAATGACGTTATTGCCGTATTTACTGCAAATCTAACAAATAAAATAGTAGCACTTTCAGTTAAAATCATGTTTGACTCTGTTTATTCTGTGTTTTGTATATTTTTAGCAAAAGAATTACACTCCAAATACAAGTGTGGGGAGGTGGAGAGAGCATTTGCAACCAGTAGCATGGGTTTAGACTAATAGTATTGTTTCTTATTATGAACAACTGTGTCCCTATTTCCAGGTTACAATCTACATGATTGTATTTTATTTAACTGTCAAAAGCTTTTACTCCAAGGGTACGGTTGGATTTGTTGGGTTTCTCTCTATAATATAATATTACAGGGTCTGACTTTACTTTGTTAAGTACCCTGAGATGACTTGGGTTTTGAAATGGTGCTATGTAAATAAAACTGAATTGAATATAACTAGATGAATGTCGGGGCTGCATGGCCGCTCTAGATGAATCCTGGTTTGCGTCCTAGCCTGTGGCCTTTCTGTGTGGAGTTTGCATGTTCTCCCTGTCTCTCTCTGTGTAGCACTGTGATAGACTGATGACCTGTCCAGGTGAACCTTGCCTTCGCTCCATGTGTCTTTAAGTCAGCTGGGATACACTCCAGCGGTGTATAGATAATGAATGGATGGATGGACGGATGGATGGATGGATGAATGTCACCACTCACCGGTTTGTCTTTGATGGTGGGACTCGATACACACAGGTAAAGCTTGCTGTCCTCCTCAATGCAGGCGTCGATCAGGGCCTGAACAGAGGTCTCTTCCTGGAACAACAGGAAAGCGTAGCCTGAAAGGGGAAAAACAGGGATTTTAGGGAAGAAAACCAGATACTCTACAACAGAAACTACATCTACTGTGTTTATTATTCACAACCTTGTGACCATGACGCTTCAAGCTGTGTCCCGTGCGCTAGAATTCATAGATGTGTGAATATTTTTTACACTGTCGGCATTGTAAAAGTCACAATCCCGTGACTAAGCCCCATACTTTTTTCCCTGTAGCAATTGATAGTTTCAGACAACTTGGGCTCCACACAGACCTTGTGGCCTGTTGTTCTGTCCTCATTTGCCTCTCCTGCCTCCATAAGACATTCTGTTTCTCGCACCTTGCTGCCTGTGCAGCCTCAGATTAAATGGCTAGGAGTGGTTCACTCCAAAAAGAACCATGCAAAATTGATCAGCCTAACACACTGCGGCTCTTCCCAAGCTTTGGGTCAGGTAGAAAAAGTTTGGTGATGTCTTTGCGAGGCAGAAAGAAAGAGCAATTCAGTCGCTCTGTACTGTTGAATTATTTAGCATTGAGAACAGAGACCTCTTCCAAGGTCAGCGCTATTAAGCCATTTTGGGATGGACAGAAAACCAATTCAATGGGGTACATCCATCACACAGTGGTACAGGGGGCGGTGAGCAATAGGGATCTAGTTTATAGGCTGAACACCACGTATTGAGAGAGGACACTAAAAAAGACAAGAGTTAAAAGTCCAAATGTACTTTTGACAGTCAAATAAAAATACACAATAGCTGGCCAAAAGAGATGATGTTGAATGTATGGCTGTCAAAAAGCAGCAGATACTGATGCACACATCATCTCTCTAGAGGTTCTAATTCTGTTTTGTGCTCTGGTTATGTTAGCAAAAGCCCAACACCACTGTGGCACCCGTGAGTCAGGGGAATATGAGCTGCTGTGTGAGGAGAACAAATGGGCACAGGATCACACACACACACACACACACACACACACACACACACACACACACACACACACACACACACACACACACACACACACACACACACACACACACACACACACACACACACACACACACACACACACACACACACACACACACACACACACACACACACACACACACACACACACACACACCCTATGAACTGTTTCTACTGGAGTACACTCTAACTTACAGTCACTTTATTTGGAGTGTCTCCTGAGAACCCAGCTCTCTGAAACTGTATCACCCTAACACACAGACACACAAACACGTGTAAATGCAAACACACACACACAAAGAGGAATGTGCAACTGTCATGTTTCACTTTTAAAATTCCTGAGCTGCTACAGTTGAGATGAGCAGAAAGGAGAGAAAAAAAAGACCTGACTCGGCAGACTCAGTCAACTGTGGTATGTGGATACGACTGTGTGTGTATGTGTGTGTTAGGGCGGGGGAAGTGAGGAGAATGAGGAAGGGTGGGAAATAAAAGCAAGGCAAGAGCAAAAAGGCAACGAGTCTCAAAGGTGGAATGGGAAAAAGCAGGTGCGTAAGCAGCCGTCCGTAGGAGGGCTCAAAGTTGCTGCACTGAGAGACGGCTTTTGTCCGTGTGTGATGATAAGTGTGTGACATGGGTCCTCATGCATCCGATGCCCCCATCACAATGATGTGACACTGTCCTCACTCGAGCAGTGATGACAGCTGTGTTTTCTGATGTCTATATATGCAGAAAATTCTGCAGATTACCATTCAGTACACAAAACTTAAGCGTGACAATATGATGATACGCACAATTTCGTGGACAAATGTCAAATAGCATCATAAAAGGATATTTGACATAATCCATCTCACGCAAAACTGTACTGAATTAAACCTTTTTCAGACAATTCAATTATTCCTTGTATCATTTCCGATGCATAAGTCCGCAGCGGGCGATTTGTAATAGGATCGCAATAATGTGATCATCAGCAGGCAGCTGACGTAATGTTCACTTGAAGTCAAAGTTACAGTGATGTGGTACTGCTATCTTGCAATAACACAGAAATCTTTAACAAATCCGTGGATCCAGACTATAAGCTGCATCATTGCCAAAATCTAATCACTTGGTCCTTGTGTCATTTCTGACCTTCCCTGAAAATTTCATCCAAATCCGTTAGTCCCTTTTTGTGTAATGTTGCTAACAAACAGATGCAGCCCTTAAAAAAATACATCCACTAGTTCTTTGTAGTTATTCATTCTTATTGATGCAGAAGTGGAAAAACTGAAACTAAAACAGCAATGACAGACATTCTTGTTTGAACTTTGAACTCAAGCCAACAGCACACATTAAGGGGTATGCAATAGATAGGGATTCTACGAAGTGTCCACAAAGAGGACATTGGTGAGCACTGGAACATGACCTTGAGACAATTGTGAGGACTGTCAAATAATTAACTCACTCAACAGGGTGTTAAGTAGTACGTAAACAGTCCCATCAAATAACAACAAAAGCACTCAGACAGCGCAGAACTCCGCCAAAGCTGCTCAGTCGTTGTATGATTTCTGACGGACAAGTCCTGATAAGCCTGCAGAAGGATTTGTAGTTGGATCGTAATCATGTGATCGTCAGCAGGTAGCTAACATAGTGTTCACTTGTAGTCATAGTTACAGTGACACCGTGCCGCTATTTTGCAATGATACAGAACTCTTTAACAAATCCAGACTATAAGCTGCATCACTGCCAAAATCTAACCACTTAGTCCTTGTGTCATTTCTGACCTTCCCTAAATATGTCATCAAAATCCATTAGTCCGTTTTTGAGTAATGTTGCAAACAGACAGACAAACATACACTGATCATCACATAACTCCGCTGCGTTCCTTGGCAGAGGAAATATGTAGTATGATAATGGTCATAATAAAGTGAGCACCAGAATTCTCTCTGTTTCCCTTTTACATCAACAGATCCATGCTAACACAGTAGCAAACACAATGTTAGGTCTTTGTATACATCCACTATTATGTAAAGTAACCACACAGGCTCTGGCTAATTAAAAGTTTTTAGCGGTTGGCTTTTGTAGGCTAATGCGCTCAGTGGGGCTATGTTTTCTCAAATAACAAGCTGTACTATCGCAGGCAAAATAAAAACAGTCACAATGCAAAACTAATTGCAATCAGCTGCTTTAAGTGACCAGCTAATCTCAGTCTTTTTGTAATTGGTCATTGCAGAGCCAACTCCTATCTAGAGCTCACACAGGAAATACAGAATTAGACTCAACGTAAAGAGGATTTTGTGCACTGTCATCTTCCTCCATGTGCCTCATCATCACCCGACATAAGACCCCTGTCTCTGTGTTTGCAGGGTTACATAAAGAGGGCTTGTCATTGGGACAAATCATGTGGCTTAGCACTGACATACCCCCTCAGAGAAAAAAACAACTGCAGTCTTGCATAGGAAAAAAAAAGCCATGAAAAGGCAGCGTTAGCCAGCAGCTCATACAGTCTGAAGGAGGGAACAACGTGTTCCATGACCCAGGGCAGGAGAGAGACAGAGAGAGAGAAGAAAAAGGAGGGGGAGAGGAGCAACACAGATGGAAAGAGAGCAGAAAAGTGAGAAAAGGTAGGAAGTGAAGGAGCAAAGTGGCATGAATGACTGCCACACAAACAGAGTTTGAAAATAGATGGGAGGGGCCGTGGGCAGGAGGAGCACGGGGGGCAGAGAGACCGTAGAGAAAATCTGCTAAATAGATGCTGTCAACAAGTTACAGAACCAATGTAAGTGGCCTCGAAAGCGAGACAGAAAACCATTTCCATGTGCAACACTCCATTTCACACAAGCAATATCTCTGTGTGAACTTCTCTTACATCATTCACACCCGTGAGAGCACAGATAAAATTCTCAGGTGGGGTCTAACATCCAGGTAGAATTCAGTGAAACTACACTGGAAATTCAATAAAGTTAAAAAAAAACAAAAAACATTTACAATCCTTAAGTAGACTTCTGGTGGTATCTGCCTGTTCTTTATATTCCTGCTGCTTATAACAGCCCTGCTTAATGCAAATAGACTGCACCACAGTCTAATCTGGGGCAATTTAATTGGAATAAGATGCCTAAAATTATGTATATCACCTGGCTATCCACTGGTCCAGTGTATCATATAAAAGTATTAAAAATGTGTGCTTATGATCAATAGCACTGAACAATAAGGATAATCAGTTCAAAATCAGTATTTGCACAGTGGAGGGAACATGCTCTGGCTTTTCACTAATGTGCTTCAGTGCCTAAGGCCTCCTATTAAAGCAGACTATACCAGATTCCACAGGGCACTATGCCACTTTAATGCTCTGATATTTAGTCTGAATGATGCTGAGGATCTGTCTCTTTTTCCATGAGCC